>NW_017805034.1:116838-130080 GCF_001891065.2 Hippocampus comes
GGAGATGTTACAGGAGGTTCAGCCGCGCAAAGGCAAGCCGGCTTTGGCGGACGGGAGCCCCGGGAAGCCGGACCGCAGAGGCTGCTTAACGGAAGCGGTGATGGAGGAGATCGCCCGCAGGAATTTGTGCGCGGAGATTGGGGACAGGCACCGGGGCGATGGGCCCCACAAGGACGGCAGCAGCTCGGACACAGAGTCGGACTTCTATGAGGACATCGACGTGAGCTGCACGCCGGAAAGCATGGACTACCCCTCGGCTAAGGGTACGGTGCAAATGATGTTTAGCCAATAACGATGTCAAATTCCATCAGAAATACAACTGCAGTTTAACAAAAAAATTAAAAATAAAAGCTGCAGTCACAGGTTGTTATTGCTACTTTTCTGCCAATGCACCTGTATGATGTAAATAAAATATACCGGAGACATTTCTGATTAAAATATTAGCGTTTTGGATGACAGGGTCTTAATTAGCAGCAATAATTCAAATTAAAAGTATTGGCGTTGACATTTTAAATGGAGTCTCGAAAGTATTGATGTCCATTTTTATTTATTGCTCACAAATGTTGAAAAAAAATGACGGCATGGCACGGTTCACATTAAAATTACGGAATATATTATCACTATCAAGGGTATATGGCGTCCTTTCGACCCCCCCCCCCCAATTTGTCACGACCTCCATTTTATACCGTTATCGTCTCTCTCTAGGTCGAAATGGGGAATCGCCTGGTCTGCCAAGCGATTCCGGTTCTGACCCGGGTAAGAGCGTCCCAGGTCAGAACTCTCTGTCCTACTCGGCGGATCAGATTCGCAGGTACCGCACAGCCTTCACCCGGGAGCAGATCGCGCGGCTGGAGAAGGAATTTTACCGGGAGAATTATGTGTCCAGGCCGAGGAGGTGCGAGCTGGCTGCCGCATTGAATCTACCGGAAACTACTATTAAGGTATGACGAAGACAGAAGAAGTCCTCCAATAATAAAGGACGAAATGAGCTCATTAAAATGAATTTGTTGGAAAAGTATAATACATAAAATCACAGTTGCTGTTATTGGGGCAAAAATAACCCAATTGTGGGTTAAAAAGCTACTTGGGTCAATGTGACCCTTTTTTTTTGTGCAAAAAAAAAATCCATGTGTAATTTTGCGGGATTTTCAGTAGCTCATCTCTTTTGACCCACAATGGGGTTATTTTGGATCCAACCGTTTTTTAATTAAAGATAGACATGAAAATAAAACCAATAGCGTTGAAAGGCGAATGTCCACACAAGGCAAAGCTAGTTAAAGTGAGCTGTTATGGTCTGTAATAGAGTTGGGCGCGTGGTTAATATTTGACCTGGTCCGTCTCCGGTCCCCAGGTGTGGTTCCAGAACCGCAGAATGAAAGACAAGCGTCAACGTCTGGCAATGACGTGGCCTCACCCCGCCGACCCGGCCTTCTACACGTACATGATGAGCCACGCGGCGGCCACGGGGAACCTGCCCTACCCCTTCTCATCCCACCTGCCGCTGCCCTACTACTCGCACCTGGGGATGGGAGCCGGCACCACTCCGGCCCCCGCCACTCCTTTCCCCAACGGCCTGCGCTCCCTGGACAGTTTCCGCATGCTGTCCCACCCCTACCAGAGGCCGGAACTCCTGTGCGCCTTCAGGCACCCGTCCTTGTACCAGAGTCCGGCTCACGGGCTCGGTCCCGGGGGAAGCCCGTGCACTTGCCTGGCTTGTCACTCGGCTCCATCCGGCGGCCTCTCATCCAGGGCCCCGGCCGCGGACTTCACCTGTTCCCCAACGAGCAGGACTGATGCCTTTGTCACTTTTACGCCTTCCGTGTTGAGCAAAGCTTCATCCGTGACAGTGGACCAGCGGGAGGAGGTGCCACTGACCAGATAAAACCCTCAAATCTCCCATACGCAGCATATCGCCTTTAGTACTCTTATATTTCACCCAATTGCAACAGTCTTCAAATTGGGACCGGACCGTAAGAGCACAACAAATCATTTGGGGAACGGTGGCATATTTAAAATAAAATATGACAATTCGTACATGAGCACACACACACAAAAAAACATTTCGATCTGATGAAATATTTCAATTCCTAAGTTTTTTTTTTTTTAAGGTTATGCTGTCTTCCACATCCGTAAAATGATGCTTCCAGAGGCTATTTCTAACAAGGGGTGGGAGGGGATTTGTGAACGGGGCCGGGGCCGTCTCATTAGCGGCGGATGTCAGCCATGTGCACATGAAATTACAGCGTGATGTATATGTAGGAGCCGGTGAATTTTGAGTGCGGAATTAATGATTACACCAGGAAGAAGGGGATGGTTGCTGCCGAAAGGTAACAAGGCGCCAGGGGAGCGGAATTCAGAGGAATGGGGGGGGGGGGGTGGATGGAGAGTGGACAATCAAATATCTAAAAAAATAAATATTTGGTGTTACATCCTACAACTTTATAAGAGCCAGCACATCACTATGATTATCTTTTGATCACAGCCTATAATTGCTGCACTCGTTTTTTAGTGTATATTTCTGCATTTGTCTTTCAATTGATTTTCTGTTATAAGGATGGGGTTGTATCTCGACGTCTAATTTGCAATAAACTGTCATAAAAGTGGAGCGGGCGAATTTTCTTATGGTCATTTTATAGTGTTCATTTTTTTTGGGGTCCATATTGTTGGCTCATAAAAGCCCCCTGTCGCCTCCCTCCCTTCCGATAATAATTTTCTTCTCAAACGGTGGGCGTCAAGATGAGTATGCGGCCTCCTATCACGTGATGGGTCCGCTAGATTGACCATGACACTTAAAGAGGTCCCTGTGCTTTTTTTCCCCCCTTCTCGCAGCCACTTAATAGAGAGAAGAGCGAAAGAGCGAGAGAACGATACACTTGAGGTGCAAAGAGATCGATCACGGACCAATCAGCTGGTACTTAACTGCACGAGTTGACTCGAAGTGATTGGATTGAAAAACCGATTCAAGTCACATTTGAAGCCACTCGATACGCCCGAAAGACTGCTGGCCTTTTTGGCACCCTTGCATAAAATTTTACGAATATGATTCGGACTGAAATATGGAATTACGGTTGTAGTTTTGAGCATATGCTGCACTAGACCATTAAGAGGCTAACCGTTTTACACGCATTTTTTTTCCCATTTAGCTGTAGCTAAATGCAGAGTAGGCTCATGAATCACCTTTAATGTTTTTCGAATTACCACACAAAAAATAAGTTCTAGTTTTCGTTCTATTAACCCTACCCCCTCAAAAATTATTGTCAAATGCAGGCTTTTTTTTAAAATTACAGCATCTCTCCTTCCTTCACAAAATACACTTCACGTATACAAAAGAATATATATATATATATATATATATATATACACAAACAGCACGTTCCCCCTTTATAACAGCACAGCTTTTGACTAAGTTGTGGTCAGTGAGTACATGACAGGAAACACAAAAATAAAAAAAACATTCATCACGGATGCATCTTCATCCATCCTCGCTACACACAAACCAAGAAAACTTCTCCGCATCCCCGTGCCCCCGATGCGTGCTAATAAGACGGTTTCTGCACCCATGCGTGGTGCAAACAGCCCCCCCCCCACACCCCACCTCAATGCGCTCCCCCTCCCACCTCCATCTTGATTGATGGCCTTATTAACTGCTGTTCTTGTAAGTGTGACCACGCTGATTAAAATGCATATGTTTGGAACAATACACCGTTTAAGACGCGCGCACACGGGCAGATTTATGTAAACTACCAAGGGCTGTTTTCTTGGGAAGGGACGCGGGTCATTCAAATGTCTACATAATAATTAAAAACAAAAGACGACACATCGAGGAGCCACCATCTTTCAGACAGGTGCGTCAGGATATCCATTTTTTTATATACTGAGCTCATGGAGGCGGGGGGAAAGTGACGAGCACGTTGAAGACGCATGCACGGCGCCTAATGCAACAATTTCACTCAATTTCAGCACACAAAAACAAAAAAACACACCAATTCAACATTACATCAGGCGTAAAAGGGCGAATTGGCGCACAGCTCCCCAGCTTCCATTCGATCACACAAAGCATTCGGATCGGGGCGGTGCAGTGCAGATGTCCCAAACTGAAGCACACATAAATGCGCTGCTGCTGTTTAAATTGGCTTACATCCCTAATTTACAGGCCCTCCCCGTAGAACGCAAAGGGCTGGCGGGAGGGCATACAAGCAAGACAATTTAGACCTTCATCTGTTTCAATAGGCTTCCAATATCATTTGGAAGCGGGGGTCACGTTAAATCAATGGAAGGAGTGTGGGGGGGGGTGCGTTGGGGGACACGTGAAAGTCATTCTAACCGGAGTCTTTATCAACATTATTTATGGCTCATGCAGCCACGGACCGGCTGCTTATGTGAGGAAAATAAAATGAAGCCAAGAGATTTTGGAAATACTTAGAACGTAGAAATGACAATTATGACAAGACAATCGATGAAGCAAAAAAAAAAAAAAAGACTTGAAAGTGTTTCTATCAAACATTTTCGAAGCCCTTGTGGGCATCACAACACAATTCCACCGCCAACACACACAAGCCTTCAATTCGAAAAGCTGCAAACTACACCAGAACCAATTTTCTTTCTTCTCCACGCACGCGCAAACATTTTCTTAATGGAAAAGCGCTCCTACCTTTGTTCGACATCTGGGGACTCCTATCCAACAGGAAAGAACGAATAAAATATATTCCTCAGGAGCACATTTGACAACAAAGTTGTATCCAATCCAATCCAAGAAACGTAACGTGTACATATTGGGTACCCCCAAAAAATGTTACATTTGAAGCAAAAAATAAAAAAAAGTGAAATATCATTCGTTACATTTTGTTTCCAAACGAGCCCTCGCCCCTGGAGCATTTTTGAATGGTGCACCCCGGGAAAATTTACCTGGAATCTACCACTTGGGTAGGGGTGTTCATCCTTTCACAGGCGTAGAGTACTGGACTGTAATCACTTTAACACAATAACTCACAAACATCACGCGGGTTCTTGTAGACCACAACATGCTTTCGTTCGAACTGTAATCAGATTGGAGATGGAATGAGTTGAACCGCAGAAGAATTTCACATAGTGCACCCCCGCTTGTTAACAGTGGTTTGTTCTTCGAGCTTTTAAACAGGTGTGGCGACGCCTGTTTGTTTACTTTCTCTGGACCTTAATTGTCAACCGGCGCGCGCGAAATGCTTGTTCTTGTCTCGTCAAATTGAAATGACATCAAATGAAAAACTGGCCTGAGGCGGCTCATTTCATGATTTTTCATTTTCCAATTCACACAACAGTGATTCAATTAATTACAGAGTTGAATAAATTCTCCCAAAATATTACAAAATTCCAAATAGCCCTGTGATATGATCCTTTGTTACAATTAATATTGACTCTGATGAGCAAGTGTCGCTAATGTTGTGAGAGTACCACGATTTTATGGTTGCCAGTCTAATGTCTTCAACTTTATTTTGATTGTCCAGCTGCTATCCTCATCAGATCATTTTTGTTTTGTGGGGCCTCCCGCAGGATGCCTTGCAATCGACCAATATTGCTTGAAAATGATTTAATAAGCACTTTGTTTTATGACGGCATGTTATTATTTTACAGCTCACTCGACGGCCAATGGCCGTGTGGATGCGTCCAATTCTCTCCGCACTTCATTTTATTTTACAGCTCACTGGCTGCGTTTACTGCTCTGCAACCATGGCGGCTGAGGGCCACAGGAAAGTTGTTCAAGGCCCCCCCCCCCCCTCCAACACACACACACACACACACACATACGAGTCCAAAAAGTTCCCACAGTCTCACTGGAAAATGCTTTTGTGTAAGTGTTAATGGCAGGAAGGGGCTCACTTTTGAGACTTGAGCTCAATATGGTCATGTGACATGGATCCAAGGGTCAACCATACTTGGACTCTCCACTTTTATGGGTAGACACAAAATACATATATCCACAAAAAAAGTTGGGTTGTTTTGATCCAAAACAACCCCAAGTTGGGTCAAAGTGACCCAAGGAGCAGGTCAGGTTATTTTTGTTTCCGTAGTTTTAAAGGTGTAGCTATTTCACTCATCTTACTTTTAAGCCGGCGGTTTTCAGAGTGTATACTCGCACGATTGCATCCGCGCTTTGGTGCACGGAATATGCTCGGCTCACAGATTGGCTCACCGCTGCAGTGATGTATCCTCATTAAGCCCCCATCCTGCGACTGTCACTGTAAGCCCCTTGGTCCCATTCCTGGCCAATGAGTGTCTCCCCACCCCCTTCAGCCACCTCATCCCATCGGCACGGTGAAGTGCCGAGTTGTCCTCCTGACCTCTGGATGCTGCTGACCAACGTTTGTTGTTGATAGGATCGTCTGAAGGGAGACTGAAAAGCCTCAATGGGGAATCTGGTTTCGAGACAAAAGGGTGTACAAACTTTTTACTCCAAAGATATATAATATACATATAAAAAAATAAAAAAAATCCAACGGCACTTTAACCCTTTCAGGGACAGTGTTTACTACAGTGGACAGCTTATCATGTCATCAGGTTACAGGGTGCATGAAAGGGTTAACATTCTTCATTTTTAATTCATTCATTACGAACTTACTTTACAGCAGCTCCTATACTTTTTGTTCTCCTTTTTTCCTTTCATAACTTTGCTGCTTTAAATTGGGAATTTCTCCATTGTGAGACAAATAAAGGTTTTCTTATTCTTAAATACGCAGTGTACGTAACACAGTTTCCACCATTGAAACCCAAATAAAGTTCAGCTATTCGAGTAGGTGTCTCCTCACAGTGTTGTCATCACTTTTTACAGCACAAGGCAAGGTCTGCAGGGAGCTTGCATCGGATCAGAGGGATCTAACTGTTAAAAAAAAAAAAAAATGCCATGTGAAGAGAGTCATCATCAAGTGGAGCGAAAATGACACACACCAAGAACCGGACATCCCTCCAAAACCAATGCGAGGACAAGAAGAAAACTAGTCCGGGAGGGCTCCGAGAGCCAGCCAACAATTGTGAAGGAGCTGCAGAAATCTCTGACAAGTTCCGGCTGCTTAGCACATGTCGCAATAATTTCCCGTCTTCATCTGTGTGGGCTATCGGGTCAGGTGGCAATACAAAAAGCCTTCCCTATCCGTCACGTGGAGACGGAAATCTGATTGGGCAAAAATTCTAACATCCTGGTGGACTGTTCGTGGAAAAGCCTGGAGGAAAAAAAATAAAGTAGTTAAATTTAGGTTGATGTACTACTGTAACGTAGCATCGGAAAACTCCAGGGTGTATTGGAATCAAGCATGCTCAATTAGGGAGGTAAGATTACACCATGGGAAACGGAGCAGGGGAGATAGCGGTACCAGATAGCGAGGGGATCAGAAGAGGAGCTAAGAGCTTGTGCTTAGTGGCCTAATGGATGACTTAAAAGTGCACTCGCACTCTTTGGCCAGGAGCAGACTTCCCTAAAACTATAAAACGGAGGGGACTGACAAGGTAGAGGTGGGGTCAAGTGTGTGTGTGCGTTCGTTTTCCAACGATGTCAGGACATGATTCTGTTTACACAGACTTGCCTTGCTTTTTGGGGACAATCATAAAAGACTAAAAGGGTTTCAGTTGAAATAATAAGTGTGTGCGTATTTTTTTAACTTCTAATTATTAACAACCCACACACTCTCCAAATTTAAAAAAAATGCTGATAAACATTCTAGACAGAATATGATTTCTATCAAAAACAGGTTGAAACGGGGGGTGGGGGGATCCTCTGAAAAACATGAAAGATGCTAAACATGAAAAGAATATTGAAAAAAAAAATCGGCAAATATGAGAATTCGCAAACTGCAACCATAGGGGTAGACTGCATTCTTAAGTTGTAATATCACCAGTAACCAGTAGAGGGCAGAGACGTCTGAATGGCGCTAATTGCTACATCGTACACTGCTCTATGGTGTGAGGAGGCATAATAAATATATAGATTTATATTTTTTGCAGTTTTGGAATGCAGGATACACGTAGCAAATCAAGCATTTCACAATTTGGTGTGAGTTAATTTTTTTTTTTTTTTTGTGAAAAAATGTCCAAAATGAGTTCTTACACTTAATGTTGGTTTCTCATTCAGGAGTTTTGTGCCCTCCTTGAATGGACATTTTTATGCAAGGGAACACAAAAAAAAAAAAAAAAGACAGCGTTTTGGTTAGGATAGTGGATCTTTCAGAAATGTATTATCAAAAATGAAATATATTCAGAGCATGTGGTTTGGGTGTACTTTGTCCATATTTAAAATAGTATTTTTGTCATACAGCTGCTTCAGAAGTGTGTGGTCCTATGTAGCCCACCCCCCAGCAGTGATGAAAAATTGTGGCCCCCTCTAGCATTCAAGTTGCCCATCCTTGACGAAAGACTAACACGTGACCGGATGGCGAGTTTAATTAGACGGACAAACTGATGTAAATAGACCTGCGGCGTCTTCGGGTTGTGACTCACGGTCCAGGAAGCCAGATTCCGAGTTCGGTGGTGGAGGTGGGTGGTTTGAACAAGGGAGTCCTGTTTTGGTCATCCGAGGCTTACTCGGGAGGAATGTTGTTCAAACCTGCACGAGAAGATACAATATCTCCACACGAATCATCAATGTGTCAATATAGGAATAAATGCACCGCTGGAAACAACGTCGGGACGAGATGGAAAAACGAGACCGCCCGTCGCGGCTGCATCGTGGATGAAGAGGAAAGGAAGGAGGATACGCTTTATGCTGATGCTTTGTTTGTGACGGCTGTCCGCTGGATGAAAACAGGGCCTCTTTAACGTCTCGTGGGTTAATGGAACTTTTATGAGTTTGTCCTGCAATCATGCAACCGCTGGCGTCTCCGAGCCTCTCGGCTCCCACGTCCTCCCTCTCTTTCTATCGTAAGGCAGATCAGAGGTGAGCCGCTGCGGCGTATCTGTAAACACCGCTCTCCGCACGCCGCCTTTATGAGCACGGGGACCGCGTCTAAAATGGCGGGTGAGTCACTGGCCTGGATGAGTTTACATTGGGTAAAGACTTGTTTAGCCAATGGTTAGTACGGTCAGGCGGAGGAGCGTACGCAAAGCAGGAAAAAAAAAACAACAAAAAACAACTCGAGAAAGTCACCCTACCAAGAGGACAGACATCATTGATTTCACTTTCTGCAGCGTGGCAACGGGCGCTTAGCTCAAATTAAGGAAGCGGCTCATTTGTTTTAGTAGCCGGGCGCACCGAGGAGTCATCACATTGCTTTCCCGATCCCCCGCCGCTTCAAAAGTCAGCCGCCAGCATAAAAAAAAGGTCGACGGGGAAGAAGGGGGCGAGGGCGGGGATTGATGGAGAAAAGCATGGAGGAACCTTTCCCATCATAAAGCACTGCTGAGTCAAGAACGCCCGAGTGTCAGATACAACTTTTAATGCGTAGCCATGACTCACACACGGGCTTGTCACGAGGAGTTTTATTCACTTCCATCATCGGAGTGTCGATTGCAATCATGGAGCGAGCTGAGAGGCATGATTGACTCGGTGGAATCAAAGGCGTTGTGGTGGGAGGTGGAAGGAGCGATATAAAGGAGCTGAGCACTGAAATCAGCTGCCATACCATCATAAGGGGGATTTTTGTTTTTGGAATGGGAGCAATGAAGTTTGCTATTTTCAAATCAGTTCAACACAATAGTTTTGTGCAGCCCGGCGTGCTCATGGCGAGTACGTCTGGCTCACAGTTCTGAGGTTGACGTCCGAATCAGAACTCAAAGCTGGAATATTGGCATGAAACGATGACATTTTTCACCAAACTTGAAACGGATGAAAACAGAGGGGGCTAGGAAGTAAAATGAAGTAAAAAAATTATTTTTCACCATTTGGGGAAAACTGATTTGCAGGCACTGAGACATGAATCAGATGGTTAGCATGAATTACCGTGGCTGCTCAACAATCATAGCTCAGCCTTTCAGTCCGCTAGCTTAATGCTAATGCCAAATAGCAAATATGCTGCAGCGCTATTATCCTTTTAGCAACGGATCTAAAACAAACGGTGTGGCGGCAACTTGTACATTGATGTCAGACTGATATAAATCGCTCACGACTAATAGTGCCGTACTGATGATTTGAGCGAGGAGCGGTTAAACCGGCCAGCTATCAGCCGGTAGCCCAGGCCACCTGCTTCTCGCGTCGACTTTTATTAGAACGGCATAATAACGTTCCATCACTGGAGGCAGCCAGCCGGATCTCGCCCTCCCGATTGCCCACGGCCGATTGGCTGCGACGGTCTCGAGAAGTCATTTGTCACAGTCACCGGTGTCCCTCCCGTTTTCTTGGCTCTCCCCGGCAGTGAGTGTTCAAGTCCTCGGAGGACGGTTTGAGCATTCCATCTTAGTGCGGCATCGGGAAATAGGGAGACAACTATCCACCCACACTCGCCACTCGTCAAGTCAGTAGAATGACATTAATGAGCATTTCATTTTGTCCCCTCGCCTTCTATTCCTCACACGCAAGCAATATGATCGCGCGTGCAGACGTATGTTGGTGTGCGTCAAATCCACCCGGCTCTAAACGAACCAATTATCGGTGTTTATGTTGCTTTCATGCTTGTTGTAAGCGTCAGGAGAGAAACATTGCGGCGCTCACCACCTAATCAATGAGGTCTTGAATGCCCCCCGCCCCCCCACCAGCCCTGCCGCCCATTCCTCTTCCTCTTCTCTTTCCCGCGTCTTGCTCTCCCTTGTTCCATCTCTTGTTCAATTAGCGCGAGACAAGCATAGCGCATCAGTCCAATTGGCCATGAAGAGAATTTTAAACGGAACGAGATGAGCCCATCGCAGACAATAAAAGCCATAAATCCTCAAGCTCGGCGTAATGCGCCGATGTGCGTTTGATTGGGTGGTGAGGAATTGAACGGTGCACCAGATTCATGAGATAAAATAAAAGGGTTGGGTCAAAAATAAGCCAATTTGAGTTAAATGGGGACCGACCCACTACTTGGGTCAATGTGACCCCACTTTCTTGGTTGTTTTATACAAAACGATGGAAATTTGGGTATGGGGTGTTAAATACAAAATAGAAAGTTGGTTCAGCACCTTTTAGACCCAAACTGGGTTATCTTCGACGCGTCTGTTTTTAGGGTCGCAGCTATAGCGCTGATCCGAGTGTGTTCTCGCAAACCTAACCGATTTGAACAACAACAGGATCGAAAAACGGCACCTGTAGCGTTTGCATGCGCTACCCGAAGGCAGACAGAGATGAATGTGGTTTACCGGGATGCTGCGTCACCCACTGGGCGTTTAGGGGCCCACCCCGGTGGGTGAAGCGAGATCGGTGGGGCCCGGCTGGGCCCTGTAAGGTAAAAACGATTACTCACCTCGGACTTGGTCTCCGTGGGTACCAGGCGGCCATGTCGTCTGACGGGAGAGATGATCACTCTTCCAATGAGAGTAATTAATATAATGAAGAGCTACTGAGCATGTGCGGCGGTGTGTGAGGAATAGAGAGCATGTGCTGTCGTTACTCACAGGTGACACTGTGTGTGTGTGTGTGTGTGAGTGTGTGTGTGTGTGAATGCTGCAAGTGTATTTTGGGGAGGAAAGGGCGACAAACATGCTCCTATACGTAGAGGAGAACAACACCAACACAACTTATTACAATTCCTGCAGCATACAATGCAATAAGATTGGAATTATTCTGATAAGAATGTAAAATAATGCTGTATGACAAAATTGAGCATTTAGTATCTAATAAAGAAGGACTTACTGATACACCTCATGGCTTGGATCTCATTAGTGGTAGGGGATGAATTTTAGGGTCATATCGAGCTACATTTTGCACTCATTCATCATTCAAGTCCTTCTCCCGCTGGTTACATCCGTTCAGTGGCACCTTGACTTATCAGTGCCCCAACTTGCGGGTTTTTCCACATTATGAGCCGTCGATTATTCAAAATTTTTATGGATTTTTTTTTTTTTTTTGCTTTGTGTTGCTGCCTTGTCATGAAAAAAACAAAAGTTGTAATTTTGGAAAGAAAATTTGTGGTTTACAACTTGCGGATTTTTCTACATTACGAGACGTCGATTAGTCGAAATTTTTATGGATTTTTTTTTTTTTTGCTTTGTGTTGCTGCCACTCGAATCAAGTTAAAATAAAAAATAAAAAAAGGAAATGAGTTGCTGATGCACTTTGGGCTGTCGGGTAAGCCATCAAACATGTCAACAGAAAATGAAACACATTGCACAAACGTTCCCGATTTAATTCACGAGGCCACGCCGCGTAACGGCACAATTGTTGTTTCTTTTTTTTTTTTTTTTTTACCCAAAAGTACTTGAATAAGTGGGGATATACTGTGTCAACATTTTCTAAAAAAACAAAAAAAAAAAAAACAAATAAATAAACGTTAAAACGTTTTAGCACCCCCCCAAAAAAAGTTGTGCTATTTCCATTTATGAACCCTTTCAGGGACAACGGTTACTACAGTGGATTGTGTTGCTGCCACTCGAATCAAGTTAAAATAAAAAATAAAAAAAGGAAATGAGTTGCTGATGCACTTTGGGCTGTCGGGTAAGCCATCAAACATGTCAACAGAAAATGAAACACATTGCACAAACGTTCCCGATTTAATTCACGAGGCCACGCCGCGTAACGGCACAATTGTTGTTTCTTTTTTTTTTTTTTTTTACCCAAAAGTACTTGAATAAGTGGGGATATACTGTGTCAACATTTTCTAAAAAAAAACAAAAAAAACAAATAAATAAACGTTAGAACGTTTTAGCACCCCCCCCAAAAAAAAGTTGTGCTGTTTCCATTTATGAACCCTATCATGGACAGCGGTTACTACAGTAGACAGCTTATCATGTTATCAGGTTACAGGGTGCATGAAAAGGCTAAACATGTAAAAAAAAAAAAAAAAACGGCAGTGGATTTTGGAGGGCTACAAAGTGAGATGGAAGCGAGTACAAAACAATGCAGACAAAAGATCTCGATGTTTATTCACATTGTTGAACCTTTTGCCCGTGTAGTGGGCCAACGTTGCACAGGCGCCGCGCAAATATATTCTAATACAGACGTGATGCTATAATTAGCTGTCACCGTGATATGTTATATGCTAACCTACTGCCTGCCTGCAGTGAAATTATCTTCACTAATGAACCTAAGCGGAGTCAATGACTCAGAAAGGGGGAGGCGGTGTTGTCAGCTAAACAAGACTTGTTTGGGTGTTGACGTGTAGACTCTGCCGCCGTGAACCGGGGGCCCGGGGGCTAAATTATTATTTG
>NW_017805034.1:130403-155313 GCF_001891065.2 Hippocampus comes
TTTTACGGCCTGCTTTCATGTGTCCCTTTAATGAGGAAACCGCCGGCTCGGCAGCCTGCTATAAAAACAGGCAAATTTAAGCGGGGCGAATATGAATCAGCTGTCTCAACTTAGCAGGCTAGACAAGAGGTGGAAACGCTCGAATCCAAATCATTGTCTTATTTTGCAGAGTAGACCATTGCAAGCATTCATGAAGTTGAATTCAAGAGTTATTTCTCCTCCTGAGTGAGGGGGAATTTTCACCGCTCAGCCGTGACTTGCGAACAGCGATACAGTGAGGTACAAAACAATGACGCAACCGTCAAGGAGAGCCACAGAGCTTCTTTAACCTGTCCAATTTTTAGCCAGGGGCCGAGCACATCGAAAGATAAAGTACAACATGCATACGGTTGCCGATATTAACTGAAAAGGGTTATAATTAACCCTTTCATGCACCCTGTAACCTGATAACATGATAAGCTGTCCACTGTAGTAACTGCTGTCCCTGAAATGGGTTTAAAAAAATGTGCATTAAATAATCTATTTAAAAACTTTCCTTGAAGCAAGTCTACTACATTATGACGAAAGAATATGCGTTGACATCGGCTATATTCGAGTTCAGTGTAATCATGCAGGCGGGCAAGCACGGATACACCTAAAACCCAAAGTACACAGGACACAATTTAATGAACATTTTAGATCCAAGTGTGAAGGTTCCACAGGGCAAAAGACAAAACGGAGACAATTATTGTGACAACAAGTCGCTGACGACAGATTTCAAAAATACTACAAACAAAATGAAATATACATTATGTACATTTGCTTGAGGCGGCCATGGACTAAGCATACCCTTTGCTTGTGACTTGAAATCAAAATGAAAACGGACAACAGGAAAGACGCAAACGTTTTCCAGTGAACAGTGTTTGACGTGGAATAATACGACAGTGGCATCGAGGTAAATTCAAGTCGATTGGGAAACATCCAACGCTCCCTGAGCATTGCGCAGTGTGCCCAAAGTGCAAAACTACACATCGAAATCATATTTCACAACGAGGAGCAGGTCCTATCGCTTACCAGTGAACAACTTTTTAAGTAAAAAACAAAAAAAAACAAACAACAATTGCTACGATCATCCTGAGGAAAAATAACGGGAACAAGTAAACCTGAACTGTGTCCGCCGGTACCTTTGGTATTCCAAAACCGATTTGAGGCCAGATTGAGCATTTCCTGGAACTCGATGTTGCGAAGTGAAAAATCGGACGACGACAACGAGGGCTTACGATGTCAAATAATTGAACTGTAGATCCGCCGAAGGGCAAGAGTGTCGTCTCTCCTGAGTATTGCGGGCGTGCCCAAAGTGCAAAACTACACATCAAAATCATATTTCACAACGAGGAGCAGGTCCTATCACTTACCAGTGAACAACTTTTTAAGTAAAAAAAAACAAACAAACAACAATTGCTACGATCATCCTGAGGAAATGTGCCCAAAGTGCAAAACTACACATCGAAATCATATTTCACAACGAGGAGCAGGTCCTATCGCTTACCAGTGAACAACTTTTTAAGTAAAAAACAAAAAAAAACAAACAACAATTGCTACGATCATCCTGAGGAAAAATAACGGGAACAAGTAAACCTGAACTGTGTCCGTCGGTACCTTTGGTATTCCAAAACCGATTTGAGGCCAGATTGAGCATTTCCTGGAACTCGATGTTGCGAAGTGAAAAATCGGACGACGACAACGAGGGCTTACGATGTCAAATAATTGAACTGTAGATCCGCCGAAGGGCAAGAGTGTCGTCTCTCCTGAGTATTGCGGGACAAAGCGGCTCGGGTGTGAGATTGTACTTAAGCGTGTGCCTTTCCGCTTACTGTCCCTCCTCCTCGCGCAGGAACTGGAAGACGGATGAGAAGTCCTTGTTGGCGTAGCCGCGGGATCCCATGACTCTGTAGATCTGGTGGGCAAGAGAACCGAGAGGAATGGGCGTCTTGGTGTTGGTGGCTGTGTTTTGGGCCAAGCCAAGATCCTGCATCGGGCAGAGAGAGAGAGGAGGAGGTGTTAGACGGAACAATAGCAAAAAGAGTACGTCGCGGGTTTTCCCGCATGAACCCTTTCGCGCACCCTGTAACCCGATAAGCCGTCCACTGTAGTGACCGCTGTCCCTGAAAGGGTTAAATGGCGAACCGCATAGGTTTCATCCGATATGGCAGATCGGCAGTTGGACCACAAAAAGGGTTTTGCGCGGAGCATATGGACCATCAAACCGAGCAAGCCAGCAGACATGTTAAAGCCCGAAATGTGTCAGCTGGTGACTGTGATTGAAGTCGCCGGGGCTCATACATGCGGACACACAATAACCGCGCGCTCCCACTATATAGCGACAGCTTCACGAATGAGCAAAGTAGTAAAAAAAAAAAAAAGAATGGAAAAAAAAATGAACACAGTAAATCGCACATGAAGCAGAATGGAGACAAAGTAGGACCAAGGGTGTAACAAGCATCCGCCTAGCATTTGATTCCCCGCAAAATGGACGATTAAGTGAATCGAGTGGAACCGAAAACGAAGACTCAAAACTTGAAGCGCATTTCAATGGCCGAAAAGTATTTTTTTTAAACACATTGAACAAATGAAATTGTCGGAGGCGCCTGACAGCGGCGAGTCTGCGTGTGAGTTTCTGGATGTGAGCTGTGGCAGACAGCAGCATGACAATTTTGCTCTGGTTTTACTTTTTTTTTTTTTTTTTTTACCTTGGCCATGAGTGTGGTTCCAAAGCCTCCCTGATAGTTGTTGGCAGAAGGGACTCCCTCCATGACACCGGGGACAGGATTGTATGTGTCACTGGACCAGCAGCGACCCGAGGACATATTGAGGATCTTGGCCAGAAGTTTGGGGTCTAAACCCAGTCTAGAGGGAAGAGATAAAGAGTTAGTTCCCACAAACGAGCCTCTTAATCGCTTAATGAATATATATAGAGAGAGATTGAGTCTACATTAAAAGAAAAAAAAAGTACATTTGATGACATTTTGAGAACTGTTGGGATATTTCATTCATTCCATCTCTGGAGCCATTCAAGGAAAAACCCTTGAGGCGGAGTGAGGCAGGGCGTAAAGTAAAACATGGAGAAAAATGGGTGCGGGGCAGCGCATGACCCCCGTTGAACCTTGCGCCCGGCCGCGGCCATTCCTCAGCGTTAATGGCTGAAGGTTTTGTAATGCCGCCTAATGCAGTATTGATGTTTGGCGCCACGTCCATCCTTCATCATCCCTCTTTCACGAAAAAGAGAAGTGGAAGAGGAGGAGGCGAAGTGGTTTAAGCAGCATGGGGGAGCCATAAACCTCACTGTCGCTGAGCGTTTTTTTTTTTTTTTTAAATCTCCGGCTGCAGCGGCAGCTTCCGATTACGCATGCGAGCGGACACACGAAGGGAAAGGAAGACGCAGGCGGCGTGACGGCGGAGAGGGAGTAATTCCGGCGACAAATCTGCAAATGAATGCTCGCCACGTCAAGCCCAGTGTTAAGTTCGGGGCCTCATACTCGGCTCGGCTGTCAATATGAAGGCAGGACCATCACGGCGCCTAACAGCCTCCCTCCACTTGGCTCTCGTTTTGCCATTACTGCGACAGTACAGCTTTTTATTCGCCGTCTACTAACGAATTAAGGGTGGTTTCCATTTACAGGACATGATCTCCATGTCTTTTGCCTCCTCGGCTCTTTCGTATCCCGTGTTGGATATGGAAATGTGGCATCAGTGGATCTCTCCTCCCTGATGGCTTTTTCAATCACAGCCCCGCCCCCCCCTCCGCATCTCCTGTGCTGACACGTCCCCTGTCTGAGGACTCCAGGGGACATATGTTTGACATCACCACCATCCCCCTTGCACCCCCACCCCCCGAAAATTGGACTCCTATGCCTGGCGGCCCCTCCCTACGTTCAGGGTCAGCAGCTGAAAAGGTTACGAGCTGGGCGCACAATACAGCGCGTCCGAGCGCACGGATCATTTGTTACCGGCGAGCTGTTGTCCTCCGTTAACGATAAATCAATGAATTTCCCCCTCCTGCTCCCGTCGCACGCGCGCGAGCGTCACCGCTCAAAACGGCCACGGTTGTTAGCCTGCGCGGTGGAGGTGTTCCTCGCCCGCGGTAATTTGCGCGGCGAAGGCGACATGTCACGCTTTAACAAGATTGTCATGGACACGCGCGGTCGCAGGCGGTCGACACCGACGTGTTGCTGTGCGATGCCGACGATAGAAATGTGCTAGCGGAGATGTGATGGAAGTGAAGAGAGAGCGTGTTTATGTGCTAGCGGGTGGAGTTCAGTTCCGCTGCAATTAGCTCCTCATCCTCACGCGACGCCAGACGAGAGCCTGACTCCCGTTTGTTATCGCACGGAGGAGGTATCGAGCGCACACACGAGCCTGAAAAGTTTCATTCAGGGAGGCAACGAGCACGTTTAAAAGCGCTAATCAATTTGAGAAGATTTAATTCCTCTTTGCTAAAAACGGCAGTCTGTTGTCATGACCTTTTTCAATCGCCCGCACTAGCGTACGAGTGGAAGCAAGGTAGACGTGCGAAGCTATAAATCCTCTCCTTTCACGTACACCATGGTGTCAAACTCACGGCCCGGGGGCCAGATCCGGCCCGCCACATCATTTTATGTGGCTCGCTGAAAAAAAAAAAATCACGTGTGTCAACTTGCATGATCCTTGCTAAAAAAAATTACCGAAAATGTCAAATTGTCATGTGTCATAAATGATGTTGAGATTTTGCAATAATTTCGTTACCGTTACAAGTAATAATGAGATAATGCGATTAAACATTTTTGTGGTTTCACTGTCATAACGGCCCTCCGGGAGAAGACGTAACTCAAAAGTGGCCCGTGACAAAAATGAGTTTGACACCCTGACGTACTCTATTAAAAAAAAAAAAAAAAAATCACAGTTGGCCACTTTGCGACTACTTCTCTGCCGTCCTCCTCCGCCCCTTTCAGTGACTGCTTGACTGCTTGCAGAAATTACAGCAGGCACAAATGAGGCAGGGGAGAGTAGAAGGGATTAAAAGGACAGAATAAAACAAGGAGGAGGCACAAATCGGGACGAGGAAAGCGAAGCGGGGAAGAAAGACCGCCTGAGCATGTGCGCGCGTGCGCTTGTAATTGTCATGCGTGGCGATTCCCTGCACTCTTGAGAACGTCACGCTCCGGTGGAGACGGGCCGAGTCTCCATCCGAGATCAACAAATTAGCTTGCTGAAAAGAACTGTGTGTGCGTGGCTGAGTGTGAGAGAAAATGGTGCGGTTGGGCCCACGCGGACAGGTAAGAAGACGCACTTGTTTTGAGAAATGCCAGCTTTATTAGCCGAGCCTTGCACGATACCATTTTAGCATGTCAGTGTGTGCATTTCAGGACACTGGGTCCACACGATAAAAAAACCTCTCTCTCGAAAAAAAAGTGCTCACAATTGAAAATCAACTTTGGCTCAAACCTAAAAACAAAAATTGGTCAGAATTTCTTGTCAAGGCTTTTGCGTCTTCGTTATAATGCGCACGGTCATTTGGTAAAAGTGCGCAGGCTTCGGTGCGTCAGCATTGAAATGGGGCGGTGTGCACACGTGTGTGTTTGTGCAATGCTGCAACGTGTAAATCCATTTTGCTCCTTTAATGCCGCCATATTTCAGTGGCCAAGCGCGCGGGGGGGATTTATGTGCGACGACTCATGCCAATTCTATTCTTCTGCCTCCGCCATGATAAATCAGTCGCACCGCCACAGCTGCCCTCGGTCCGTGCGCGCACTCATGCGTGTGCTTCAAATCCAGGTGCGCCGTGGCATTTAAGTCATCAAAACCCACACAGACTATCACTGAACGGAGGAAGTAGCCTGACAAGGGAGCCGTGTATTTTTTGGAAGGTTGGTCATTTACACTTACGATCTCAGGAAAACAGAGGCCTCAAAGACTATTTGCGGAATCCATATGAGAAAAAAATCTGTTTCAACCTGTTCAGGATATTGGTGATTTTTTTTTTTACTTATTATTTTTTTTAATCCTCAATCTGACAAGATCCTATTTTTAACGCCCTAAAATGTCATCTAATTTAAGTGGTGCCCACTGACAGGATCCTTGGTGAGAGCTCAATCCGTAGATGTAAATCAGAGCCAGCGACTCCACCCCCTCATCCATCTCCCGAGCAGATACCGACCTCTTCTGCACTTTCATAAACGAAACATTTCAAAATCCGGACAGAAGCAGTAAATACGACGACGGTTACACTAAGACTACGGTTTCCTCAGGATGAGCTGACCTGATGCCGAGGTTCATGGTCTCTGCGGTTCCAATCATCCCGATGGCCAGCAGCATGTTGTTGCAGATCTTTGCAGCCTTAAGAGAATGACGAAAAGAAGAAAAACGTCACCTGTCCGGCGTACGATTGCACATCACCGACATTGTCTTTTTTTTTTTCCCAAGGGACTGTAATTTCGTGGGTAGGCTTGAAGTTGCGGTTAAAACAGGGGGGTCAAACTCATTTCACATTGTGGGTCACATACGGCCTCGATAGATGTCAAGTGGGCCGGGCCATTAAAATGATACCATACTCTGCTATAAACAACCAAAATATTGTATCATGTCTTTCCTTTGTTTTTGTAGAAAGAATCACAAGAACATTAGGAAAATGTTGAAATTTAATGAACATGTCTTTTTCAAAACATTTGACAAAATGACTTGACTCTCTGTTTCAATTGGCTGTCTAAATCTGCTGATAGATCCGAAATCCTTTCTGGTATAGTATTCCTCGTCAGGCTAATATTGGCAAAAGCTAGGTCGCATCTCGTTACATACAAGTTCAGCCGCCTTCATCATGCATCGTTTAAGAAAGTCACCGTCGGAATACGGCTTTGATGCTAATGCTATTTCGCTAGCAATTAGGTAGCTGGCTTTTACTGCTGTGTTGGGTCTTTCTCAGTGACAGACCGAGACTGCTGATGTCCTCTTCTCTGATCAAAATAATGCTGTCTTCTACTGTGATCAAAACAGTGTTCCCCGTAGCGGATGATCCATGAATTGCAGGTCATTAAAAATATTCATTCTGTGTCTTTTATGTATCACTTTTAAATTATCCTGCGGGCCTGATAGAACCTCCTTGGGGGCCGGTTCCGGCCCGCGGGCCGCATGTTTGACACCCCTGGGTTAAAATGTGCAGGCACAGGGGGGATCACATCAGTGAGTTTTTAACCTGTCCGGTGCCAACTTGTCCGCAGTAGATGACGTTGGCTCCCATGCAGGTGAGCAGCTCCTGTGCGGCGTTGTACTCCTCCTTCGCCCCGCCCACCATGAAGGTCAGCTTGGCCAGGCTGGCAGCCCCGACACCTGAACGCACCACCGCACATGAGAGTAAACTGAGGTGAACACCTATTGTACATTTACTGAATTTGAATTTTTATAATCGTAATCATTCTCTCTCCAACCACCAGTTGCCTTTTTTTTTTGGGCACGCAGCGGGACTTGAACCGATCGATGAGCTGCTGCCGCTTCCGCGCCGAGTCCGAATAAAGAGTAATCAATCACAAATAAAATTATTTCGAATGGAGATGGCTACATCAGCCACTTGACTGTATTTCAAAAGGTCGGTCGGCTTTGCGCTGGTGCTACACGCCCACGGCGGGACCGGCGTGTTAAGTGGCGGCGCACCATAGGGACAGACGCATCTTTAAAAGCCGATTGTTGCAATCATCCGCTGCACAGCCCTCGTGGGAGCTCTTGCCTTTTGTCCCGTCAGCCCTTCTTTTCGCTCCCCTCTCGCAAACACACAGACGTGTTTCCAACGCGCGCACAAAACACAGCAGCTGTGCCTGAGGCCGCCCCCTCCTCTTGGGGCTATCAGTGACATGCGTGAGGGGTAATTAACTTTACACTTTATCATGTTCAATTAGGCATCCCTCCCCATGCCTGATGGCTTAAGGAGCGTGCCATGTTGTGGGAGGCAACACCCCCCCCCCATCCCCTGCCGTCTCCACAGAGTCCTTAATGTGACACTATCAGACTAGCGTTTCCCCTGAAACACTTTTGTAAATATCCATTGACAGCCCCCGCCAACAGATTACTGGTAAGCGCACATGCAAATCCACACAGAAAAAGATGCCCAAAATATCGAGCAGCTTGCTCGAATCGTCCATGTTTGCACTTTTAGCTTTCCCCCCAAAAAGGAGGAGGGGGAAGACTTTCAAAATCTCTTCAGGGTGCCGTGAAACCGCAAAGGAAAGGCCTCTTAAGACTGAACACCTAATAATGGCAGTGTTAATAATTAAACAGGGATTAGCACTGGCAAAACAGCGGAAATCACATTATCAGTGCAGGAAAGCGGCTAGAGTCAACGCAACCAAATAAATATACGGTAGTTTTTTGTTTTTTTTTCCATTCCTACCTCGTTTCATTAGCCCAGCTACTGTAGCATGTGTGATGACGTTCAGAGCATGTCAGTGCTTAGTTGTCATCATCGCTCTCTTTAGACCACTGCAAACGCACAGTCAATATCCGTCATAATCACAAACGTTCGCTTTGCACATCATTCGAACGATCCTCTTGCTTCCAAAAGGGGTTGTTTTCTATTGTACCGCAGTTTGGCAACCAAATGACATGTTTATTTGTAAACGAGTCACAGAAGTTGAAAATAAGGTCAAGAGACAGGAAAAAAAAAAAAAAATCATGTGCTCTCAGGAAAAGTATAAGAGTCTTTTTTTCCTTTTTCCCAGCAGCAGACGAAAGTCCCGTTTTAAAGCCATCCACTTAGAAAGGGCAGCGCGAGAACTACCGCTTAATTAGCAAAGATCACAGTTTGCGGACGACTAAAGAGCCAATTATTGATAGCACAGTCAATGTCCTGATCAATAGAACTCACTAAAAGGGAAAAGCAAGAGGAAGCTCGAGAGATGGGGAGACACCAGAGGATAAGACCAAGCGCTCTCGTCTGACCTCCCAACACTCCCTTCCCTCAAATCAACTAATCACCCTAATAAGCTCTTATGATATGTAGAGGATTTCTATCAGCAGTGGGCATGCAGGAATGATGGACGATCCATGCGAGTGAGAGGAAAAAAAAAACACAAAAAAGATCACTAGCATAATGTGTGTGTGTTGACTCAGTTCAATGCGCATCCACTAAAGTTCAGCCGTTGTCACTAAGGTGTGTGGCGCGCGTGTGTGTTTGTGTTTGTGTGTGTGTGTGTGTGTGTGCGTGTGTATAATGTGGTTTTCTTTGCAGGGTGAAACACTTTCACAGTGTATATTATGCACATATGCATCAGCGTGCGTGTGCAGAGGGACGTCCCGTTCTCGGGCCGGTTGTGTCAGAGACGGATTAAAGAGGAATCCTAATGAGGCTTCCCGAGAGCCCGGGTGCAACGGCTCATCCATCCCAGAGGGAGTGACAGTCGTGGATCGTTAGCGCTGCACAACCACACGGCGCCCTCTAGGGGGAGGGGGAGTCAGGATGTGTGTGAGTGTGTATGGGGGTAGGAGGGCTAAGAAGACAGAAAGTTATTATGATGCAAGAATGGATTTCGTGTGTGTGTGTGTGTGTGTGTGTGTGTGTGTGTGTGTGTGTGTGTGTGTGTGTGTGTGTGTGTGTGTGTGGAAGCAAGCAGGACCACTGTATTGACTCAAAGCGATGCACAGCTAGCGAGTATGCTAACGTTAGCATGTGTCCTTTCCGGCTGTGTCATTTGACCCGTGAGCATTGCCCGACCATCCGAGGTTTTATGTCACCCGTACAATAACGGCTCTGCATGCTTGGAACCCAAACGGTACCCGTTTTTGGCCAAATGGTCTGCTTCAATAGCAAGTCCAAACGGTGCCGAGCCGAGCAGCGGAAAAGGCGGATGTGTCTTGAGAGTTGAATGGAAATTGGCTGCTTCATGCTGCTGTGTAACAGATGGGGGGAGGCACTGCGACGTGTGCGCAAAGCGGAGGTGCTCGTAGCCAACGACGCCTCTACACGCCTCTCCTCCGTCTAAGCTTCTCCTGCAGCAAAAGTTAACGAGCAGGCAATCCAACATTATTAGGGCAGATGCTTCGCAGCACGTCATTAAACATTAACGTCAGAGGGGCGAAACTTGCGGAGGCAAAGCAACATCAGAGAAACAATTTCAGGGAAGCCGGTTTGTAGTGAGCAATGTCTGTAGCACGAGGTTCATAACACTAAACAAAACAAACGACAAAATAGACCCAAAAGCATTATCATACATACAGTATATACCCATAAAGTGTAGACCAAACCTCTCAGAAAGTTGCAGTAATATAAGTGGGTTTCACACAAGATAATGAACATATGTCTGTGAGTATTGTCATACTGTCAGTCCACATGTGTGGCTGCACCATTTGTGTTCTTATGCGTTTTGACTGACGTGCTAGCATTAAGATAGTGGACTTCCATCAGACAAAGTGGTGTTTGGTTAAATACACAACTTGTAATTGTCTCCGTTTTATGTTTAGTTTTGCGGTAAACTTCAGTGGCGATAACCAACTTGAAGGAACCACATGGCCCCCCCTTCTTTTCCCTAAATTGCTGTCTATCTGCCAAACTGCTGCTTGTTCCGAAGTGTGGTGCAGCCATCGAGCGCTTGTAACTGAATTTTTTGCTTGCAACTCAAGACGGAAAAAAAAATAAAAATAATCCATCATCTGAGTGATGGCTTGCAAGGGCTCGAGGTACCAGGGCACAACACGTTTCATGGCACAACTTGAGTTTCCAAGTCCACTTGCTGTAAACAAACGCAAGCTTGTTTGCGACCAAATTTTCTCAGCTAAGTTTGGCTTTCTTTTTTTTTCTTCCTTCCCCAGGAGTCTATCAATGGGAGTTGACTGCCTGCAGTTTAAGGCAGCGGGGGTTAGGATGTTTAGAGGCCATCAACACAGCCTCATGTGGTCCACCATCATGATTACACCCACGGGAACATTTCTTTCTCAAACAAATTAAAAACCAAGGAAGGCGCCATAAAACCCATGACGGATATCAAGTAATTCAGTGAAACAGTACAAGGGAGTATGCTGGCCGAAATCACACGCACACATAAAAACGTACTGTCAAGTGTTATCTGCCAACTTCACTAATACGGCACTGTTGTGTTTGAAAGAAACTCTTTTTCAGCTCCAGTTAATGAGTGCAGAACCGTGAGAACTAAGTCATACAGATGAGACAGTAAATATAACCCAGTTTAGGCATCAGCTTGTATTTTAGGGGTCCGATAGCTGCAAGTTTGCCATGCCCGTCTATTGACCACAAGACCAACTTTAATAATCATCGCCATCATCACCATCAGTAACCGTTCAATTCCGCCGGGTTGAGTCCGCTCGATGGTAGGTGACAGGAGAATGGAGTGGGAAGGAGAGATCCGCAATCAATCGTTTCTCTTCCCCAATGAGGCTCATTTAGAGAGAGAGAGATAAATAAAAAAAAAAAAGCATCAGCTAATAATGGTGCACAATTATTCTGCAGGCACAAAATGATAATGACTGATATCACAAGTGTCCTTCAAATGAACATCATGCTAATCCCTCCGCAAGTGAGTGACATTCGAGTGACATTTGACGGACAGAGTGGGTTCACATGACTCATTCACCAGCTGACTCTTTGTCTGTACGTGCACACAAACACACACACGGGCACGCACAAACATACACAACAGATGACATCGGGCAAGTGAGAGCCAGTCCACAGCTGCTGAGTCTACCTCCATCTGGAGCGCGGGTTCGAGTGCCCCCCCCCTCCACCCCCATCAGCATCCCCCTCCATCGAACGCTACCCTGACTCTCTTTACTACCCTTCCATTCCCATTCCCTCCCATGCGCACAGCCGTGTCACCAGAACCCCGTCAATGGGAGGCTTGTTATGCTAATCTAGTCTTTGGGCTGCTGTCTCGCTAGTACTGGTTAGCCATCAAAATGACAGACTGCGAGTGCAACGCCCCTCCTTCCCACTCAAGCTCCAGTCACCGGCTTTCGAGCTCTGAGACTTGTCTTCTCATTAATCCCATTCTCAGACCGGATTAACCTGGCCTGAGTCATCTCCTGTTACTTTCTATCTCGGGTGGGACTGTTTTTTTTTTTCCTTCTTCCTGCAGTGTAACTGCATTGAGGTAATGAGCATGGAACGCATAAAGAAAATCGAATCTTCTGGGAAGTGTCATTCGGATCGATGTCCTGCCGGCCCGTAGGGACGAGTGTCAAACGGGTTGCGTACACAATCGCCACTGTCCATTAAGAACAGAGATCATCACATGTGCCGTGGGGAAACTATCCACTTTAGTCACCAAAATATTATTTCTTGACGACAAGTAATGCATCGCTAGTCTTCTATCTATGCCAAAGATGTATCGGGAAACGCAAAAAAATTAAATGCTGGCAGCGTATCCACTTGTTGCAAAAGTGATACAAGAGCCTTGATGTCTCTTAGAAAGGCCAATTTTTTGAGGAAATTGAGACGAGATCGTCATTATTTTAGCGTACATACTGTTTTTGGGCCATTTTTGTTTGGTGGAGTGCTGTGATGTGTAATATAGCGCCTTAGCTCGAGAACGGTTGGCTAACACCAAATTAGAGAATCGTGCAGGTGTGAGCAAAGCATTCCCGTAAGTTTTAGGAATAGATATGAGAATCAATTCATCAACTTGTCTTCAGAGTCGCGGGTAAGATGGGCCCCATCCCATCAGACTTTTTGGCTTGAGGCGGGTTATAGCCTCAGTCAGTCTCAATCAGCCCGCAGTCGAAAGAAGGACAACATGACATCAGCGAAATAAAGACCACAAAGTCCTGCGGGAAATATGATTCTGCTGAACTAGACTTCCAAACATTCGGTGAGATTTTCCCATCCTATTAAAATATAGAAGAAAAGAAATACAATTTCCTCATGGTCACTAAAGGCAATTGAGCCAAATGCCCATATCGAGTACATTTATAGCATTGTTACTGCGACCGGCATGGATTTATTATTTGTATAGCACACAGGCCACATTCACGACATACTATCTGACATTGCGGTCTGGCATCCATTTTACTGCCTTGTGAGTCGTTTTTTTTTTTTTTTAATTGAAAATAATGGTCCGTGTTTCCGAAGGATAAATTTCGACGTTTATAAATGTAACTGAAATCGCAGGCCGGTACACTGGCAAGACGGACTACAGACGAAACTGTTGCCGGCCTTGGTTTTGGAAAAAAATCTCCTTCAGACTTGAGAATGACGTTCCAACAGTCAGCAAATGATACGCTGCAACCAATGAACTGCGTTTGATGTGGCGTGGATATGATTAGTGCAGTGTGTAAATGGGTAGTCGGTCGAGGTCTTTGAAGGCTTCGCCAATGAGCAGCATCCGCCTGATCCAACAACAGCTCAGCTATTCTCATTTCCATTTGCGGCAACATTGCTTTCCCAGTGCTGGGAAAAAAATTCACACAATGAAAATTGTTTTTTTGGGGGGTTAAAGCCGTCATGCGTGGCACACGGGCACCAACACAGGCATTCTGGGTGATTACTGCTAACGACCATGCCACGTGTTAGGCAAAGCTTCTATTTTTGCAAGTTGTGTGCCAACACCCTTGGCTTGTGACATAAGAGTTTGTTTTGTTTGAGGATCAACTCTGCATTTTACGGGGGGAGACAGTTGTGCGAGTGAGGGCGTTGTAAGGAGAGCCGAGACCCAGTCTCGGCGTGAATATACTGCACAATGCCCTCATGTAGTCGAGCAGGATTAGCATTGGCACTAGCCAAGGTTTTGCTCACGCCATTGAAGTAGGCTTGCCAAAGAAAACTTTTCTTCCATCTTGGATTAAGTTGTTGAATTTCTAAATTGACCTACGATAATGATTATATTAAATTATATAATTAATATTAAATTGGTAGCGTTTTGACCTGTTTGGCTGGATCTGGATCGGCAGCAGGAATTGAGAGTTGGGTGGGGCAGTTTTGCCATTTCAAAGGCAACGCATGTTCCTGTCGATCACCAGTTCGTGTTTTTATACGCGGATGGTTGCAGACTTCAGTTACACGCCTGTTTAGAATGAAACATAAGAAGAATTAAAAAAAAAAAAAAACAAAAAACACAACGGCTTCCGTAGGCCTTTTTCACAGCAAACATTTGGATGATTCTTAGACTGAATGGCGGAACTGTTTTGAAAACTCCACAAAAGCGTGACAACTCAGGACTTCCTTTGAAGAGCACGCAAGGGATTAAACAATAATCATGAGCGCCTAATTCAAGGCGGTGCTTTGCTTACTGTGACATGTTTCGCTTGGCCTGTGGAAAAAAGCAGGGTAGTCAGAGAGCCCAGCTTTTATTTTTCACAACCCTCTGAGTGCGCCCTATTTGGGTAGGGTGCCATCTCCTGGTAGGAGCAGAGTATATTAATTAATTTCCTATACACAGGCATTGACAATTTCCCATCTAAGAAACAAATGTGCGTAGATTAATTATTTTGGTTTGCTTATTTTGGTGTGCTAATGGAATGCACTCGGTCAACTCAAAGAGTTTCAATGAACTACAGATTTTTCTGGTTTAGAGAATGGACGGATGGACGTAAAACCTCATTTCTGAATGTGGATGGCATAGCTCATTGCTAATTGCTAAATAGCACGCAAAGAGTAAAAAAAAAGGTCAATCATTGGTCATCTCGGGCTCGTAAAAGCGGCTTATTTGGGAGACAGGGAAGAAGCACAAACCTTCACAGAGGAGTGCACACACTAACTGTTCACTGTCTGTCGTATGTAAACAGCGTGTGTGTTAAGGGAGAGTATCTGGCTTAAGGGCTCTGATCTCCAGTCGCTCGCTCCTGCAGACGCCAGCTGGTAAACATGCCAAAGGCCCAGTCTGTGTTTGTAAGGGGAGCGCACGGGCAGCGGAGTGTGTCGTGATTAATTCGGCATTGCGCAATCGAAAGTCAGCTACTGTCACAAAGAGCAGGCGGGCGCGTTCCCGGAATGTGGCACGCTTGAAATGCACACCGAAACCCAAATTTGCGTGCGAGTCTGATAAGATGATGCGGCGGACAGCTTAACTGTGGAAGTGTCTCCTTCTCGTCCTCCTCTCCTCTACCCCATTTGAGGGAAGCTTTTCTCCTCTTTATGACTCTTTATCCCACATGAAAGGCACTAACATGGGATAGCCGCCATTACTGCTCCATCAACATGAAAAAGCTCTGACGTGGGACTTCTCCAGCACGGCTCGGCCCATTAAGAGCGACTGGCGATCCTGTGCTCTGTCAAGGAGCCATCACGAGCAGACAGCATCGTCATAATGAGGACTTAAAACCTCAATCTTGCCTCGAGGAGCTCTCGGTCAAATGCAGCAATAAAATCCCGAGATGGCACCTGACTGGCTCAGTAATTACAACCCATGTTGCGGTATTAACCCTAAAGGTCCCACGGTTTAAATTGACAAAGAGTGCAAGACAGGTCAGGAACTTGGCAATGGGGTCACAGGATTACCACTGCGGTGGGTACAATTGGATTCTTCTTTACTTTCATTCCTTTATGTTTAACACCAGAGCGTTTGGTTAAGCGAGAAATAAAACCAAAGTAGTAATGGCTTAGAAAATAAAGTCCTTCAAGTACATTTTCCATTTTTAAATAGTGGCATCTGATCCATGAGACTGAAAAGTGCAAAATGTTTTACCTCCTGACACGGGTGCGTCCATAAACACAGCGCCCATCTTCTCCGCAGCTAACGCCATCTCTTTCGAGACAGCAGGGTCGATGGTGGAAGAGTCAATCAAAAGTGTCCCCTTCTTTACTTTCCTAATGACAAACCAAATTGAATTTTAGTTGCACATTTACGAAACACAGCAAATGTTCTTCTTGCATGTATGCCACTTGATTCGGGAAAGTATCTAAAACATACTTAAGGATGCCGCTGGGGCCTGTGTAAACTTCTATGACATTTGGACTGGAAGGAAGCATTGTGAAAATGCGGTCTGCTTTCTCAGCGACTTCTGCAGGGGAGTCCACTACCTATAAAAATAAATACATTTCATACGTCGCCAAACACAAACACCCCCTCATTGAGCAAAAAAACTTCACGGAGCAATCAAGTGAATGCTGGTGATAAGAAACTACCGGTAAGAGTTATCAAACTTCAATCGAGTGCCCGTAGGATTTGAATTAGATAGACTGTCATTGGTGGATGCAGCATTTCATCAACAAGTCACCAACTATTTGAGCACAAATATTACAACCCCCCAAATTACATATCTCCCCTTTAAAATTCATTGGCAGGTTGTGTGTTACCTGGGCACCGAGATCCCGCAGCTCCTTGCAGGACTCAGGAAAAACGTCAGTAGCAATAATGGGGTACCCATTTTTCAGCAGGTTCTTGGCCATGGGACTTCCCATGTTTCCCAAACCAATAAACCCAACTGGTGTTTTCGAGGCCATTGACCGCGTGGACACTGAATGGGGTGGTGGAGGGGTTGGGGGTGGAGAAAGATGGAATCTTGATGAATTGAAATTCAAAGGGGTGCAGTACAGTAGCTGGCTGCAATAAACTCCTAGCTTAGTTGTGACAAGCCAAGTGATAATTCTCATTCAGTCTTTTGCAAGATTAGCGTTCCTAAATAAAACACAGCATGGGGGGAACGCAATGAGAATCAGATTAAATGTCATCAAAAATATTGTTAAATGACGTGCAGGTCACTTACAGCCAGCTTTTGGGAACTGTGGCCAGGCTATTAAACAGTTCAGGCTCAGCCAAAGCCCTGGCAGGGTAACAATACTAAACACTGGCAGTTTACCAACCAGACAACAAAAAGGCTTTACAATTAAGTACAAACGATAAGTCTATCTTAAATCTGCCAAACCATAGTAAGCAAAGTTCATCACAGTAGTGTTAATTAGGCAACAAGGCTTACTCGTGGTCCAGTGCCATCAGAAAATAACAATAACAGTTGAGTGTTTCGAACGACAATTTGCGCCAAATACTGGTTCTTTTCACTGTCTCATTTCGGCTTGAAAAGTAAATTAATCGTACATTTTATGGAAGTACTGTTAGGTGCTCTTTAAATATTGTTTTGGTTATTGCAAGAATGGAAATAAAATAGCTGTTGTTGGGGGGCGTTTATCCATTTGAAAAGGTGCTTTTATAAGCCCTTGCATGGTATTTATTCGCCATGTGGACGTAATGAAATGCATTTGACACTTGATAGATTTGACAAATGATAGATTTGAAATTACACCAAACAGAGAACACACGAAATAATAGTAGCATTAATACATCACATTTCACTTACATACGGACATTTAATGGCTAATGTAAGGTTACAATTATTGCACGATGAATTCTCAGAGCAGGTAGTCCACAATAGAATTATGACGTCAATGTGTTAACCCAGCTAGCATTGGCGAACATACTGGGGAAGTCACGATAGCTAGCATTTTCTCGGTCCGAACACACGGAAATATAAGAAAAGAAAAAAAAGATACATTACCTAAGGTGGGGTTGACATGTTTATTCCACTTTAATAAAATATTTCGACACCCTCTCAACAATGCTGCCATGCTTCTCTCCCCTTGACCTAGCCAGTAGGCGTGAAACCGTGACAGTTTTCCACGCCGGTACAGCAAACTCGAGCAGTCATGATTGAAAGTTAGTTCAACCAATTGTGGTTAGAGGATTGCCACCTTAGCCAATGAAAATGAGCCAAAGGCGGGGTATCCTTTGTTTTTACACGTAAATGCCCTTCAGTCGTGAATACTCTCAGAATATCACTAATTTATTTTATATTAGTCACTTTAGAGTATATTGAGAGACAAAATAACAGCAAAACCAGCAATTTTATTGCAGTGTGCCTTCATTTTATCAATCTCTCTGAAGTCTCAGCATCCGTAGTCGCCTCCTCATCCCGGAAGTTGTCCATCGTAGGCTTTCAGGAAGCGGCGCATCACCATCGTCTGTGTTTTCACAACATCGCAGACAGGACAGGGGCCGAAACAACGATCAGCTCGTGAGATATTCCCTTTTCCCCACTTGGGGTTCTTTAAAATGGGTACTGTTTACTTTTGAAGCCGATTTGACATCCGTGATGTTGTCGGTTGAGCCGTTCTCTGTGCAAGCTTCGTCACGAGTGCAAGCAATGTCTAGCTAGCGTATGACTTGACACGACATGGCCTGTTCCCAGGCTTAATGTTAGCTGCTTAGCAACTATAATTGAGACGCCGACTGCATAGTCAACATCGGATCTCCTCAGAGTTGAGCACACGTATGGCAGTTAGGATATCTGCAATAACGGAGGATCGCGTACTAGGGATCCAGCAAATCTATAATTTAACAGCTCATTTGTTTACCTCATTTTTTTTTGGTAGACTGTTTATACAAGGTACTGCTTCCATTCGAAAGATGACAGCAACAAATGTGCATAATATGGATCTGAAGTTGCAGTAATATTCGTCAATATCGTTTGTATTGTATATTGCAGAGGTTTTATCCATTTGTCATGAATCCACATATATAATATAATGACCCCCCCCCCCCCACACATAAATCAGATATCGTGAGGTTACTATAAAGGAACTGTCCCTTTGTCTTGTATTTTGTACAATAATGTGTATGACATCATGTGTTATTTGATGTGCACTTTCAAGGAAGTGGGCGTGTCAAACTTGTTTTCATCTTGGGACAAACCTTAGTCATGGTGTTGCCTTCAGGAGTGCCGATTACAATGGTGAAAACCACAGTGGGCAAACAAACTACTTGCGTTTTGTGTGTATTGGAAAAAATTTAAGACATTCAAACCGAAACATCAACAAGTCTTTTTCGTAAAGTGCTCCTGCAGTTGGCTATTATCCACTTTCATGTTGGCTGACTAGTTTCGAACAGAAGTTAAGAAAAACAAAATCTTGGCACCCTTGACATGGAGGACCAAATCTGACCCGTTTTAAAGGAAGCCGGTGGATGTCAAAAAGTAAAAGTGGCTGATGCTCACCTTCTTTTGCTTCATTTCATTCACAGACAAATGAAGTGAGCGGCAGATACAATGTCCTCGTTCCAGGTGGTGGATTCCTCACCTGGCAGCAGTGTCAGTATCATGGAAACGTCCAACTTTGCCCACGTCATCTTCCAGAATGTTGGCAAAAGTTTCCTGCCTCAGGCACCCCTGGAGTGTCGCTACACTCTCACCCCTTACATCACACCTCACCCCAAAGACTGGGTGGGCATCTTCAAGGTAAATCATATGCTCATTCAGACCCTTGCAGAGTAATTTCGCCGACATCCGCCTCCACACGAATAGCTCAGCCCGTCCAAGCGCTGCCAACGCTTCAACACAAGCCTTGATGTGGTGGCTTCGCAAGCAGTTAGAGTGTACATGGTGGACTCGATGCAGCAGGTTGCACTGGGGGCTGGGGGGGGGCACAAACATTGTGAACCACTTTACCCATTTGTGTCTAGGTCATCAATCTGATCTCTACTTCCTCCTCGCCATCCTTCCATTTACTCTTGAATCAAGCCTATACAATCTAGACCGAGTGAACAAGAAATGCAAAATAAAAAACTAAATGTCCCCCATAAAGACAAAAAGAAAACATTTTATCATTGTTTTAACGCGTCGACTTCAAATCGGCCGGCTCAATGAAAAAAATGGATCAAGTTGTTGTCAATTTATTTGGAAAAAGTCGATTGGAAAATGGTTTGTCGCAATCGGCGCTTATTAAACTTGTTTAATGGTTAGGGCATCGTGTTGGAGAAGGCATCTGATGTCTGTATCTAAGCCCTCACACAATTCCAGAGGATCTGGGTGTTGTCTGTGCATTAAACAGCATTCCCAGCAACATTCAGTCCTGTACATATCACGCCTGTTTCGGTGAGAGAGAGAGAGTGGAAGCTGCCAGGATACAGGGATGACTCACTGCAGAGCCTGACTTGCTTCAATCCAGTTGTGCAACGACGCCTCCTAGTGACCGAAAGTGTTCACAGCCAACCGTGTAAAGGTGTATTGACTGCAACCCCCCCAGCATTGTACACTCTTGTCAGCGTTTGTAATTTTCCTATCAACCCATTAGTATATTTCTCTGTTCGAATGTTGATTTATTTTCAATCTGATGAAGCCAACAGCTGTCTAAAAAGCCCCGTGGAGGATATTGGTCGTGGCATGTTTGTTGGGTGAGAAGGGACTAACCCGCCACGCAAGAGTATAATTTAGGTGTCATCGTGCCATTCCCTCACACCTTGGCTGAATGATTGATAGTCAACGTGCCTGTGATTACTTTATAACATCACTGCCGTTCTGGAATGCACATCATACCAAAGTCAACTTCACTCTGCAATTAGCAAAATTATTTATGTGTCCTCCCTGTTCTGCAAATACGCGTGAATAGACAAGCCTAGCTGGCGGGAGGCCATTGCGGGTCAAGACAGAAAGGACAGAAGCACGTGAAAACTGTTTTTCCTTTATCGGATGAAACTCATCACAATTTTCCTCAATTCCGGTACCGATACCCCTTGATGTAGTAGCGTCACAAAATAGAAGCAGGTGAACACAGCCGTGCCGTTTGTCGATTTAGATTTTCAAAGTGACGTGCACAACACCAGTTAAGACTCTGCATTTTTGCGCAACTTAAGAGGTAACATTTTATACATTCAACTTACAAAAAAAAAAAAAAAAAAAAATTTGTGGATCCCCTTTCCACAATCGAGCGGGTTCCTGTCACACATTTCGTGACACGTTTCAGTGGCATGCATCCTGCTCCTTCCTGCACAGCCACTAACGGCTATGCGGCTGCCATCCAAGTGAGAAACTCTTGTGGCGTGACATTTTTTTTCTCATAATTAACAAAGTAGTTGTCGCACGCGTGAGCGCGGCTCTGCAATCATGCGGACATGAGCTTGGAGCAACAGGTTTATGACACGGGACTTACTTTCATCATCTGCCACCTTGCAACACACGCCGTCCCAACTTCTCCCTTGCTATGTTGTGTAAAATTGTAAAACTTTTCTTTGCCTCACCCACACCCCCGGCAACACACAGACACACATTTTACACTATCACCCACGAGACGCGCTCCGTTTATACCATACATAATACATAATTTGTTTGAGTGTAATATCCCTGAACTTGTCCGACTTCCAGCATGTTGGCATTTGTCTTCCTGATAATCGATGTGACAAACAGAGCTTCAGCCCAGTCCTTTAAATCGGTGCCTTGGCGCAAGAAAGACCGTGAACCACTGCTCTCCTACCTCTGCGCCGTTCTTGTGACTGAATGTGACTCCTGAATATGTAACTAGTATGACCTAAGTTGTTTTGATGAAGGGCAAAAATAGTACATGCCGGGTTGCGATTCAAATATGTTGATACTGGAGTAAAGATCTCCTGGACGTGCATGTTTTTATTCTACCTTTCATTCCTTGCATGTGGTGTGTCCTCAGGTGGGCTGGAGCACAGCTCGAGATTACTACACCTTCCTGTGGTCCCCCATGCCTGAAAAATATGAACCAGGAAGTACTGTGCACAGGACTGTGGTGTTTCAAGGTACACACGCCGCGCGCGCACATCGCTTTAAGACGGCGTGCCGACCCAGGCTTTTCCGAAGTAACTTCGCAATTTTATGACGCACATAAAAAGCAGCACTTTTTATTTCATAAGGAAACATAACCGCACATGTCGGGCCGGGGACTTAAAGCGCCTCTGAAACCGCACGGTAAGGGCCTGCAAACTAGTTTTTACTGTCCCTGGAATGGTCCGATTTTACACAATGAAAATATGAGCGCATGCTGCGATGTGTCACGAGGCAGTAGACGTGGTTTGCAGATGGATTTCCTGCACTTAACGCACCCTATGGTGAACCAGGCGAGCGAAAGACCTTCTAATCACAGTGGACATTAGTGGAAAAAAAACCCCCATCTAATTAAAAACAAAAGTTTGTGCAGAATTGAATCCAAATCAGACTTTCTTCAGTGCGAAGCAGATACATGTATCAACTGAATACTCCTACTGATACCTCCGTTCTTCTATCGTCTAGGTTACTATGTTCCCAAGTCTGATGGGGAATTCTACCAGTTCTGTTACGTGACACACGGCGGTGACATAAGAGGGGCAAGCACACCTTTCCAGTTCAGGTCAGCCACACCCACCGAGGAACTGCTAACTGTCAGTGAAGATGACAGCAATTCAGACATCCTGGTGGTCACCACCAAGACTGGCCTGCTTGAGGTACGACCCCTTGGATGTGGATTATAGGCCATTCGATTCTGTTCAGCCTTGGACACACACGCACACCGCAAAGTGGTATCCAAATAAAACTGTACATATTTCACTTCTCCTCATTCTTACCGTTTGGCAGCGTGTGGAGGAGGCGCAGCAGGAGCGCAGGGAGCTCCTGAAGGCCATGCGGCTCCTCCAGGAGGAAAAGCAGCAGCTGCAGGATGAGCAGAAGCGACTTTCCCGGGAGCGGGAGCAGGAGAGGGAGACGTGTTGCTTGCTGCGCACACACAACCAGGTCAGATTTCAATTATTTGTCAGTGTAGACTTCCAATCAACTGTTTTTCTATTTTGAAATGCCGGTTCGTCATAAAATTGCTCTGGATGAAGCTGTTCCGTGGTGAAAAAAAAAGAAAAAAGTTTGGGACCTCTGCTGAAAATAGTTCACAAATAGAAGGCCTACGCAACAATGAAGGTGATGAAGTTCAGTATGTACTTTTTTTTTTTTTTTTAAAGTAGCTGGAGCCGGTTTCTCACCAGTGATCACAAGTCTAAAGTCTTCAAAGGCACCGGATTTATGAATAATCTGCATCCAAGTTCAAGAGACACACAATTAGCTACGGCATGCGCGTGTGTCTTTAACTCTACGTGTATGTGCACGGCAATCTTTTGTCTGCGGCTTTAACGACCCAGCTCAGTGGGCCGGAACGAAATTGCGACTCCGATTTCCCGGGCATCCGGCGTCAAGGACGATGCCATCGCAACCACAGAGTTTAACAAACATGACGTCAAACGCGCACTCACACACTTGCAGGTCCACTGGGCTCCCCAAAGCACACACACACACACACACACGTACACACACTCATTATGCTCGCAAACCCTTTTTGGCCATGTGTGGAATGAGAGGAGGGTAGTTCACAAAACCGCCGTTGCCCTGGCTGAGGGACAAACACCCCTCAGTCACGCGATGGCTTTCTCACTATTTTTTTCTTCCCGTCTCTGTTTCATTTTCATTTAAATTGTGTAGTACTGAAATGCATACATTTGGCAAATTAGGCTGACTCTGAAAAACACGGTTGCTCATTATAACAAAGAGATTTAAAAATATATATTTCTGTGAAACGCATAAAATGTTTTCCACTCTCCCGTGGCTACTATTAGTATTAATGGCTAATTTGACAAACTCGTTTGGTTGCAAGATGTGATCTGATTGATCAGCTTTGGATTCTTGTGCACTATCGCCCTCTAGCGGTGGTGTGTGGCGCAGGCCCAACGACAGCAGGCTGCTTTGAGTTAGACTTTTTAGTTGCTCTTTTTACGAAGGGCAAAATCGCCATAAATTACGGGTAACACACACACACACACACACACACACACACACACACACACACACAGTCTGTTATTACTACTCCGCTTTTCATTCAACTGCATTTTCGAGATGTATAACCTCTGTGTGCGCCTCCACGTTTATTTTTACAGTCGGCACGTCACGCTTTGATGAAAATATCCTTTTGAGTTTTACATGCGATGCTAAGTACATTTTTTTGTGGCTGCTAATTTTATGACTACACTTTTTTATAAGGTCTTTATGAACCGCTAAAGTGTTTCTCAAACAGCAGCCATAAAAAAAAAAAATCTTCGTGATGTTCGCAGAGCTAAGCCCTTTGGAGTCATGTACTCTGCGCTTTTACTGCGCGCATGGCCACTTCGGACGTTACAGGTCCTCGCGTCTTGAACCAGTGCAGCTATGTGTGTGCATGCGCTGTAAATAAATTGCAAATGAGGGTGTGGAGTAGTTCTCATTTGGTGACAACTGATTTTAGTCACGCTTGATTTGCTGCTCCTTGTCACTGATTGACGCACAAGCTCCAACAATTTTGTTACCTCGGGAGATGCGCCACGTGAAGACAACTGACATCCTCTTATCATTGATCGCACGGCACAAGCCACATGACGTTTGTTCACGCTTGCCTTTGCAGCATACCACTACTGTTATTTGTCATGTTGAGCCTGCGACTTTTCCACAGTGTGACTTGAACATCTATCACGATTATGACACACGCATATACATTGCACTTTTCATTCTTAGTCATTTAACAGCAGCAGGAAACGACGTGAATGGTCTACAGGTGATTGGGGGGGGGGGGGCGATGGGAGCATTAGTGTAATAGAATCAACATGAAGTAAACAAACAAAAGAAAATATTATAGAAGTAGTGTAGTGACAACTCAAAAGATGAATTAAAACACCTGGAATATCGAAACATCTAAATTCATATTCACATGTCCAATTTGTTATCGCTGTCTCCTTGCCTTGCAATTTTGAAAAAGTCAAGATTAGAGTTTATTGCTCTGCTGTTATACGGTAGCAAAAGATAACATCATCTGAACGGAATGCAGCGAGATACGAACCACCTGTCATTCAGTCGCCGGTGTAGCGTGACTCAACATTCAGCCTGCTGAATCACGCCGCCGAATCCAAAGTCGTGATCTTTCCGCATGCCCTCTGTTCCCCAGGAGCTCCTGCGCTCCTCGCAGTGTCTGTCGGAGGAGCGGGAGGAGGTGAGGAGGAGGCTGACGGAGGCGACGGATCGAGTGCGCCAGCTTGAGGAGGACCTGCTGGGCGTCACTCAGAGAGGCCTGCAGAAAGAGACAGAGCTGGATTGGTGAGAGACGGGCCAACGTCCATCTATCATTTCTTTCCGTGAGGAAGGGTGTCGGAAGCTTTTGTCACTGCCTCCTAATCATATGAATTAAATGATGAGG
>NW_017805034.1:155394-193852 GCF_001891065.2 Hippocampus comes
GGAATTATAAACTATAACAAAAATCAAATAACATGTCTCTGAAAGTCACTATAAAAACTCACCCACTGATCTCTAACTCTTTAGCCTGCGTGACCGTCTGAAGAAGCTAACAATCGAGCGAGACACCTTGGACAGCCAACTGAAGAATGAGAAAGCCGAGATGGACCTCTACAAAGTGAGCGAAAAAGAAAAACACTTGCTGACCGACAAAGAGTTATCCTTCTGACTCGTTTTGATCTTACTAACACTCGTCGGGCAGGCCCATCTGCGCAGCACCGAGCTGGAGAACACCAAGCTGAGCGCCGAGCTGCAGATGCTGAAGGCGGTGGAGCTCAACCGAGAGGTGACAATCGCTCAGTTCCAGGAGGAGCTGGAGAGGCTCAGGAGCTGCGTGGCACAGCGGGACAGTTTGGAGAAAGAGTTGCTCACGCTCAAAGCTGAGAAGGTATTATTTGTGACCAATGCGCAAGCCAACTCATCTAATGACAGACTTGTGCACAATCAGTGAAAAAAACGCAATTGAACCACGCAACTCTAAATGTGGACTTGCGTGTGTGGACCCTGTAAAAAAAAAAAAAAAAGGATGACTCGCGTGATATAGAGGGGTATGAAATGCATTATAGCGGGGGTTCACTTGCTTCTCTCCAAGGTTATTATCGTTCGTGAAAACTAACTAAATAGGTGACAATGAAGAAAGATTTCCATTAACGAAATGAGATAAAAACCAGAGTGCATTTTTTTAAAATTGATTTTTTTATAAAGTTAACTCGATCTAAACTAATACAACTCCTCAAAACTGAACTACAATTCACAACCTTGCTCTCTAGGCTAATTAAAACCCAACTAAATTGAACCCTTTCATGCACCCTGTAACCTGATAACATGATAAGTTGTCCACTGTAGTAACCGCTGTCCCTGAAAGGGGTTAAAAAAAGAACAAAAGTCCAAACGAAATGAAGGACGATGAAGAATTCCAGAGTATTATATAACCTTGCTTCTCTCTCCAGGCCGAGCTGGCGCGTGTGCGCGAGCAGCTCCGTCAGGCTGAGGAGCAGCTCGCCGCGTCCCGTCAACAAGCGGCCTTGCTGGCCTCTGAGCTACGTGACTCAGCCAGCGCCCGGGACCATTCCATGACCGAACTCTACCGCGCCCGCCTGGAGGTTGATAAGCTCCGCACCAGCCTGGCCGAAGCGCAGGCCGAGTGCCAACGCATGGAAAGTCAGCTGGACCGCATGAGGAGCTCTGCACACAAGGAAGTGGTCAGTAAATCACGAAAATATTGTGTGTATCTTTGGATTTGAATCCATTTCAATTTGCATCAGCTCAGTCCGTTTTTTTTTTTAACTCATTCACTCCCAAATACGTTTTTAAACGTCTTTTCAGACTTGGTCTAGAATTGGCTGGTACCGAATGAGTTTGAATATTTTTACATTTCCAATTTCAATTTTTATATTTGCATTTTTTTCAGGGTGTTGGCACTGGTGGAGAGCTCGCGCCCAGTGTGCTGATTGTCTCAGAGGAGGAAGCCGAGCTGCAGAGGGAGGTGGAGGAACTGAAGCTGCGCCTCCACATGGCGGCCGAGCACTATAAGGAAAAATACCGAGAGTGCCAGCGGCTCCGCAGGCAGGTGGCCAAACTGAACACGAGCGAGTCACACGCGGTGAGTGACTGCGGTGAAACCAGAAAGACGCAGCTGAAATATTACGCATACATAATATTTGCATCTGTTTTTTTTTTTTTTTTGTGTGCACAGGAGCACAAAAGAAATGCATCTACCGAGACAGTCTTGGAGCCTATGACCCCAAGTCCTGATTCACCCACGGGCGGTATGATTTCCCAATTGAAAAGGTCAAAGGAGCCTTTTTGACAACATTATCATCTCTGAACTTTTTTTTTTTTTTTATGCAGGAAGTATTGCCGCAACAGCCCTCCAAGAGGCTTCCACCTTGACAATCAGCACTGAACTTGAAAACCTGGAATGTACACACGGCAGCACAGAGATTGAGGCGAAGCAGACTGAGAACAAGCCGACGGGGAGCGCCGAGGCGGAAGGAGATGTGAACCAGCAAGAGGAGCGAGAAGAGAGGAGGGAGGCCGCGCGGGAGGACAGCCTGCGGCTGACAAGCTGGGTGGAGGTGGAGACCAAGTGGGCGGGCGGCGAGGGGAGCGCCGAGACCGAGCAGACGGAGGGGGAGGGGGAGCCGGAGGGCAGGAGAAGAGGGGAAGGAGAAACGGCAGAGAGGGAGCAGAGCAACTCAGTGGAGGAGGAGCTGGCCCTGATGGAGGAGAAGTGGAAGGAGCAGTGCGCCATCAATGAGATTCTCAAACAGCGTCTGGCCAATGAAGAAGAGCGATTTCGAGTGAGCTGCCTATTGTACTTTTATCCTCTCGTGCCACAATTAGGTGGAGCTCCAGAATCGAATGAGATCCTACGAGCACGACTGCCAACTGCAACCACAACATTAAACGTGCTTGAATAAATGCCTCCCTGGCATTGTCAATCAAAGCGGAGCGTTTTGCTCTTTGTCAGCTCTCATTAGGGAGCTGTTGTACCTAATTGATTTGTGGTGAGGGTACAGTAATTCAACAAAGCAAAAAAAAAAAAGTGAGTAGTTAATGGCCCACTATATTGGCTATGTCAGGAGCTAAGACGTAAACATACAACAAGCTACAATCCCAAAACAATGTGACTATCATTTCAAACCCGTCTTACAACATAACATAAATGGCTTCAGTCAGCCACTGGTTTTGATCCCCGCTGCACGCGAGCAATGTACGTACGTACCACGCCAGGTACAGTCAATGAATGCGAGCAGCGCAGCCAATCTGAGCTCTCTCCTTTTTTCTTGCCACTTCCCCTCTTTGGGGCAACCTTGACTATCACCCTATAGTGTTACGGTTTCATGAAAGAACAATATCTGGCATGTGGAGCCTCAAAACCCTGTAGAGGGTTGCAGTTTTTTGTCGCACCAATCACCCAGGCCTAGCTCCTTCGACCCAGCACAAATTACTACTTTCCCTTTTTTTTTTTAAAGACTTTGGTGTCATATTGTGACATCGTAGGGAGTTTCAGAAAATGCTAAACATTCACTCCCATTATTTCAGTTACTTTGAGGTCTGCTTTTCCGCACCCAAACACCTTGCACCTTAACAGCCCAAGTTAAGATGAACCTAACGACTTGAGCGCAACCGTGTTTATCGGCGCTATAAGCAAAAGGCTAACCCCCCCGACCCGGCCCCCACCCCGCCGTCTTTGATCGGACCTCCTGTCTGAGTTGAGGGACTCGTGTGTCCTGTGCGGCTCTTAATGGCCGACGGCTGGGGGGGGGGGGGGCAGCCGCCGACTGCCATGTTTTACGACTGTTTACATCAGGCGCAGAGGGGATGAAGCCAGAGGGAGAGACAGACAGACGGTACTGCTGACTCGCCACCTGAACTTCACCCTCTAATGCTGCACCATAAATCCCTCAAGAGGGGTGGGCGGGAAGGGAGAGCACCAGAGGAGATGAAAGAGAACCGGGGTGGGGGGAAGTGGAAAAAAAGCAAACACAATTCAAGAGTTGGGAAAGTGGGCCGGACAGACAGACAAGAAGCAGAGAGTGAAGCCGAGGGGATTTGGAATCTTTGTAATGGGATGAAATGAGAGACGACGAGACATCCACCATCCCGCTGTGTCTCCCCAGATTTACTGCCATCCTGTGTTTTGGCGGCCCGCGGTCCAAGATCAATAACAGATCAACAATGAAACTCCTGTTATCGGGGAATTGTTTCTCTTTCAGGTTCCCTGTAGGCGCTTCCCAAGCTGAACTAAAAAAACTCTGGAGTGAAAGGCACCTTTGCTGGTTATTAACTTCTATTCCGTGTGTGTGTGTTTAGGTACAGATGGCAGAGCGGACCAGCGAGGTGATGGAGTTGAAACGTGACCTTGCCCAGGCTTTGAAAGACAAGGAGCGACTGCAGGAGGTAGGGCTGGCGGGTTGATCAATTTCATTGATTCATTTGTTAACTGTCAGGGTTGTCATAGTTTTGGATGTTCCATTCTTGTTAGTTTTCCCATTTCGTTTTGACTTTTGGTTTTTGAAATTCAGGCAGTCTGAATTCGTTTCGAGAGCGTGTTTTGTAGTTTTATGCAGTTTTGGGGGGAATTGTTGTTTTATTTGAGCTTAATATTTATTGGTTTTAGTATTAGTTTTAATTTTTCTTTCATCTTGCATATTGGTGGAGTGCAAGAAAAAGACACTATTATGAAGTGAAGTAAACTGTATTTTTTATGGCCGTACAGTAATATTAAAATCAACATGAAAGTTCTTAAAAAAGACTGAGGTGCAAAAAACGTGATCAGGAAATCTCGAGTTAGTTGTATTACCATAAAATGTAGTTTTTTTTTTAAAGCTCTCGTGTCTGTTTTATTTCCTGAATGAAAATGTATTTTCAATTTTAGTTTCAATCATTGCATTAATGAACTATAATAACCCTTTTCCCCTGCTTATGTACTTTAATCCATTAAAATTGGAAATACAATTTTATCAGACACAGAATCAGAATTGTCTTTTTTTTTTTTTTTTTGCCAAGTATGTTAAAACACATTGAATTTGTCACTAGTAGTTGGAGTCACTCTCAGATGACAGCAAGCAAGCACAATTTAGAACATAAATATCCAGAGGGACACGGAGCAATATAAAGTGTCTACGAGTGCAGTAATCCCGTGACAACAATAAGTGCGCAAACCATGACTCTCATTATGATATACTGTGTTTTAAAACCAGAGAGCTCAGGCCTCCAGCCATCCAGTCCTCCTTCCTGGTGCACTAAATCCTCAGAGTTGATTCAGAAAATGCATGTGCTCTTTAGTCACGTGTTTTCTCCCCTCTCCTCCCCCACTCATTAATCTATCCAAACCTACCTCCACTCCCGGTGCTATTATTCCATGCAAATGCCAGGCGGCGTGTCTGTTTCACCTCCCCAACCCTGGTTTAAATGTTAAAGCTGCTAACAGAGCACTAATGAAGTCATCCAGGGAGGTCGGTGAGGGGGGGGAGCCCAAGTCTGACACCCATTACAGTAATGAGTAGGCTACTAATGCTAGTGCGTCACATATTATCACAAAGGGCAGCAACAGTGTCGAAAGAAATTAAAGTTGGGACGACTTGACGTTCTTCGTTAACTCAGACCCTCCCCCCGACAGGAATTGCATCTCTTCCTGAGTCGGCGAAGAGAGCAGGATGCCCACGGTGAAGGCGCTGAGGTCAGGCAGCCCATGGTGCTGCGCTACCCGCTGCCCTACCCCCAAGACCCCTCGCCGCCTCCACTGGTACCGCAGAGGCCCGCCGAGCTGCAGTTTGGCAATCCTTATGCCACGGATGCCATGCAAGGTGCTGTATTGCCTTTGTGTGGCATCACACTAGTCATTCGAAGGGTTACGGTTGGCGACCCCAGTCCACGTTTTCCCCCGAAATCATTTGCGATATATCTTTGCAATCAACGTTTTTGTTTTGAAATGTGTTTATAGACCGGGAAGCGGATGTTTCACTAACTCTCGAGCAACTGAGCCGTCCTCCACCCGAGGCCCCAACTTGCGCCACTCCCTGCGCCCCTCCAATCACTCCATCAAATCCGAATCCTGGCCCAGTGGCACCAGGCTGGGACAGAGAAGTGGTCTGCATTCAGCCGTCACGCAGCACTAGCCCCCCGGAGACCATGGAGCGACCACCCGCTGAGCCTCAGGCCGTAAGAAAGGATGCACATTCATTTGCCGGATACAAAATAAACGCCCTCCGTTCAAATTGATACCATTCATGGGAAAAGTGCCACTGCGCGCATTTGCTGGTCCAGGTTTGATGTCCATCAGTTTGAGCTTTTAAGCGATTTTGCTAACCAATACTAATGATGAGCCCCATGCGAATGTGGTTTATTCATGTTCAATTCTTCAATCACGGATTACAGTCATTTACGGGTTCATGATTACGTACATGCTAGATGTATGGCGTGGATTATTTATGACACCGGTTTTCTGTGCCTTGGCGCCATCTTGTGGCTTTCATATGTAATCCCAAACTCCGTTTGGCTACGGAGCCGTCAATTCTTTGTAGGAGTTATGCAGCAGGCCTGGCCCCATTTCACAAAATAATGAGGTACACTGTACATTACTTGTAAGAAATAATAAATAATTTTGCCTCACCGCTTTGGGACATAATTGCTTGGGTCATTGTTGTTCATGCTTACGTGCACTTTGTTTCGTAGGCGGGCGACGGGGCTCAGCCTCCTTGTGACCATCATCAGTCCAGCAGACCTGGCGAAACAAGAAGCAGCTTCTGCTTTGACTCGAGGTAGTTCACACAAAATGTATGTGTGTGTGTGTGTGTGTGTATATATATATAGAGAGAGAGAGAGATGCATTAATTTTTTTCCAGGGCCTCTTCCCCTTGTATTTTTTTTAAAGTAAAACAAGCAATAAATTAATCCGTGTCACAATAAACTCTACCAGATTGATTATACGCAAATGTTTTTGTTTTATAGAATAACTTTCCACGAAAATAAAGGGAAATGGGGAATGACTTGGCCCATCTGTCCACTTTCAAACTCGCAATCACCAACGCTTGTCCTTTGTCCACTGGCAATCCCACAGGAGTGACGTCCACAAGCGCTGCCCGCTGTGCGAGGTGATATTCCCGCCGCACTTTGAGCAGAGCAGCTTCGAGCAGCACGTGGAGAGCCACTGGAAGGTGTGCCCCGTGTGCTCGGAGCAGTTCCCCCTTGACTGCCAGCAGCACCTCTTCGAGAGGCACGTCCTCACGCACTTCGACGGCCACGTGCTCAACTTCGATCAGATTGAGTGATGCGCCCCCGGTCCCCTTCCCGAGTGTCATTCTGTTAGCTGTTACAGGTTCGGCTGTGTCGTTAAATGTACAATCATCGGCACGTTTTTTGCAGGTTACAGGTTCTGTTAAAGCTGTTTGAGAAGTTATTCCATATCCTTGATAGCCAGTTTAAAGTTCATGCACTAGTATGCTCTTTGTCCTCACTAAATCCGAGTTTTACATAAATTTTTTTCACTGCTAATGTCACTTTTAGCTTACTAGTATGCAGTTAGACCTTACTAGTAAATATCTGGGGTACAGGACCAGGCCCAACTAGTCGGCAAGTGTCATGCACTAGTAGCTTGCCTCTCAAGGATGTTCAATACATTCTCCAACAGCTTTCTACATGCCAACACATAAAAAGCTTTGCTTCCACTTTTTTTTTTTCTCCTAAAGCTCATCTTCGTTTCTCTGAAGCACCTTTGGCAGCGCATGTGGATATTGATGTGTTCAGAACAATGAGAAAAAAAAAAACGACACACCCCATCTGCTGTCAAGAAATATAAACAGACATTTCAAGTGTAAATGCAAAGCGAGATACTCACGAATGGACTTCCAAACCAGAAGGCTGCTCTGCTTCAGGAAATAAATTTAACATAAATAAATGAATCAGATGTATGTATTAAAATTATAATGATAATTATAATAATAATAATAATAGAGTAATACATTTCAATGAATCTGCACTATAAAAAAATGGCTTTATTCCGAATGTAATGTACATATGGAAATGTGTGTGTGTGTGTGTGAGTGTGAGATATGTACAAGTACTGCCCTCGGTTTGGTCATCTTGATGACTGCTGTGCACTTTTCTGCTTTATGTTCTGGTGTTCGGAAGATCTTGAGCAAGACGTCACTGACGGAAGACCGTTTGAGCATTTATTCCATAACTTCGATACCCATCTTAAGGTTCATGTTCTTGTAAAGTGCTGGATCTTGGAAGATAGTGAATAAATGCTGAAACTGTTTTCCATGGTCATGTACGGCCATATTTCGAGTTCTCATGAAAAGTCATTGCTCTGTATACATGTTAGACCTCATGAACGAATGTCCTCCACGTGAGCTCCGACGGTGTTGTTTCTATTCAGGCTTTACAAAACCGCGCACCAATCACAAGGCCTCCGTGTGTGTGTGTGTGTGCGCGCGCGCGCACGTGTATATGTCGATGTGTGAATGGCAAAAATCTTGATGAATAAATGAACTTATCCAAGTGCATGTGACCGTCAGTCTTTATTTTTGCATTTTATTTTCCAGGCGGGTACCTGTTTACATTGAAGCAGCTTCTCTTTTATATAGAAAGACAGTACACCCCTCCCCACTCCACTGAATACAAAACACTTATGTCCACGTTACATACGAAAATATAATTTAAAAGCACTTAACGAAAGGACATGTTACGATACATTCACTGTACATTGTAAATATGGGACTCCTACGTCTGGGGGTTGCACCCACCCCACCCACCTACTCGACGTGTGGAATACTGTCCTACCATTGGTCCATGTTTGGAGTTGTTACCATGACGAGTTTTAATGACACAGCTGCTCTGGATCATGGAGAGGAATTTTCTTAATGCACAAAAGAAGAGTGGAGGATGAGTGCAAATGTCACTGGACCCATGGCAAACACAATGCTCTTTTGATCATGTGGTTCATGTCTCTTGATATCCCCCGCCCCCCTCCCCCCCTCCCCTCTCAAGAGGCATTGAGTGACAATATGAATCCTTGTAAGGGGTTAACACCACTACTGTCCTGCCTGCTCCACAGGAGTGACCTGGCACAGAGACATTACATCCATACACAAAAAAACGACACAAGAACACTCTAGGCTGATGTCTTGATATGCAAACAAGACTCGCAACACACACTCTCACACACGCACACACCTGGAATGCTGTCATCTACAACACACAGAACAGGTTGTCGCTGCTACTGTAATCTCTCTTCTTTTTTTTTTGAAGTACAAATCAACCTCAGAGTGCATGCATGAAAACATTCAATGTACACCCACTTTTTTTTTTAAGGTTGGCGAACACACAAATATGGCCGCCCTGTTGTTCTTCCCCTCCCCTCCCACCCAACCCCAATCAGGCACACGGTATGGTGGATGTTTGGCAGTGAAGAGCTGTTGGCAACCGTCATGGAAAGAACAAAAAAAAAAAAAAAATGTTGGCAATTGGAATGACACATCCAACAAGGCGCTCTGTAATGAGAAGAAGGGGGTGGGGGGCGGTCTACGGGGCCCCAGATATGACATTGCAAAACTTAAATTGTGGACGCGAAATAATTTGCGGCTGAGCATATAGTAAAAGGAAAATTCTGCGCGCAATAGAGAAATAATGTGGGCACAATACACTTACTGTATATGTTTATCTTCCCATGTACAAAATGAACGTATGGGTAAGCAAATGGAGCGCTCCCTTGCCAGAAACTTACAAGGGAAAGTGCGCACGATTTGCTTACCAGCTGTTCAGGAATGATGTTCATGTTATCAATTTGTATTTTGGGGTGCACATTATACTTAATTTATGGCCCCAAATTTGTGTTTGGTGCACATGTTGCACATAACTTCCTTCCATCCATCCATCTTCCGAACCGCTTTATCCTCACTAGGGTCGCAGGGGGTGCCGGAGCCTATCCCAGCTGTCTTCGGGCAGTAGGCGGGGGACACCCTGAACCGGTTGCCAGCCAATCGCAGGGCACACAGAGACGAAAAACCATCCGCGCTCGCACTCACACCTAGGGACAATTTGGAGTGTTCAATTAGCCTGCCATGCATGTTTTTGGAATGTGGGAGGACCCGGAGAAAACCCACGCAAGCACGGGGAGAACATGCAAACTCCACACAGGAAGGCCGGAGCTGGAATCGAACCCGGTACCTCTGCACTCTGAAGTCGACGTGCTAACCACTCGACAACCGGGCCGCCCTGCACTTGTGGTCATAAATTAGAATTTTGGATCCACAAGTCTTGTGGTTGCAATTTCGTATTTCATTGTCACAAATTAGCTTTCTTTATCTAGTGTTCCTTTCTATGCACGGGGATAGAGAGCATGAATAATTTACGCCCTCCCCAAAGAAGGTCGGCAATCGCTTAGCGATGGCAGCAAAGCACTACCATAGTCTGAATGAAACCCCTTGGCACACAAATGCCACAAGCTTTCTGCAAAGCACTACTTTTGTCCAAACGGGGCTCCTCAACTCACTTCAACATTGTTACTTGACAGCGCGGTGCCGCAAGATGGCATCAAAATCACTCCTTTTGTCTGGAGGAAACATCTAAAATAACTTCAAGATGCCACAAGCTGCCGGCAAAGCATTTTGTCTAAAAGAAGCACCTCAAAGTTTAACATGGCACCAAGACAGTGCACGATGGCAGCAAAACACTGGCGAAATGGAGTTCCTCAACTCACTTCTACAAAGTGCCTTGGCGCCACGATGTGACAAGATGGTGGAAAAGCACGACGTTTCCCTAAATGAAAGCGCCTCGCTATACTTCGACATCATTCATTTGGCACCAAGATGCCCGAAGATGGCATCAACGCACTTCTCTTGTTTAAATGAAGCTCCTCAATCCACTTCAACTCAGTTAATTAGCACCAAAATTCCACAGGAGAGTGCCAAAGTCATAAAGACTGCTGGATTAAAAAAAAAAAAAAAAAATCACTGCATATTGTTGCCATAATTTACATAATAATAAATTATTTTGTCATGTCATGTCTGGGGCTCCATAATAAGCCGTGAAAGTATTGAACATGAACTGGAGTATTAGAAAAATATTTGCGATGAAACTTCGGACCATTCAAGTCAAAATACTGACAATAAAATACTGTATACAAAATAAAGTTCGCAAATAAAAGGTAACTATTCATGGATAATGCTTGTGAATAAGCGTATAGTTTTTATATATATACACAACTACATATGCGTCTACTGTTTATATAGCAACATACCTATTTCAAATAGAACTTAGGCAGAACCCCAGAAGTTCCTATGAGGCCACCAATCCAGAGTCAGCAAACAAAGCAAAAGGAGTCAAGGCGTTTCCTGACTTGGATCGGAGACTGATAGGTAACTTCGTCATCGTGCGGGGGCGGGGCTTGCTTGCACGTCCTGTCAACTTCTTTAAGCACCTTATGCAAGTCAAACCGAGAAATAAAATGATGATAGCAAATACGAAATGTGCAAATGTACAATCAAAATAAAACAAAAGATATACTTTTGGAAATACGTGTGATATATAAGGTGGATAGAAAACGTAAATAGTCATGTAAAAAGACCTTAAAGCATGCACTTTACTGTGAGGTGAGGACCTTTTCAAGGGAGCCCTTCAAGGTCTAGCCTTGAATCTTGCGCAGAATCTCGGTAGAGACGGGCGGGTGGAAGTTGATGGTGTGGTGCCTCAGGCCCTGCGATGTCTTGTAGCTCTTCCCGCAGCGGCACTTGAAAGGCTTCCTCACACGGATCTGCGTGCGGTGGCCATTCTTGGCGTGGTACTTGATGCCGTTCACGTTCTGAGAGGAGGGAAGAGGCCAAGCGCTCACTTTGACATGCAACGTTGCACCAGAACCTTTTTTTTTTTTTTTTAATAAGCATAAATCTTAACGAGTGGGCGTAGAGTGATCGGGAACGCGTCCATAAAAACGTCAACAACTCATCAAGTGCTCTGTCATGTTCACATGTGTCAATGTGACATTGAAATTACCTTTAATGGCGTTGTAAAAACGTCACTATTGTTAGCTACCGGAATCTGATCTCGTCAAGGGTGCCTACTCACTACTCGATGCTTCTAACTCACTTTTTGGTAACTTTATAGATTACAATGGCACCTCTAACTTTCGAATGGTAACAATTAAATGTAATGAAAAGAGTTAAACGCTTCATTGTGCAGCTCCTTCTGGTGAGTGCCCTCAGGCACCAGGGAGCAATATGATAGCGAGAGATACAAAGACGATGGATCACAACTGCTAAGTAAGCTGTTGTATCCTCTGCAAAAAATATGACTCATTTTTTGCAGAGGATAAAGAATACATACCTGTGAGTATCCATCGCGAAATAATTTTTCACTTAGTGATGAAGGCTGCTTCAAATTTTTTAAATAAAATCAGTTGAATGACAGCTCTTAGCATTTAAAAATGTCTGAGTCGGGTCACTTAAGAGTCAACGTAACACGCCATCATAGTAAATAATGCACTAATTGTCGAATATATTTTCATCAAAATAAATGACATTTTTAATATCTGTTGACAAAAAATGTTAATGCCAGATAACAATGTTAAATAGTAACAGTAATCTGGCGCGTAAATGTACAGACTGTGCTGAACTTATTCTTGGATGTATGAGAGAAAGATAAAACTACATTTCCTCTGTGGGAATATTACAGTTAGGCTGAAAAATCGAATTTTCTCGTCCTCTTTTAAGGTCTCACACGCAACAGTCATGCGACAGTAAAGTTCCCATACAAGCCCATAAATAAAAAATAAATGAATCTGAATGAGATTCTTGTTTGCTGTTGCATGATGACACAACATAACATTATCACGACTTTTAATCATGACAGTGTGGTTTCCCCCCCCCCCCTTTTTTTTTTTTTTAACGGCAACGTGATATCCTCTTTGCAGAACATCCATAGAACCGTGTGGGTTCTGCCACCTCACCTTGTATCTCTTCTTGCAGCCCGGCACGGGGCAAGCAAAGGGCTTCTCCTCCCCGCCATTCATGCACATGGAACTGAGGATGGACTCGGAGCTGATGGCGCTTTCAGTGGTCCATGACTCATCACTGTCCGACTCCTCGTAGTCTACCTCCTCTTCGTCGTACTCGCTACCTGTAATCGTTCATATGTTTGACATATAACTACAGTGACGTTGCACCGGAATGTTTTTTTTTTTTTTTAATTGTCTGTCTACATGTGTTGAGGCACCGTTAAGGACAATAAAATCAATGCTATTCATTAGCTCCACATTTGGTGTTGGCGTGAAGCTAGCGGAAGGCAAGTTTGGTGATTGTTTTAAATCAACATTGTGTAATATTCTTTGTTTTACGTTTTGTGTGTGTTCGTGTCAGTGGACCACATGCTCTCACACAAAGGAAAAAAAAACACCTTGTCTGCATTCTCATGAGCCTGTGAATGCAGGGATTGGCACCTGGAAGGCGATCATTAAGTGGGAGTGATCCCCATTGCGCAGGCTGGAAAAGTACTCTGGAGAATAGTTTCCACTCACGTGCATGCACACACCAACAGACTCTGGCCCCCATACCCCCACACAGGAAATGCTGCAACCCCGGCATGAGGAAATGGATGGTACTCTGGCACATGTTGAATTGTGTGCCAAAAGTGTGTGTAAAAGTGCAGAACTAACACTACGTTTAGGAACCATTTGGGCTGCTCCTGAGCTTGTGCACATGTATACACACACACACACACACGGCCCCATGAGAACACACAGTGTGACAGCTGCAATGTAATTAGAGTGTTGACTGGTCTGCTCACTGCAGGAGCCTCTAAAACACACACACACACACACACACACACACACACACACACGCACAAACGCAAAGTCTAATGGGGTAAAAAGAGCTCATCCGAGTATTGTGTGAACCAGCGAAAATGTCCACAAAATGACAAAAGCTCACACAGCAGGACATAGAATCCAACAGTTTGTACATCATTTTATGCTTCAATGCGCATTGACTTTCTCCCTCTGGTGTGTGCGTCTTAGCCACCCCTGGGGGGGGGGGGGCAGTGTAATCAACATACGATGAAGAAGAGTTAATCACAAATAAGACACGCACCGTGCACACCTGTCGTACCTGTCGGCGTGCTGCTGCGGAAGGAGGAGGAAGGGGTGATGGGGGGCGTGACCGGCGGCGTCAAGTTGCCGCTGGTGTGGCGAGGGGGCGTGGCCGTACTGTTCCTCGACACGGCGCCCGTGATGGACAGCGAGAGTTTGGGCGTGACCTTCTTCTTCATGGTCTCCTGCTCCCGCCGCGCAGCGTCAGTCATGAACCTGACGACAAATGCGTCACCGGTTACGAACGCGAAAATTGCGACAGCTATGTGGACATTTCCACACTTCTTACTTTGTTCAGTCAGGGCCATTTTCTTTTGTCTGCGATATACTGGATGACCACCAAGTCTTTACATTCCCGGGAGGACAGTCCGGAAAGATTATGTCGCGATTGCCGTGCTACAGGTGACCGTATTGAAGAGCTTTAAACGACGGTCACTAACAGCCACTATTACAAGTGATAGATTTTGACAAGATCGAATTAAGCTGAACAATCTGCCCGTGAAAATACATCTCACCTTCATAGAACATATTACGGGGACTGCAGATGACATTTACAAGTTCGCCACGTTAACAATTACTCTCCCACTCCTTATGAAAGAAGAACTCACTCTCTCTTTCAGGCACAGACATATTTCTCTGTGTTGCGGCCTCAAGTGATTTAAGAGGCGAGTGGTGTATCGGTCTGCCACGCTTACAAACAAACAAAAACACACACACACAGACACACAGACACACACACACACACACACACACACACACAGACACACACACACACACACACACACACACAGACACACTCGGCGCCGCATGAGCTGTCGTCCTGAGTTAGGCGTCTCATGTCTTCTGCGGTTTTCTCTGCCGCTCTGTGAATGAGTCACAACATTGTCGAAGGGAAGACATCCGTCATTTGGACGGCTGTCCCCCCTTAGGCTAAATGAACGGATGCAAAGGTGAGATTCGACGAGGCGGCGCAACGCTGCCACCTAAAGACAGGGCGACGGTACCTGTTGATGTAGCTGAGGGCCAAGTAGGTGGGCTGCTGTTGCTCCTGCTTCTCCAGGACCCGAGGGTCTGTGTCTGAGACAGAGAGAGGGTACGCATTTAATCAAGAGGACTTATCTGTTCTTCCTGCCTGATAAATTACTGGACCATTCACCACGGTTCGTCACGAACAACACATCGCATACAGTCATGGGTGCCCATGATGGCTTCTATGAACGCATCTTTGGGGTGTTCCCAGACTTTGTGTCTTGAGAGTCACAAAAAAAAAAAAAAAAAAAAAAAGAATTTCACATGTGAGTAGAGGAGACCCAAAGGCGCTGCGATGAATGTAGATAGTGTATTGCTAAAACACACACAGACGTTCTTCGGGGGAGACTTCCGCTGCCTGAGGGGAGCACCATTAAGTCTGCCTGCCCACTCCCAGGGAAACCAGTGGAGGGCTGGGGTGGGAGCTTGCTCATGGGGGTACTGTGAAGTGCCAGCGCCATCAAGTGTCCGGCATGGGAATGCTCAAAGGAACCCAAAGAACCACCACCGGACCCTAGCGTGCTAGTCCGCGTAGCAGTACATGTGGCGTAATGGCTATCAGATGGCTGTGATGAAGGAGTTGGATCATTTCAGTGCAACTGTGAACAAAACACACCCCGAACACTCCTTTTTCCAGCTTTTCCCCCACCAAGTGTGGCTCTATGTGTGCGTGCGTGCCAGCCATCTTTGGTTTTCAGACTTTCACACCTCATAATCTGAAACAAAAGCAGATGTCGACAGAGTGGGACAGCACTGACGAGACCGGCAAATGACAAAACAAAATATGACACACAAAATGTGCTAGTGTCTTAATTAGGGTTCTGTTGATGTTGACATTTGAGCAAGTCTGCCATATGACGGCAGATGACTGGAAACACACACACACACACACACACACACACACACACACACACACACACACACACACACACAGAACTGTATGCATGCACACAAACACAAGAGTGAGGCAATTAAACATATCGGTGGTGGTTGTTCATCAAGGCGGGGGTAAAACGGCATACAAAACGCATCCATCATGAGATACCGGAGTTCACTGCACGGCAACCAGCGACGGCTTTATGCGGACACGACGCCAGTGAGGTGAGCCAATGTGTGCAGACGTTGCCATGTTAAATTTGCGCCGCGTTTACGACGTCCGCTCGCCTGGCAGCACAGGAAGCTGACGGGCAGGAGGGGAGCCGCGTCTGTGTGCTCTGCTTCTAATATGTTTGACTCATTCCAGGAACCAATGGTGGTAACTGCAATTTTGGACACAGCTCTTGTTCTGCAGGACACTGCTGCAAACGCAACTAGAACCGGAAAAACAAATCAATCCAGTTTCTGTAGCGCTTGTCAATTCTAACATGTCTCAGATTCTCAAGGTTGCATCCAAATAAGAGCCAGCAGTGCTCTCAACATCAACTGTTTTATCAGCGGCACACTACTGCCCCCTGCCGACCATTACAGTGCGCGCGCGCGCGTGTGTGTGTGTGTGTGTGTGTGTGTGTGTGTGTGTGTGTGTGTGTGTGTGTCTCCCTACACGTTTTGGAAGCAGGCCAAGAATGCACAGCTTGTTTTGCAGGCTGCTAATTAAGCCACACACCGCATTTTAACGTGTTTCTCAAGCAGCAGGCAACCGGATGGAGGCCAAGAAGCGGGAATGTGGGAGGGGTTCAAAAATAAATTGTGAGAGAGGTAAACTTCCCTGTAATTATGCACCACGGTACATGGCATGGCACTTGGGGGCCCGGCGACTTCCGCCACGCGATGATGTGTGAGCTTGCATGCATGGCCTGAAAAAAGAGCTTCCACAGTTCCGCTTTGGGGATGCCAGTCCACTAATTGCGCCGCTACACCATCACAGGTCATTCAGGAAGTAGTATGGCGCGCGCGCGCGCACACGCACGCACACTTTTCTGTGTGTAATTATTTATATATTCAGTATTTAGCTCAGATTTTCATGTTTTTTATTTTCAAAGAGAAAAAAGATACGTAAGCCATTATTTCAGGCAGGTGACGATATGATCTAATCACCTAACATAAAGAACTATTGCAAAGACTCACTAACTGCGGCTGCAGGCGGATGATCGTCACAAAAACAAGTTAGAACGCCGACAATATTTGACCTGATGCTCATCAAGTCGCGGCGTGTATTCAGGGAGAACAAAGACGTTTGGGATTCCCCCACTTTCGCCCCGGGTGTTTTCTCCTTGTTTGAATTCTCACCGCTCTTGGCTTCTTTGTGCTGCTTTTGTTTTCTTTTGAGGTTGCAGGCAGGTTGGTGCGTGTGTAGGTAACACACAAACTTGCGCAGCAGGCAGATGGGCCTGACATCACCGCATTCCTCAGACCTGACCTATTGGGATAACAACTACTCAACACGGTCTTCTGAAAACGATTCCCTCAAAGCAGGGGCTTTGTCACTGCTGAGTTGTTATCTCTTTTTGTAGGATGAGGTAGCCGACGCGTATTAAGGGCTTCTCTCACGGAAACACTCAGCTCTTGTTTACTGAAACGTGTGTGGAGCGTTTAAATGAACGGAGGGGGCGGGATAAATGTGGCACAGGCCAAGTAAGACCACAAGAGGTCAGTATTGTCAAAGGAAACGCTTTGGGTCGTGGTGGGGGGGGGGGGGCATCCAGTCCAAATTTTTGGCACCTGGCTTGAAAATTACAATTTAAGACCTGTTCTATTGAGACTTCACTCTTAAAAACTATATGAATTCTACACACTAAACACCATAAAAAGGATAAAAACATTTTTTGCAACTATATTAAAGAAAAAGAAACTGCATGCACATCTGTATTTTATGGAATTTTGAGGGGGTAGTGTTTTGAAGAAGAGGACTGTGGGGGTGGGGGGGGGGGGGGGGGGGGTGCATCCAGTCCAAATTTTTGGCACCTGGCTTGAAAATTACAATTTAAGACCTGTTCTATTGAGACTTCACTCTTAAAAACTATATGAATTCTACACACTAAACACCATAAAAAGGATAAAAACATTTTTTGCAACTATATTAAAGAAAAAGAAACTGCATGCACATCTGTATTTTATGGAATTTTGAGGGGGGGGATGAATTCTATTCCCTTTAAATACATTCCGGATGCACTGTATCCCACACAAAATAGGAGCTCAACTGATGCACCAAACTATTTGGCGCCGCACTCCCACCTCAACCCCCTCCGATCCGTCTCGCACATCGCCACGGTAACTGATCTGCGTGAGCTATTGATTGAACTTGTAGCTGGGGAGGCCACCAATGACCAGCTGCGGCATTAAAATCGAGCGTAGCGGCCGGTCATTAAAGGGACTGTTAAATGACCTCCCCGCACGCTTGATGGCCGTGGGCTCAAGGGTCAAACTACGGTGCAGACGGGGGTCTTGATGGGCAAGTGATAGCTGAATAATGTGACTGAGGAGGGCACATTCATCCATTCATTTTATATACCACTTGCCCTCATAATGTCACTTTTTATGTCTACTAATGTGTCCTACTTTACCATAGGATGGCTTACCAAGAGTATGTCAGATCTATTCCCAGATTCCCCCCTTTCAACTCACGGGATGAATAAGTGTCGCGGAACGTGTGCAGCCCCCACCCCTTTTTCCACTCATTCACAGCCCATAAACACATCCCCTGTTCTGACCCTAAAGTGGTGTGACATCACATAGGGTGTCCTCGCCCATACTGACGGCCCGGCCTTGCTCTTTGTGGACGAGACAGCAGGTGTGCCAAGTTGACGCCGAGGCACTGCCTCCCTGACCCTTTTTCGAGACTGCCAGTTGCCATGGCGACTGGCTCCATGAAACCTCCGGTCTACGCCCACCGTCATCCACCGCTTCCTTCAAACACACCATGAATAGTGAATATTGATGGATACACATATTAATTCTCATTGCCTGCCATCTCGTGAGAGAGCTTACAACATCAACTGCTAGCATAAACAAAGGTACATTGAACACCTGCAAATTTCATGTTCAGCATTTGAGAATTCACCGATTGCCTAATTTTGTGCCCAGGCCGGAACTGTAACATTTTAACTTTTGCACTAACCTGTTGTCAAGATGAAGTGAGTTGAGGAGTTTTATTGAGAAAAATATTGTGTTGCCACCATCTTGGTGTTAAGGAACAGCAGTATGTTGAGGTGAATTGAGGACTTTTCATTTAGAGAAAAATAGTGCTTTGTGGCTCACTTATAAATCTTAAGGGAGGGCATCAATTGTGAATTGTCTCAATTCACCACATGGCAGTACAGCATTTTTGGTGGACAATTTAGGTGAAATTGGATAAGTACCTACAGTAAACCTCATGTGGTAGGGCTGCTTTAAATTGTGGTGGGAGGGCAAGTATAAATTATTTGTCTGGGTAAACTTAAGTGCAACAAGTTGAAACTTGTGCATTGGGGGGTGGAAACCAAAATATGAGTAATGCGCTGAAGTCACTTCAAAGTGACAACGCGCTTACGTCAAAGAACTTGAAAGGAGTGATTTGTTAATGCGGTCAGACACCTGAAGCAGACGCGTTCAATACACTACCCGAGTGGCATCAGGCCCGTTGCGGTCTACATTGAAATGTTAGCTGGCGAACCGCTGTCTGCTCAGGATGCTAATGACACTCATATGCCGCTGAAGTGACGGTGGAAAATGGCAAACACCGACGCTAAAAAACGCTTAGTTGATTTTTGAACGCAGTACGAGTATAGATTAAAGCAAAGAAAAAAAAACCGGAGGAGACTCCGTGCAAAGCCCCAAGCAGGAATAGCGGAACCCTAGCCTATGAGGCTTTAGCTCGCTAGCTAGCGGCGGCTAGCTAGTTAGCTCTCTACTCTCCCCCCACCCCACCGCCCCACCCACCCAGGCCGACTCACCGATGTGATTGTCCTCGATGTGGACGATGAGCTCGGCGAGAGACTCGAACTGCAGCCCGCAGCCTCCGAACCTGCAGGAGTTGGAGAAGAAGGAAGCGGCGGCGATGCCCGTCATGTTGTTTTCACCCGGGGGCGCGATGGTGCGTTCACCGGGCGGAGGGATGGGCGGGAGACGGGGCTCGGGGTGGGGTGGGAAGTAGGGGTTCTTGCGGGAGCCGGGGCAGTGGAAGCGAGGGAGGCAGTCTGGTGGTGAGGGTTTCGGGTTCGGGGAGGAAACGGGGAGAAGAGTCCGGAGCAGACACCGGGGCGGCCAGACGGACGCAGCTGGGAGGCAAGCTCGGCGGTGGGTGGGGGTTGGTGTTGGGGCTGCCTGGTGTCAGCTACGTCATGACCTGCTTACCTGTTTGCAACTGTAGAAATTACGAAAACACACCGCATTCATATTCTCGCCACACTGCTCATTTCCGCGTATTCTAACCTCCAAAGTGCACAAATAAGCAACAAATGGCGTTGCAAGTATGATATATGCATTAGAGTAAATGCTCATACATACTTTTGCAATGAGCGATGTGTTTGCACCAAACTTACACGCCTCCTCCAAATAAAGTTCAACCTCGGTTTTATCGTCCTTCTTCTCCAAGCTCCTTGCGAGTGTTTTCAGTTTGTGTTGGTTTGTCGCACATGTAATACACGGCTGGATACAAATACAGTAAACGGTAGCTATTCTCGTTTTATTACGACAAAGATGGATAGTGACGGACATTTCTCTTCCACTAGATGGCAGAAAATCCAGATATCATACATAAAACAGAATTATGGCTTTGTTTTCAAATCAACAGGTGTCAAAAATGTTGGGCACCCCTGCATTAATGTAACAGTTGGATTGGGTGTAAATCCATTAGCTATACCTGGAGAATCTGAGTCAAGAATTAGCTTGCTTCTGGTGACTTTACTGTTACTCGGGTCACAAGTTCAATAAACTTGTCATACGTGTGTTTCAGATGCCAGCTCGATGAGCAGCAGGATGAATTTTGAAGTGTTTCCGCCGATATTGACTGCTAACATTCAGGCAAATGCTTCAAAAGTAATTGGACTGCGCTTCACAATGCAGATGGACAATGACCTGAAGCATACCGCAAAGGCAACTAATAACCGAAAACTGCGAATTCAGCCATGCAATAAGTCATTGTGAAAAGAAGGGAGAAGGAAGGGGATAATTTCGCCAAGGCAGATAGATGACAGCAATCTTGTTTGTCGTGACTCATCTCACTTTTAAAAGTTATTCTGGAGAGAAATGACTCATGTTTGTCACAGACACACTTGTGGTAAAGGTAGATGTAACCCAAGTGATATTGTTTGCCCCTCAGAACCAACCCTTGATTTCCTGGCTGCCGTCATTCGCTTGCGAATGGGACCACCCCCTCTTGTTAAGTGTTACTGTGCACTGGCACGCACTCTTGCTGTAAAACATCCCCTATCTTGGCTGAAAACAAAACTCTGATTCACATCCACATGGGGGGAATGGCTGTGCACACACCATGACATCATCACAACTTCCTGTTTGGGCTTGTTGCTGCGGCCCCGCTCATTTGCATACTTCACTCCATTGGTGGATGATGAGTCAGTCGGGCTCGGTCCCATTTCGCACTTGTACCACAACAAAAAATTCACTCCGCCAGTCTGCCCCAGCTTGGCTCGGGTGCAGGAAAGCCTGACCAAACGTGGCAGACATTACTGCCACCATTGGTTCAATGGACACGTGAATGGACGCTTTCCATTTGTGCTCTTGAGGATATGAAACGTTTCTAAACTAACAGTTCATTGGATTGAGGCTCGTGAGTCCAAATGTTGTAATTTATTTCAAAGTCTTAGGAAACAAAGACCGAGTAGTATATGGATAAGTGGTCAGGGAGAATGCAGGCCTGTGATCAAACAATCAGTGGCTTGACCCCGAGATTTCCAAATCCTTGCTTGTATCTAATATTGTGGTGCTATTGAGCAACACACCAAATTAAAGGGCAAAAAAATGTGTAGTGTCAGTATCACAGCAATCGTTCAAAAGAAAAGTACAGGTAAAAAAGTATTCAGTGTATATTAAGAGTATTCAAATTTTATTCATGCTTGGCATGAGCAACAAGAGCTTCCAAGGCAGTAGAAGATGCATGAGATTCGAACCCACCACCTGACAAATGTGAGGGAGACATGGTAGCCCACTTGGCTGCTTCCCCCGTTTAAATTTATGCAACAGTGTTTCACGCAGTCTGGTGCATGGGCTCCCTCTAGTGGGGTGCAAAGGAACTACTACTCAAGCACAGTTCCGTTCTATTTAACTTTTAGGCTTAATACATTTGCATTTAATCTGTAAAAATGGTTGTTTTAAACATTTATTTCGGTACATTTTTGATGTGCTATATACATTTTTAGGTATACTGTTTAGCCCCTAAGATTTTTTTAAGCGCATTTGTTTCCTTCCCCCTTATTTTTAATTGCTGTGTAATGTTTGGACTACATAATTTTATGAAGGGTTACAACGATATTAAATATACTTTTAGGAATAAAACTTCTGTATGCTTGTGATTGTCCTCGCTATTTAAACGTCATGTGGTACTTTTCCATTGATCCATCGTGTTTGCAGATGAATCAGTCACCGGAGTTCGAGAGCGTCGCTCGACTTTGACGCCTACTTCGACACGACGACGACGACCGCGGGACGTCCCGTCTCGCTGCCCCAGCAGACAAAGACCCACCCGACGGTTCGTCTCGCCACGAGTGGGCAGCCCGGTTCGAAATCCAGTTGCTGAAACGTCTCCCTTCACTTCCCTAACGCGACCGGCCGGTGCGGAGCTAAGCCCCGCCTACCCCAGTCCGCAATGATTTAGAAGTTCAGGAATCCCACGTGACGTCACGGGGGATGATGTAATGCGTCTGTAAATAGAATGTATTGTAATCTCGCGCCAGTCCAACGTGGTTCCTCGCGCCGCTTGTCCCTCCTCACTTGAAGGTAAGCGAGCGGCCGTCTGCTCCCCATTCATAAAACTTCCGAGCAGCCCTCGCAACTTGGTGACTTGTTTTATGCTTTCTTTTTTTTTTTTCTATGATTTTTTTTTATTTTATTTTAACGGCGGTGGGAAGTTTGGGTTTCCTGAAGAGCGTCTTTTCGCCGGTCGGTGGTCTATTTGGGGGCGATGACAGCAGCACAACGCCGTACCGGCCTCAATGATTTAGAAGTTCAGGAATCCCACGTGACGTCACGGGGGATGATGTAATGCGTCTGTAAATAGAATGTATTGTAATCTCGCGCCAGTCCAACGTGGTTCCTCGCGCCGCTTGTCCCTCCTCACTTGAAGGTAAGCGAGCGGCCGTCTGCTCCCCATTCATAAAACTTCCGAGCAGCCCTCGCAACTTGGTGACTTGTTTTATGCTTTCTTTTTTTTTTTTCTATGATTTTTTTTTATTTTATTTTAACGGCGGTGGGAAGTTTGGGTTTCCTGAAGAGCGTCTTTTCGCCGGTCGGTGGTCTATTTGGGGGCGATGACAGCAGCACAACGCCGTACCGGCCTTGATTTTGTTTGAAGGAACTTTCTTTGGGAAACACAAATACTGTACACTGGATCGTCACGGGAAGAGGACTTGATGCTCAGAAGAGCCGAGCCGCTAATTTTGTTTTGAATGAACTCCAAATGCGATGTTGACATCCGGCAACAGCAGGAAGTTAGTATTCATCATCATTATTATTGTCATCATTTTTAGTTTTGCTATTACTACCACTTGTGGTATATTTTATGAAATATGACATATTTATTCTATTCGATGGAAAAGAATTGTTTCTGCTTCTTGCTCCTATTACTACTATTTTCTCACACAATAATAATATATTACCTAAAATATTGTTTTTAAATATTATACTGCATGTACACATGTATACTGTATATATAGTGTAAGAAATAGTCTAATTATGTACAATTTAATTCTGGTTATCACTACTTTTAGAATAAAAAATACACAAATATATGGTTATTATTATTATCATATTGCATACAGTATATGATGTATTATTGGTTGACGATGATAACTTATATATTACATTTACATTATATTATTCATGTCACACATTGAATATCATATGCATTAAATATAAGTAAGCAATATTGTATTCAAATATATATTTTTCCAATTATATAAATAATGAAATAATGGTTATGTGATTCTTTTATATTTATTATTTTAATCTGACAAATATGGAATATTACATTTAAGATATATTATAGTTAATATAATTATCTCTATTCCTTTTTCTATTCCTATAACTTAAAAAAAAATCTAATGCATGATTATTATGCATGATTATTATTTAAGCAGGTAAAGAAAGCAGTCCAATTTCAGTGACTATCCCAAGAGCTAATCAGGTGTAAAACGACAAGATGTTGTCTGGTATGTTGTTGGAATTATGTTTGTAAAAGTTGACGTCACCCTGGCTTGATGTAATCAGTCTGACAGAAGGTTTTTGCTTGAAATGTGCTGACTCGGCTCATTTTCCAAGCACTGCTCAAAGAGGCCACAGGGGCATAAACTGTACACTGTAGTGTGCAAAAAAAAATCTATCTATCTATCTATCTATCTATCTATCTATCTATCTATCTATCTATCTATCTATCTATCTATCTATCCTTTCTTTTTCCATCTTGACACACGCACACTGGACACTTGCTCACGCGGGCGTGCGCGCGCGCACGCACACACTTATGAAGTCACCTCCACTTGCTAGGGGTTGGAAAATGGGGGCTGAAGCAGGTTCAAACCTGTCAGGAGTAGGCCGGTGCAAGCCCTCCCCTTACGCCGCCACCTCCTGCCCTCATTCCTTCCCCCTTCCATTCATTGTCGCCGCCCGCTCTTCTCTGCCTCTCTCTTTACCCCGCTGCCATTTCCAGTCCACCACCTCAATCACCTTTCTGTCACTTTACACCACGTATCCCATCCATGCCTGCCCCCCCCCCCCACCTCTAGGCCCCTCCACACTTGTTTCTACGTTTTATGGAGGCATGTGCTTCTGACCCAAGTATCAAATAGTCTGAAAGCCAGTACAGTAATCCAACTTTTACAGTTAGTCTGACGGTACACCACCAAACAAAAATACAGAAAAATATCAACCCAATCATAATATTGACTAACCCAGTTTGAAATCTAATCTAATCTAAAAAAAAAAAATCTGTTTACAGGAAGCTGTGATTTATTCTGCTGGATCAATGGCAACAGGTGGATAGATACATATATTTATTGTACCTTCTGCCATTGAATGGAATAGCATTTAACTGTTCTGCCTGCCACTTGACAATGCTAGCATGGACTGTCGAGCAAAGATCTGCAATTAATGAATTATTTTGGACCAGTGAAGTCAATTAGATAATTTCCCGAGGCACCTAAGGGTGCCACGGCAACCAAGCTGCGGTAAATGAGAGAAAGAACAGCCAGCATTTTGGATTCATTCCATCATTTGGGTGCAAGTGTCCCCAAAAGTTACACGGCTTTTTGGTATGGACTACAGTTGCAAAATTGGAATTTTGATTCAGTACTGACACTAACCAGATGTCACAATTGGTGGCCGAGAGGGTGGCCCGCTGTGGAAAATCAACGGCCGGCGGCGTCGACACCTCAAAAGTCATAATCACATCACTAGCTTAGCTCAGTGGGAGAGCTGGTGGGGTCAAGCCTGCGTTAGCGTGCCCCAAGCACTCTATTCGTGCCGATATATACATATCCTACGATGACTTGACATGACCATTGGGTGCATTGGGTGATAAAATTGTACGCAGCATGAAAAAAAAAATGTGCAGTTGTACACTTATAACAGATGTTTTCAAAATCAACAGATTAGGCTGTGGGCAGAATCATCAAGATAACTCCACGTACAGTACAATCTAAGATCCCGTTTGGTGCTGCTTCGACTCGCACCGAAGGGATAGTTTTCCTCAGGCAACGGCAACTACCTCAGAACACCTCATTTCTCAGTGCAAACACACACACTAGGAAATGGAACACACACTATCAGAGGTTGCGGGATTTGGCTCTTGGAAATATAGGACAGAAGATGCCTCCTGCATGACATCACTGCTCAGTAACTGCAAGATGAGTAAGATAGTCCCCTCGCATGCAGTGTGATTATCCTGCTGCTAAACATGCTGCCCTCATTCTCTCTTTGTGTAGGCCTGCATATGACATGAATGACAAACAGGACGGGCCTTATGTGTGCGAGGCCCCTGGCTGCTCTCAGGTCAGTTTCTTATTTATTTTTACCCCAACACTTGCGTCATGCACTTCATTACTTATTATTATTATTTTTTTTTTGTTAACTATCAAAAGTTGTACTTGAGCTCATTATATTGTGCAGGTGAAACTAATGTCAAGGATAAAAAAAAAATATATATATATTATTTGAAGTTTGTGCTCCTTTTCACGATACTAGATAGTAGCTGCGCTTTAGGGATCCAGTGTGAGCACAAAACCTTCAGGCTTCTTCCTGAAAGTAAAAACGAATGTCAGGAAAAGCCTACTAGAACACCTCAAATCCATTTGGGGTTAATTAAAAGCACTGTAAATGTTAGCAAGTGTGTGCTAACTCCTCACTCAAATCGAGGTCCAATTCTGAACATAGCCACATCCCCAATTATAAGTGGGTGTGCACACTTCTGCAACCACATTATGTCTGTTTTTTTATTTATTTATTTATTTTCAATTGAGTTGGACAGGTCGCAGGTCACAGTTAATGGTGGGAAAAGTTTTCAAACGATGTATCTTTTGGTTGTTTCTTTTTGTTGTTGTTGTAAATATATCCACTATACATGTGCCCTGCGATTGACTGGCTCCAGTGACCAACAACCCTAAATTAGGACAAGTGGGAAAGAAAACACGTGGATCCTCATCTGTTCATCTCATTTTCATCCTGCAGCGATTCCAGTTTGAGGAGCATCTTATCATTCACAGACACAAACATGAGATGACCCTCAGATTCTCCTCCACCAAGACGGATACGACTTTTACCGGTGAGGGAGCACGCACAGTTCAGGCTGTATTTTAAATTATTATTTTCATTTATTTTTTGCCACAGTATTCATACTATCCTCCATCACATTATCGTCAATGATGTCACCATCTGTATCGACCACTTAAAATTAAAAACACCGGTCGTTTCAGCCGTCGGTTCCACTGAGATGATAAATCAGAAAAGGAAGCGCGACGTGTCAGTCGTCATTGTCAGGCCATTGGGTTCGACGGATGGTCACGTGACCCGGCCGTAACCAAACCATGGAAACGGTTGCATGTCTGGACACCTACTGTACTTCGCCATGATTTAAAAGCTCTCCCGTGGTGTTGTATATGTGACCCCCCTCCAGACCAGACGCCAACTCCCACTCGGTTTTTGCAGAACTGTGAAGAAGTTGGTCTGTTCAAGGAGATAGAGGAGGAGTTTCTGCAAGAGCAGGAAGCGGAGGAGAGCAAACAGGTATGTACCAACTTTAGGGGAGAAAATGTTTTTATAATAAAGAGCGTCATTTATTTGCGCATGTTCATCACGCTCTTTGATTGATGGTCAGTGTTATGGAATACAGTGACAACAAAACACTTAAGTATACGAGTCTTAAGGGATCTGGTGCCAAAATGCCTGTTGAAACAAAAGAGAATTTGTTAATTTGCTGCAGATTTTCTGCCAAAATGAAAAGGAACAAATGAATTATTTGCTTTCGGGGGCCACGTAAAATGATGTCATAGGCCTTATCTTGCCACCTTGAGTGCTTCAGTGATTCAGACAAAAATACTTCTCTGCCGCCATGTTGAGCCACTAAACTCTTTCAGGAGGGGGCCATCAATGGCTCACGTATCTTCGCTATTCGCTAGCAGGGCTTTGGTCCCCATTCCCATTCAATTGCGGGATTTGAAACAAACATCAGAGGACTCAAACAGAAAGAACACAGCAGGCCATATGAGGGCCCCGGGCCATTCTTTTGCCACCGCTGGTGTGTGTGGCATGAGCATAGTGAACATGACTACCAAGGCAGTCTACCCACATCAAAAAACACATCCGGCTGTTTTGCCACTCTTCCCGCAGACGCTTTCCCATAATGGGCCTTCTTGTATGAATCAGCAGCAGCTCAAAGCCCAGCTCAGGCACCCACAGCAGCAGCCGGCGCTGCACCATCCCCACGCCCATTCCCTGCAGCACCCGCAGGCCCACGGCCCAATGATTGGCCCGAGTTGCAGCCTGGCTACCCAGCAAGCCGTATCCTCCTCCATGTCTGGCTCGGCCAACAGCCAAGCTCCATCCACGCTCACACACTCGGGGTAAGTATAATTGGTAGACACACCCAATCGGTTAATACCCATCCTCATCGTTTCTCTCAAAAGTGAGAACAAAAATAGGAAACGGCAGGAGGAAAGCTACTTATTACGAAAAACATTACGCCCCCGGCACCCAATGCTTATGGAGATCCGGACAGTGAGTAAGTCGCTTTCATTACTCCCACGGATTATGATTACACATTTCAACAGACACATGGGATTAGATAATCCTCTAATAGTCCCAGGACTGGAAAATCTATACCGCAAGGAATGAAAAAAAAACCAAAAAAACAAAACATTTTTCTACATTATTAACCAACAGGGTAAAAATAGCTTAGAACACATTTATTATCTGTCTTGGACACATGAATTGTCTGAGAGGTGCCCAAAAACGCCACCTTATTCACTCTCTCTGCGGGAGCCGTGCGACATTATGTTACCTCAAGATTTCAATTCTGGGTCATATTTAGGAAGTAACAAATGAAAATAGTTCGGTCAAATACATGTCACTAAGCCTGTTTTGTTAAAAAATAAGTCTCGCTGTTACGCTAAGGAAGTGGTCAGGCATAAAGGTAGCATCTAGCAATTTGGAGCATATTAATTGAGCGTTTTAACATGATTTTGGGGTTCTGTTGTGTTGCCGCTGTGCACAATGACATATTATGGCAATCTGACAACGTTTTTTAGTATTTGATTTGAAACCCCCCCAAAAACTGATCTGTCCAGGAAGTGACAGATAGTAGGCAGCCATCGCATATGATTTTCTGTACAGTAATTCGGCGAGCAGCTGCATTCAGACAGCGTGTCCACAAAAGTTTTGCTAAATCAACCACGGATCAAGTATCTGAAGGTTTCCCCTGATGTTTGCCTTCAGTTTCCATAGCAACCAGGTCCCCTGGCCATCCGTCTGAAGGCCCCGGTAGAAACTATTGCGGTTCCGTCGAGAAATGCTGCTTTTGGACCGTCTGCACTTTGCTGTAAAGCTAAATGGTCCACATGCCTCAGATTCAGTCATGACATCATCGGCGATGACCTCAGCACGGCCGTGAAGGCCCACACTGTCACGCTGGCCGACGGCCAGAGCGGTTTGGTCGACACATGGAACCATCCCCTGCTGTGATTCCTCAGCTTCTCCTTTTCCTCCTTAGCTGCCCCCCCCCCACCTTGTACACAGTATGCTTGCTCTTAATTGTTGTCATCTTTTATCACAGATAACAGTGTACTTTTTACATTTTGCTCACAGAATATTTTTTTTGAAAGAACAGGAAATTCTGTGAATCCCCCAAACCACAATCGGCCAAAAATAGGTGATATCGAAAGCCCATTGAACATTTTTTTTAGTTTACTTTAGCTCTTCAACACGCTTCAAACACACTTAAACTTTTGGAAAAAAACTTTTTAAAGGGTAAGGCCTTGTACTTGAGTAGTGTGAGTTATTTTGCCGCCTCTGACTGGAAGTACAGTACATGTCATCTATTTACCTGTCCCTATTTTATCTCAGCTCCGTCTGCCATTCCAACCTGGATATAAATGTCAATTTGCACCTCTGTCTCTAAGCTGCATTAGCGAAACATGAACCGCACCCGACCCCCAAACCCCTCTCTCATTCGCCCTCTCTCCCTCTCTCTGGTTGACAACAGACCCGTTCCTGGTCCACCCTCCTCCCTCCTCCACATACGCAACAGACACCGTCAACCGCTGCCAGCCTCGCTGCCTGGCACCCTGCCCGACCCCGCCATGCAAGGGGCATCTGCTCAGCACATGTCCGTAAGTACAGGCGACTGGCTCCGTGCGCCGTCTCTGACCTACAAGGGAATCATATTATTCTCATCCGAATGATACACAAGACGCAAGTACACTGGGCAAAGTGGCCGAAGATGCCCTTGTGGTTGAAATATTCATGGCTGACAGGGAAAAAAAAAAAAGCACTTCTCTCTTGAGGATGAAATGTCAAATGTGTCAAACAAACAGATGGATGTGACCTTGTAGGGAGGGATTGTTTGTTTTTTTTCTCGGGGAAAAAAAAAAAGACTGATTTTTGCATCATTCATTTATTCTTCAGATGGAGAAGCAGATGTCTTGTATAATGGGTATACCAGGCCCCATAAACAACCCGTCCTGTTCCTCGCCTCAGGTACTGAACAGTCAGCTATAAAGGAAATATTTTCTTCCCGCGTATGCAGATCACTCCCTTCTACTCTGCTAAGAACATCAGGCCCCATAAAAGTCGATTGCTGTAGGAGCAAAGTAAGAATGCAACCCGAATCATGACACGTTCTTTTTCAGTTCCCCTATGGTGATGTCGTAACCTGTCTGTCTTGCACAAAAAGAGAACCCCCATCGATTTGGAATCATTTGCCGTGCAAGTTCGAGGTGGTAACGAAGGTCACATGTTAAATCAGTGGCTGTAAAAAGTTTACACGCCCCTGTTGAAATGCCACGTTTGTGTTTGGTGATGCAAAAAAAAAAAATGAGAGCAAGATAATTCCACCATTAATAACCTGTAGTACTCAATTGTGATAAAAAAAATGTTGAGATGGGAAGTCAAAATAAACAGCTTAAATAATGTGGTTGCACAAGTGTTCACACCCTTCAGGATAAAAAGGATCGCATTCAATCTAATGTTAAACGGAGTCGGCGCACATTCACGACCGTTCAAAGTGCCTCTGATGAGCCCCAAAATGAAGTTCAGATGTTCTAGTAAGATTTTCCTGACTTTTCTTTTTTCTTTTTTGCTTGGTGGAAGAAGCCTGAAAAATCTTGTGTCGCCACTGACTGCTTCCTTCCACCTTGTCAAAGGCCCCAGTTCCAACTGAATACAACCGGCCCAGAAGCATCATGCTCTCGCCGCAGATGAATTACATTTCCTGAATTCGGATAAAATGTATGCAAATGCCTCGATGGTACAGTAAAAAACCTAAAGTGCTTCAGGTACACTTTTCTGTCTTTCTTTACTGATGCCCCTCAGTCAGAAATATCAACGGCATGTGTCATCCAGGCCAAGGAGATCCATGATGTAATCACAGGCCCCACTGTCAGAGTGTTTCTATGTAGTAAACAGAGCTGAAATACTCGTGCCCCGTCCTGTTCCCTCCGTGCGTCTCCGCGTGCGTGCGTGCGTGTGTGTGTGTGTGTGTTTGTGTGTCTGGTAAAGCTGGCACAGACAGCTGAGTGATCTCATCCTTGGCAGCCGTTAAATGTGCTCCCTTTTTTCCCCTGTCTATGGATGGTTGAAGTGGAAGAGGGGTGGGGAGGGGATGGGGGGGGGGCGAGTCAGCTTGCCTCTCTTAAAGAAATATTGTGTAACTTGGAGCAGATAGCAATATTGCCATGGAGGGGGGGTGATGTCATGCTGCAAACATGATCCCTCCCCCTTCCCTCCCTCTCTCGCTCTCCGGAGCTCTCTCGCACACTCATTCTCTCCTTTGTCAAGTGCAAGAGAAAGGTGAAATGAGGTTTTAATTAGCCGGTCAAATCTGCAAGTTATTCACACTTTTCAACCGCGGACCACAGGAATTCGCTGACATTTGTTTTTAACTGTTTGATTTCAAATCGGGGCCATTGTTTGACTTTCTTTGACGGAAGAATCTTACTGGTTTGTATGATGTCATGGATTAACAGGGGGGGGGGAGCTGAGGGCAAACCGTTACACATTCCTACCTTGTGTCTACTTCCGGCCAGTGGTCCTCAGCTTTTCTGTTATTCGATAACAAGAGCGTAACACATAGGTCATGTGATACACAGACCTCATTGTGACCTCTCCAAACCTTTGAAAGAAACACTTGGAAAAATATGAGAAGTAGGGCATGACCGATATGGATTTTTTTTTTTTTTTTAGGCCGACTCCACTATTTGGCAGAATAAAATTCTGATCACTGATTAATTGACCGATCCATGAAAAAAAATACATCATGAATAAAATAACCTCCTTTTTTCATCCCTTGCAACAGTAAAGATATGAATTACAGGCAGAATAGTTGATTGTTTTACATGACTTTGTCCTTTAGTATTTGTTTTTTATTTATTTATTTATTTTTATTTGGGGCTCATCAGAGGTTATTTACATTCCAAGTGTTATGCTTCCATTTAGAGGTGCAAGCAGATGATGGGGCATCCCTACCAACAGCAGCACCCGGTAATGGCTCCCGTAAACAATCCTACGAGCGCAATGATGGAGATCATGTCACAGCGCCACCAGGCTCCTCCACTACAACACCCCCATCACTCCCATCACCATCCTCATCATCCTCAGCTTACCGCTCCACCCCTCAGCTACCATCAACGATGTCAGCCAACCCATCCGCAGCACCTCGGAAACCCCCACAGCCACTCTCACCCATCAAGAAACGCACCAGCTCACCAATCACCCCCCACCCACCTCCCCCAAGGGTCACCCCCTGCACCTCCTCTGTCTGTACCTGCACAGGTGTGATGCCGCTTCATCACCGGTCGGCTTCTTCAACTCATCTTTCAGCATTGAGATATCACCGTGCTTCCACAGGTATCGCCGGTTCCGCAGCAAATGCACCCCTGTCAATCGCCGCACTCCCAGCATGCACTGCAGGGAGGCGGAAGCTGCAGCCGGCGGAGGAGGACGACCGAGCAGGACCCCGACGAGCGCAGGCAAAAGTTCCTGGAACGCAATCGAGCAGCCGCTACCCGCTGCAGACAGAAGCGGAAATTGTGGGTGTCGTCTCTGGAGAAGAAAGCCGAGGAGCTGACTCACACCAACCTTCAGCTGCAGGTGGAACGCAGCGCTTTCTGACAAGCACACGTGTTTTGTGGACAGGTTTCGAGATGTATTTTACTTTTTCCCCCAGAATGAGGTGACGTCACTGAGGTCGGAGGTCGGTCAGCTGAAGCAGATTCTCCTCACCCACAAGGACTGCCCTGTCACAGCCCGACAGAGAGAAACACACGGGTACAACAGTAAGTAACACTCCCATTACCCTGCACCACAGCCCAAACGTGGCCTTATCGCACTAGAAAACTTTTGACGGTGATGTCACACATTTCCGGTGGTAGGAGTGGCGAGGACAACATTCAAAGTCATGACAGCCAGCATACGCCTGCCACCCTTTAAAGTGCCGCAAATTCACCCCAAATAAACTTCAGCTGCTCTAGTAGACTGTGCTGCGTGGCACAAAAAAAACGTTATAGCGACCTCTGATATACAATAGTGTCTCGAAATGAATTTCCATTCATCTGCAATGCAAAGGATTTTGTTGAATCGTTGCGCATGCACCACACAGGAGCACGGCCCAGAGTCCGCAGGACAACCAGCGAAGGATCAAGTGACTTTGATTGACAGCTGTCTCTGTGTCCAGCTGCAGGGGTGAGTCCGGGGGGAAGTCCCACCCCTGTAGAGTCTGCGTGTCACCGGCAGGCCATCCAACACAACAGCATCACCACGTCCTCGGTGAGAGGCATCACACAGCACGAGCCCAAGCCTGGACGCTAGAGATCGGACTGGATTATTTTGTTTTTTTTTCAGTGTTCACATCATTCGCTCTGTCCATTTCAAATGGTGCATAAAATGCCTTCTGTAAAAGCTTTTTCGAATGGTTGCAGCATTGAGTTTTTTTGACCGCTAACTTAGGGACGCTCATTTCATTTGGCCTTGCTCGTGTATCTTGCACTAATTTTGAAAGCTCCTGTTTTTAACAGAGCATGAATATTATGCAAATGTGCACCTTTTGCCTTCTCCTCAAAGCAGAGGCAGCTTCTAAAAAGAAATGATGACTATATATTTTTCTACAATTCAGAATAAGAACACCTTTTTAGATACAAGTGTCGTTGCGTCATAATTTCGAATCAATACGTTGTGTTGGAAGCCATTTCATGATGCAATATTTCCTTCCAGGCACTTTTGAAATAACTTTCTCTCTAAAGCTGAATCCCTGTTAGCATAATTTAATTTGCACTTGAGTTTGTCTTTTTGTACTGTAAAACGGTGACTGTACATCTATAAAATTAATAATTAAAAAAACAATCTTTTTCTGCTTTGTTCCGTTCTTGTTGAGCATTTTTATGGCGTTGGATACAGTACTTAAGAGTGGTCGAGAGCGCCCTCTTGTGACCTATTTTTTTCTTGCTCTTCTGCAACAGGGTTTGTGAAGTGGCCTATGAAATGTTGCTGCAAGTCTGCTCATAGTCTTTATTTTAATGAAATCTCTTGAAATTGTCAAACTATTCTATATGTAATGTTATTTTTTTATAATGAACCCATCCTAATTCACATGTTGGACCAAATAATACAAAAAAAATAATAATTTTGAATTGTGCTTAATAATCAAGTCAGGTTTCATTTCAGCACAGAAATAAAATTCCATTCCCACTGGACAAAAATGATATGAAGATCCCTTTAATGACAAACAAACCAAAAAAAAAAAGTAAAAAACATTGTAGAAAACAGAAAACTGTACACATTGACATTAGGATGTCTGTAAAAGTGAAAACTAGCACCACAGTTGAAATCAGTGATCCATCATTCATTCTCACACACTCGCATTAAAAACATTTCAAAACAAAAGCGCATTTGAAAGATCTTGCAGGTGGGAGGAAATGAAAGGGCACAAGTCGAGAAGAGGATGTGTGTGGTTGAGGACTTTGTCTTCCTCTGGTCTCTCAAAGGGCCTTGCTGACATAGCTGTACATGAGGTCATCAGGTGTGCCGCGGGAATTTATCCAATTTCCAATCTTTGTTTATCTATGTCTGCGACGTATAGTCACAGTCAGATTGATTAGATAATGCTCGACAAGATGACAGAAGTTAGAATTAGCTTGAAAGTCATGAAAATAAAACAAGCCCCTCCCTCCGCTCTCAAACAATGTGGACGTGTCCATTGAATGTGTGAAACCATGCCCTACTTTACAATCCTAGTCGGAGAATCTGGGCAGGTCAATCTCTCTGCGAGAGGATCCGGTATCATGAACGCGGTCACAAGGGAATTCGATGAGGTCTCCCAATTCTGGTGGGACCAGTCGGGCTGGGCGACTGCTGTGGTAGCTGGTAAAGTCGGTGGACGCGGTGTTTGCTACGTTAGCCCGAAAAGGTCTTCTGGTGGAGTACATGTGGCGCACGTGAACCGCCGACTTCCTCCTCTGCAACCTCTTCTTGAGGCTCCGTCCCAGCCAGACCAATCCCAGGATGAGGAGCAGCACAGCATTCCCGGCCAACGTCAGCACCGTCACCAGCTGGAGGTTGGCGGTCGAGACCGAATCCTCCGAAAGAGTGACCAGACCTGAGCAGTGATCGCGGGGCGCCACTTGACACACCGAACCGGAAACCACGCCTTCCACACACACCATGTAGGTGACATCCGGGCGGAGCTCCCGCAGGGTCACTGACCGGCTTGAGCCAGGGCTGTAAACGTAACGTGGAAACCGGTCGGATTTCCCAAACCGGTCAAACATAATCCGGTAGTGCACCTCATCCAGGATTGGACTGAGTCCTGGTGTCGCCCAATAGACCGTGACTGTAGTGCTCGTGACCTGGTCCACGGACACATTCGTGATGAAATGACGGTTGAACGCGCACGGATCGGTGATGATCGATGGGGCCCCCTGGTGGTCCATCCTAAGAAGATCAAACATTTCTATGGGTGGGATGAGAGTAGTGGAGGCACTCTCCTGGGTCCCATCATGACTTGGTGTGGTCTTGTGCTTCTCTAGTTTGGTTCTGGAAAGTTTCCCACCAACTTTGGCACTTTTTCGAAATACGTCTGTTGGTGACTTGGATCGGTGGGAGTCCTTTTTAAATGAATGAACCAACAGTGGCACCTCTGTCCCCCCTTGGTCTCCTTGTATCCCCGCCTCTTCTTTTCCTTGTCTTGTCTTATCCCGCTTTTGTTGCTTCGGATCATCTCTTCCGCTTTTTTCTTGCCAAACGTCACCCTTCATCTTGGCTCCCTGGTTCCTTTCGTGCTCGCTGTGGCTCCCGCACAAATGGCTCCAGTTCCCAACAGTCTGTAACTGGGAACTGTTCACATGGTCCAAGGGGGTGCCTCTCAGGGTTGCTGGGTGATGACACCGTACAAACACATCAAAGAGTTTGCCCTGAGAATGTGTTGCCGACATCCATCTTTTCAGCTTCTCGAGGCGACAGTCGCAGCTCCAGTTGTTGCCATGGAGATCCAAGTCGCGAAGAAAGTTATTTAGATTGAAAATGTCACCGGGTAGGCTTGTTAGGACGTTATTCCTTAGCTTCAGGACCCTGAGATGTTTTAGGTGAATAAATGCTAAAGAGTCAACACGAGAGATCCGGTTGCGGCTAAAGTCCAAATGCTCCACAAGCTCCAGAGGATCCAGAAGCCCAGCCGGGATGTCCTCCAGCTCATTCCCATCTATCAGGAACTCTTTGAGGCTTGATAAACCGAGCAGAGTACCCCTGTGCAGATGAGCAATCCTGTTGTTACAGAGAGATAATGTGGACAGTTTTTTTAGATTGTGGAAAACTTTATTGCCGACGTGTTGGATCTCATTTTCAGACAGCAGTAAAGTTGTCAAGGCCGTGAGATGCGCAAAGGTGGGAGCACCACGCAGGGCGGGCAGCTTATTGCGGGACAGGTTGAGAAAGCGCAGGTTGGCAAGTTTAGAAAAGGCATTTCTGTGAATGTGTTGCAGCTGATTAGACTCCAGATGAAGATAGCGCAGATTGTCCAAGTCTTTAAAAAGTGAATCCTGCAAACTTTGAATTTTGTTGCCATCCAAGCGCAACTTAACAAGACGGTCCAAAGTGTCAAAAAGCCCCGGCGTTATTTCAATGATGTCATTATTATTCCCATAAAGGACTGTCAGCTTCTTCAAGGGCTGCAAAGTCCCAGTGTGAATCTCAGATAAATGATTATGTCCCAAGTAGAGCTCCTCCAAATGATACAGTTTCTCAAATGCTCTAGGATGGATGCTTTGGATTTGATTGAACTGTAAATCCAAGCGTACTAAACCGGTGAAGCTTCCCAGGTCGACTGCAGAGATGTTTCCGATGAAGTTGCCCCCAAGACTCAAGACCAGCACCTCTTCCCGGTCGCCGCTTTGAGGTGGCACAAAGCGCAAACCTCTGTTGGCGCACGTGAGACGCTGTGGTTGCTGGCAGTCACAGCGGTCGGGACAAACTCCCGGGGAGGCGAAACCACGGAGGCACAGCAGGACCACGCAGATCCCTGCCAGGAAATAGTCGGTCTCCATCCCCACGGCGCTGGTGACACCGGTGCGGCATTCGCGTCCGCTTTATCAGGCGCAATCGCATCCGCACTCATGCGCCGGGCAAAGGCTCCATCACCCCGCAGCTTAAATGTATTTGAGCCGTCTGCGGAAACGCTCACGTCCCCAGTAAACCTCCATCCCCTCAACTGGTCATCTGCTGTGAATTACCCACGCACACTCAGATGCACCCAGACTCGCGCACTGGTGTAATTTAGTCCCTCCTCTGCAACCGTGACAAGCGAGCTCGTGAAGGTTGTAGGGTGGCGCGTGCACGCGAGGGGGTGGGGGTGGGGGGGCTTTGACCGATTTTCCTGCGCGTGCACTGTGCGCAGCCTGCCGCGACAACGATCCGCTTAAATGGACGTAGCAAACGTTAACACTCCAAAAAGTGCGTGGAGCGTCAACTAAGCAGGTTTTTCAACGCATATTGTATGATTAAGTTCGTATTTTCATTTTCATTTCGTGTGTTTGTATTTTTACCTCGAGGGACCGAAATGGACTCCGACTGGAGCCCTTATTGCTGGCATTGTAGCGTCTTCTCATTAGGACACTTTTCAATGAAGGGGGCAGGAGGTGCACACATGGTTCACATTTGCAGGCAATGGGATTCAGGTCGCAGACATCGGAGGGAAACGTGCCAAATCTGATCTGTCAAATCGAGAGAAAAGGATTAATGTGCGGATATTGAGCCCAGTGAGATGGATTTTTTTTGTTTTGGCCAAGACATCTGTACATTTATGACCAATGAGGTAAAATGCCATGAGCCACTGGCACACATAAGTACTGTCATTTTTTTCTTCCAAAATATACTTGCAGATTAAATGCCAAGGACAAACACAGGCAAGCACACAAAAACACACACACACACACACACACACACACACACACACACACACACACACACACACACACACACACACACACACACAAAATCTTTTTCGGTCAGAGCTGAGGGTCAATTGCTCAAATGACTTCCAGAGCCAGCTCGGATTGGATGACTTTTCTTCAACAAAAGCTCCAAATCCCCCCTTGATGGGCCTTATTCTCATGCTCTCATCCGTTGGAAGACTTCAGACTGAGATGGGAGCTCACTCTGAGTCAGGGTCTGTATATGACAGACAGCAAAAGGCAACCCTTTGGGAAGCCCCTACTTTCTAGGAGTCATTTCCTGTCTGGCAATATTTCTCATGGATTCCCATAATCTCCCTCACCCTACACATTTTGCGACTGCGGAACACACACAGGGAGTGAGAAGACATGAGCCACCATGACTGGTTGCCTGGTTTGTGTTACAGCCCAAAGATGATGGCTTTGTGCGTTAGCATTGATGTAATTCATTCGAGGAAGCATGGGGGAAGGAGGGGAGGGGGGAATGGGG
>NW_017805034.1:193927-214562 GCF_001891065.2 Hippocampus comes
GAGGGGGGGGCTCTTTGGAACTTGAAACATGAAATGAACCATGCACGGCAATAAATTGTAACCGAGTCAAAGGGATGCAAGGAGGAAGGAAGGAAAAGTGTTCTGGGGTCTGACCCAGATTCAAAAAAGAAGCTGGTGCACTCGTCAGCTGTTAGGACCCCGCGCGGAGCTGTCTGCCACCGTGCCTACACCGGGTCAGCCTGCAGCTACATCAGCAACTATCTCCGTCTGAGGGTGATGACCAAGAAACACAAGCGTGAATCACTCTTCTTGTTTCTACGTTGTTTACGTGCATCCTCCCAAGACCGACCGAATGACTCTCCCCAAAGCAACAAAGTCAAAGCAAATGTGCCCTAGTAGAAACATGTGCATCCTGTAGTAAATCAGATTGCATTCATCGCTTTCCCCTCTGTGGGCCTGACCCTCACCGAAGAGTCCATCCATATGGGACTGTCACGAAAACAAATCCTCGCTCTTAGTGTCTCAAAAGGAAGATGAATTGTATCTTCGTTCCTGCAGCATCTAATCAAATAGACTTGGTTAGCTTGCCACAGATTGTCACCTTATCTGACAAAGGCACCTATTGCAAAGACTAAATCGTGAACATTTTTGTGTTGGTTACTCGCCGGTGGAAATCAAGGAGAGGAAGCGAAAGACGCAGCGAGGAGGTGGTGGACTTGTGTGTTTACAAGAGCAACAGCTGGTGGGCTCATTAAGAGCTTTGCACACGGACTCATGCTCACGCGCACTGAGACATGCAGTATGTGCGCCCGCGTATGTTTGTGCGGGGGTGAAGAGAGCATGTTTATGCACTTAGAGGGGGAAGGTGAAAGAGACTCTTTCCTATCTGTCACTCGTGCTGAGAAAGGTCTATGTGCACAAAAGATGAGGATGACACAGGCGCTGTACACGATAAAAATATTGGGACATGTGGCCAGCAGTGGTGGGCGGTCAGGCCTGCAAGACCTGATCGAAACGCCATCACAAACGCTGACCTACATTTACAAACTCAATTGTAATATTTGTTCTTTTGTCCATCTAGTGTTGTCTCATTGGATCAAACGTGTACTTTGTATAAAGGTGGAGGAAGTGAGGGAGGGACACCTGGACAGGAAAGCGGCAAACCTCCATCTTCCCATTGCTCTCCAGCTGGCTTTCATTACAGGAGGCATGTAATGCTAAGAAAACTCACACGATACAGTGTGTATAACAAAAGAACAATAAAGTCCTTGTTGCACAAAAAAACACACCCAATGTAAGATGGGGAATGCATTTCTTGTCTGCATTCCGTTCAGCTCGAGTCCCCGCTTGCTTGACCTCCCGAGGCAAATATGTTGAGGAGAGGGGAAAAAAAAGAGGCGACAGCGCAACTACAAGAGCTTTGGTCTCCTCTGTGAGAATGCAGAAGGGGAGAACGGATGATATACTTCTGCATCTGGAAATAATTACAACGCGCCACTGCCCTGTTGAAAGGGTGATGAGTGTGGGGGGGGGGTATGATTAAAAAAAAAAAAAAGAGGAGGCCGCGGGATCAAGGAAAATGAGTGAGAACAGTACGTTGATGGAATATGTTTGAAAGAAACTGCACATCATCAGACTGAATCACAGAATGACTCAGAGAATGTGCCTTGAGATCTTATCAAGGCAGTGCCAGTGAGTGAGCACGAATCCCATTGAAAACCTGAACTAAGGAGTGTGAGCATGGACAACTGCATACATTCAAAATCTGTATCTTTGCACCTTGCCCCATTACCAATTACTATTAGATTAAAGAACCCCCCCCCCCAAAAAAAACCCAAAAAACAAAACAAAACGTGGTCTCCAGTACTCATTCGAAGAAAGCTGAGGCATCTGATTTGCAGCTGTTATTCCTCAAATGAATTGAGTCTGTTCAACATCGCCCTCTGCAGTTACAAGGGCCACATTGAAAATCTTAAAGTGGAACTTGCACAACCGCGCAGTTAGCTAAAATTGTCATTGTTTGAGTTAGTCAGTCAATTAAGACGTACAATTGTGCTCGGTCCCAAAATATACTGTGTTCACAAACTAGCATTAGCGAGCTGTACTCAAACATTCCTCAACACATCCCTTTTTAATGGTTTCAAAAACACATTTCATATTGTCAATTACTTTATTCTCTTCTCAATTAAATGATGAATCGACGTGAAAGCTTAGTTAATATTTGGCTAGCTATCGCTTGGCTAAACTGTGAAGTTAGCATGTTAGCACCAACCTGTCTGTGGGTTTCATATTCACGCGTTAGGCTTAGGGTCTTGATGTCATAGTTGTTAATGTCTCTCATCTTTGAAACTTGGATGTTGCCATGCTCTTTTTCTGGTTTTTCTCAAAAAACATAATCCTTATATCCAAATATAACTTCGGAGTCCCCTCAATGATACATGCTTCATTGGGTGGCGTCCGCACCTCCTGAGACGAAAATAATAATAATAATAATAATAATAATAATAACAACAATAATAACTTGACTGTAATCATCTAAACTAATTTGAAAATATCTATTTTCAAAGTGAACAGACATGAAAAGTCAGGGCATAGTTCAAATCTAGGTCAAGTCAGTTCTCTAGCAAATTTGAGTTAAGCAAGCCCCACATTTCAGATGTACACCATTTACAAAAGTATGCTAATAGGGAACTTGTTTCCAGAGGGACTTGTCAAGCTTGCTTCACACGTGGTGACAACCGGGATAAATTTGCAAATAAAAAACTTAGGATTTTTGAAAAGAGATCATTTCGGGCAATAAAGAGTTATCCGTTCTTCCCTGAAGACCATTCCAATCTTCGCTAGTATGCATTTTTTTGTGTAAGCATTTAGCATGATGCTGTCATACTGTCAATCATGCATGTTGGAGGTGTCTTTGTGAGACAGAAATATGATATAGGAGATGTAAATAATAGCTATTCAGGAATCCGCTTTCGTTGTGTTAGTTTATTAATGAGCCACTCTGTCTCTTCTTTCGCTTTTCAAATTGCCCAACGTTAAAGTGTTTGGAAGTCATCGTGGGCTTAACGCATTAGGCCTTGTCATATCTGAATGCATGACAGGTGTGGTTCAAAATGTGTGACCGTGCCAAAATCACACGAGGGTGTGTTGCCTGTTGTTTAGTCTGCGCACAAGGAAATGTGTTGTTCTTAAATGACATGTCTCCTGAAAATGATCTCTCTTTATTTTCCAAACATTCATCATTGACAACATTAGGTATATGTTCAAATGAGAGCCAATGCATGTGCTCTAATACACTCTTTCAAATTCCAAACACCTTCAGCCATGGAATCTCCGCAAGTTTCTGCAAACACATGACTCTCCTAAATGTTCTCCTCCCTTCGAATGTTAATTATCCAACCTCCTTGTTGCTAAAGAAACAACCACAAGCAGGGAGGGAGCACAGCCCTGTGCTCATGCAGAGGGAAATTTCTTTTGTCGGATAAACAAAACCTGAAACAGCAAGGCATTCCGAGGAAAATAGAGGTGTACTCATCAGAAGCTCTTCACCCCCATTTGCTTATTCTCGTACACTGCAAACAGACATTTCTCACTTGTGTATGGTTGAAACCATCATTTACTGTAGACTGTCTAAACAATCTGTTACGTAACTGCAGGTCTTGCAATTCAGCCAAGTAAAGTGTAAAACTTGTTTTTTTTCCCGCAGATGTACCACACAATTACATTCGTTGAAATAAACAGATTACACAAACATGTCAAGTGATCATTGATGCATCGGTGTAGTATTTTGTACTGAAGAGTAATAGTGACATTGATGTCACTGTAGTTGAGAAGTCGTTAAGTACAAATACGTTATTACTCTACTAAAGTACTCCAATATTTTTCTTCTGACACGTTTTTAACTTTTACCACCACCATTTGAAGAGATGTGTACTTTCTCGTCTACTTTGTCGCAGTGTCACTTGCAGGTACTTTACGTAGGACTGGTAAACAATAAAGTGATTCAACTTTGTGTGCAGAGACTTTTTTTTAACAGTACAATTCACTTTTACGTTTGTGTTTTTTTTTTCCAGACGTATCCGTCCTTCTACTTAAGTAGAGCCAATGGGTACTGGAGTTTCCTCCCTCTGCATCGTTTTTTATTTTTTGTCCCTTTACACAGCTCGAATGTTCATTGTTTTGACGCTCAACTTTCACCTTATTAATGCCATCGGCAAATTGCAATTCTGTCCACGTCATTCAAGCGGCCTGTTTTTGTGAAACCTTCCTCATTCGCCTCCCCGGGTGTCTTGATGCCGACTTGTGATTGGCTAACACAAGCGTCTCTCAACCCAACCCGCCACTCAAACTCCGCCTCTTTCCATAGTTGTAGAGCAATGAAGCGAGGAATCGGGAGGACTTCCCGGACAGGTACTTCACCTCTCTGCAACCAGGATGCGACGCGGTTGTTTTCGCCTCGTTTCTCCCCACTAACACCATCAACTCAGGTAGCTATCTCCATATTAATGTCAACCCTTGTTTTGAATAGCGCCGCGTCGCAATCGGGTTTTTGACGGAGGAATAAAAACACCGCTTTCGATAGAATGACTAATGAGACTGTCGTGACATTTGTGGGCCATCCAGTGCCTGAAAGCAGGACCCCATCGAAATGGGGAATTGATTGAGTTGCTAGCGATGCTTTGAGCGCACCGGTTCGACGATAAAGTCAGGAGTATTGGACTCTCTCACTCCTGACGAATTGCAGCGTTGCCAGGTCACCGTGGGAACCGAACGTTTTAAACTGGACACCTGTGGAGTTTATCTCCATTCACAAATGTTTATTAGCTATTTTAGGTAGTCGTCGTTGCCGCCTGTCTACAATTGCCCAATTACTGTTAGGAATATGAAGCCTTTTTCGAAGTCACTGGTGAAACGTAGAAAAAAAGACTTTATTTCAAAATGTTATTATTGTCTTATACTAGGCACTTTTCGCTTTTTGTATCCGCTGTATATACACTACTTATTTGTCAAAATAAAAGATGATGCCCTCAGAAAAAGTAGGTACTCTTTTCTGCTGCTTTTTGATTTCATGGGGGTAAAAAAAGCAGAGTAATAGTACTAAAAACAAACCAAATACAATCTAGTCTTGCTGAAATGCCTGTCTATGGAAATATGAAATCTGTAACGGTACTGTACAAAATTGATTTGGGTCTGTATCATAATAGAGGTGGATTTGATAGAGCGAACTAGAAGGTAGCAGGTGAATTAGTCACAGTACTGCCAACGCGTTTTTGGGTGTCACCATTCAGATTGTCTGATATTACTGATTTATGATTCTGTCACTCTTTGCAGTACACGCCTACAGTACTTAAAAAGATGTGAAACATTCCGTGCTATTTCACCCCTGCACCCCTCCAAAAAAAAAAAAGAAAAAAAAAAGACAGGTAGCCTAATTGGATGTACTTCATGTTTTGTTCCCAAAGCAATGAGCTGTAACATCAAGCTTGAAAGTTATCCTAAGTGACATGGTCTGCAAACGATTGCAGGGTGCTGATGTCTGCATTCAACCATCACGGGCTTTTAGATTGAAGTCAAGCATGGTGTTAAAAATATGACCGCTCAGCGCTAGACTATGTGGACATGATGTCAGCAGGTCAGATAAGGGCTGCTAAGTGCTGCTGCCACCATATGTTTTGAACAAAACAGCTGCTATGGTTGTGTCACAAAATTTGGGTGCTTGTGAGTCGGTTGAAAGCAACTTTACACTCACAGTCTGATAATCACAGGATCATGCGCAGTTTTCATCGGATAATTCCCGTAAGGAGCTTTGCCGCAAGATTCTGGAGGTTTACCGGAGGGAATGTTACCCATTTGCAAGGACTTCTTTGCTGTCCATTTCGATGCTAATCCACTGCAGGCGATCCAGCTTGTCCGGTTGACAGCATCTCTGTTTGAGAATTTATTCAATATCGTGAATATCCAGCGTAAGCGCTATGCACAGTATTCATACACTCTTTGTCCTCCCTAGTAAGACCGTTCAGTATACTTGTAGAACATTGAATAAATGCTCAATTGGCGTTCCGTGTCGATTACTAGATGAATCACTCGACGGATTGGAAGAATACATGCTCAAAGGCCGATGTAGTAGTTGTGAAACAACGTCTGTTGATGTCACTCTCGTTCACGACTGGAAAGTCCAGTCTGACATTTTCTCATGCTGGAACTTAGCTCGTGTCAAGCTTCCGCAAGACGATGGAGATGGGAAAAGTTGCAATCTGTTCTCACGTGACAGAATGAAAAATATTACTGCAAAAGTCCCGATTGTCATTCATGAATGACGCTCATTCATTCAGCCGGTCGCATTTGCATTGACTCTTCTTCCCTTTCACCCATTTTACAAAAAAAAAAAACCCACCGTCATTTTGCTTCACCTTGACGCCTTTCTTCCCTCACGTCTGCCTTGTGACTTTGCCGATGACATAACCTCTTTGCGCCGTTAACAGATAATTTACAATCGTTTGTGTCATTAATGATTGACACGTTTCGGGATAACGCGGGTTTACCAGTTGCCGTTAAACCGCAATGAAATTTCAGACCGCTAGTGTTACCGTTTCACGTTGTAGTTCTGATCTGGTTTTCTGTCTGAGGGTCAGAGTTGTCTTTAGGCCTCATCCACCCAGCAACAGAAAATAAACCGAGAACTCTGTTGCGCTACATGAAGCTGTTCAAGTGTGTTGTTTCTATGATGTCTGTGTTTTGAGTCCAAGCCCCAGCGTGGGGATTCAGTGTGCCTTTAGACACGCTTGCTATGGTGTACCAAAGCACATTCTTTCCTGTTGATGACTCACCCCCCGGGCACGGCCGCGAGGGAGGCCCCCGAGATAGCGCAAAATAGCACACACGCATTTTAACCATGACACTGTATGCATAGGCTGCATGGAGCCGCGCCTTATTATGAAGTGCACTCTACACAATTTGCCATGCACGTAAACCCCGAAAGGTGCCTGTCAGCCATTTTGGGAAGCAGTTTGTTGCACAGGTCTCTCACATTCACTTCACAGTATCGTGCACAAATGGGGCGTGGCTAGCAAACGCTCATGGCGCTGCAACAAAAGCATGAACAAACACAGCCCGGTTGGGGCATGTGTGGCAAGGAGAGGAATGTCTGTTATATCACAGCGAGAAGCTGATTTTTTTTTTTTTTCTCATGTAAACACGGGCTAAGCATTATCACCAACAAGAACGCCACGCTTTTCACCGGCCATTGTTTCGAAGCAGGATTGTTCTAAAAACAAACTGAAGCATCTAGGATGAGGAGTATTTACCAGTAAAAAAAAAAAAAAAATTACAACCGTTTGCGGCAGGAATAAGCATTTTTAAGGGATTTCATCGCCACTCATCCGCCGTGCAGCCCAGTTTTAATATCCTTACTTGCTTCAAATAACTGCACTTTTACGAGGGATGTTATCACTTCCATTTTGGAGTCTTTCTGGTTGCACGTGCACATGAAAAGAGCGAAACCCATCTGCTCTGTCCTCACCTGAGTTTCTCTGAACCCTGTCTCGGCAGCACTGCCTTCCGTTGCGTGACCTTCAAAGGTCAGAGTGGCTGCCGCCTGCCGCTCCACTGTGATCCCCAGCGCTGGACTTGACGCCCAAAAAAGGGACGACGACAAAGATGATGTCGCCATCGCCAACTCATAGTGACAGTAGTGGCTCTTCGAAGCAGGATAGTAACCAGGTGAGGGGTTTTTTTTTTCTTCCCCCTTTGGTCAACAACATGAGTTTGCTGCCGATGAAATGTTTTTGTCAAACCTCTGCTATGTGCTGTTTTTCCCGGTCCCCCTTACAGGATAATTGGGAAATTGTTGAGGGGCTCAGGGGGGCTCCTGCCGTCATGCAGCAGCCTGAGCCACAGCGGGGCTTCCTGTTAAAGAGAAGGAAGTGGCCGATGAAAGGATGGCATAAGGTGAGCACCTCATCAAACAGGATTGGAGGCCCATAGCGTATAATTAATCACGTGGGCGTCCTAGCGCAGCGCATCACATGAAATAATTGTTGTGAAGCCAAATCTGTGTTTTCAAAAATTACTGCTGGGAAGTCCTCATCATCTCACCTGTCATCTTATGACGTCTCTGGTCATTTTTCATTTGATTGCTTTCTTTCCTATCACCCTGACTAATCCTCATCCTTCTTCCTCCTCCACCCCTTTTTTTTTGTTTGCACTCATCAATGCCATTCAGAGATTTTTCGTGTTGGACAAAGGCATCCTGAAGTATGCGAAGCATGGCACGGATGTAAGTATCTCCTTTGGACTGTGTTGTTGTCATTTTTGCATGCTAACGCGCACTTTGTTGAACTGACAGCTGAGAAAGGGAAAGATTCATGGCTGCATTGATGTCGGCCTTTCCGTCATGGCAATCAAGAAGTCAACCATGTGCATCGACCTGGACACCGAGGACAACATCTATCACCTCAAGGTACCGTCGACGATCCACACGAAACACGCATCCAAAATGGGCCGCCTATGACATCATTCGATTCACGACTTGTTTTTGTGACTCCTATTTGTGGCACCCAGACAAAGTCTCCCGAAGTGTTTGAGGAGTGGGTGTCAAAGCTGCGTCATCACCGCGTGTTTCGGCAGAACGAGATTTCCTCATATCCTCACCCTCACCACTACCACACTCACACCTTATCCTCGCCCGCTGTCACGGACTCCATAAGGAAGGTAAGTTGCGTCAGCGCAGCTTGATTTGCGGAAAATCGGCAATTAGCAAAGGGCCAAAGTCATTTCATCGCCCTCGCACGCAGAGGGCTTCTCTCCCCAAGCAGATGTCGATCCATCAGGCCAAGGTCAGCTCTTGGCTTCACTCCTCAGAGGACATGAATAAGTGTGCCAAAGGTTTGTTTTTTGTTTTTTTTCACAACTCACCTTTATCTAGTCTGGCACTTGAACGCCACACACTCTGGCCGAAAACGTTCTGAACCGAAGTTCGACCGAACTCTCTTTTCTTGCGAGAACTTTTCGTCCTCATGGAAATGATGTTCTTTCACTAGACTTGGAAGAGTGTGAATCGCACCTCCTGGAACTCAACCTGCTGCTGAGGAGCATGGAGGTCATGCATCGCACATACTCTGCGTCATCTATCAACGCACTCCAAGTAAGCATGCCACGTCCACTCTTTGTGCAGCTGCTATGAACTCAATTTTGGATCGTGTCAGTCAGATTGGGTTCGGCACTCGACAGACGTCATTTTCTTATGTCACCACAGGCATCGACTTCTGATATCTCAAAGAAAGAGAAGAAGACAAAGAAATGGCGCTCCAAGAATAGCAAAAACAGCAAAGTAACAACACAGGTATTTATACGACTGTATTTTGTCGCCGATTCATTTAGAAGGACTGGCTTTCATGCTGCCACGTATTTTCTTTCTTCTTCTCGCCACTAAGATGCCTCAAAATAATGCCTCCAATCCCAATCTCCCAACTATGGAGGCAAACAGTCAAGAGGTCTTTCCGGAATCTCCGGACTCTCCCGTTGACGTTTCTCGTCTGCAAGAGAACTTCAACAGGCTAGCTAACAGCAGTGAGTCTGTTGATGAGATTTTTCTCCGGTGACATAATGTGTGTCATTTTAATCACGTGTTTTTTTTTTTTTTTTCTGTTTGTTTCTCTCCAGTCCACAGCACGCTGAAATCAGCGTATGGCTCCCTGTCAGCAGAAAGGGACAGATTAAGGCAAAGTATCGAAATGCAAGCTCCCCAGCCGTTGCAGGTTACGGCCTTAAAGACCGCCTACGGCTCAGTGAGTGACACGGCGCCCCCTGAGCGCGTGCGCTCATGTGATCGCACCATAACCACGGCCTGTAATAATTCGCTCTGCCGACTTTTATCACCCGACCAGGATTGTCCAGAAGAAGGCCATTCTTTGGTCCACCAGGCATCAAATGAAAGCAAAGCGTCAATCGCCGAGTCGATCTCAGAGTTCTACGATGCGCAGGAGTACCTCCTCTCCTCGTCCTCCTCTGAGAATGAGGTGATGCTCGATCGACTTGGGAAGCCTTCTCCTTTCAACGCTGGTCTTTTCAAAACACTGTTTTATTCTTCACTCGGAAACCTCGTTTTTTAAATTTCCGATTTGAATTGATAGGTCTCAAGCAAATGAAATCAAAACATGTCCAGCAGGGGTCACCATATTCTTTTTTTTTCTTTTTTTTTTAACTGAGCTTGGCGACCGATCTACTCCTAACTACCAGCAATGATTTACCAGGATGAGGAAACAGATGTTATAATTTCAAATGATCACTCTCACCGAATTCCCGGGAAATCACAATGTCCCATCATGGGTGAGCTGTTTTTAAAACAGGCCCGCAATCTGTTTCAGGCGGTACTTACGGGCTTGCTTGATAAAAATCAATCAAGCATTGCGCATCAGTGAGGATGAGCGTTAAACTCTAAACTCACGTTCATCAATAAGATCTATGAATCGCCTGAGCCTGACGGATATATGGAGTCATTCGGTGTTCTTGTGGAAATATTTCTCTTTGTTCATTCTGGTCGCCTGCTGACCTTTCACGATTGCTCTTCCCCAGCTGTCCGACGACGACTCGTACATCAGCGACGTGAGCGACAGCATTTCCGTGGATACCTGCAGCAACGGAGGGGGCAGCGAGAGACACGATTCAGGTACGTGAAAGCCGCTGCGCTCTTTGTATGCACGAGTACACCTTTCCGTTCTGTTCAAGAGAAGGCAAGCTTTTCCCCTTCCATCTGGGAGTGTGACAAATTCCTCTTGCGTGTTTATTTTCAGAGACTGATAGCAATCGATTCTTATTAAATGAACGTTGTTCTCAGTCAAGGCGCGTGGAACAAATCCGGAAAGTGCCATGTTAATTTGAGAAAACCAAATTCGCTCTGGTCTGTGATCAAAAACTCAAAGTGCAACGATATTTTTTTAAAGTACAGCCAGTTTAGCATCTCAGTTTTTTTCTGGTTCTTTCTCTCTTATTTTTATTTATTTTTATTTTTTTGACAACCTAATCATTCAACGCCTCCCCTCGTCAGTGAGTAGCGTCGGCTCTGTGATTCGTCGTCGCACCACGCTGCCCGCTCCCAGTCCCCCCTGCAGCGTGAGTCTGTGGAACATCCTCAGGAACAACATTGGGAAGGACTTGTCCAAAGTGGCGATGCCGGTCCAATTGAACGAGCCCCTCAACACCCTGCAGAGGTTGTGTGAGGAGCTGGAGTACAGCGAGCTGCTGGACACAGCCAACAAGACCGCCAACCCTTACCAGCGTATGGTGAGAGGAGCGAGAACTTCCTCTTGAAATGTGAAGAGTTAAATTTGATGACGCCGTCCTTGATTTGGCCGCCTTTCTTTTCCCACAAAGGTTTACGTTGCGACCTTTGCGATTACCGCATACACGTCTTCCTACTATCGAGCTGGAAGCAAACCTTTCAATCCGGTCTTGGGAGAAACCTACGAGTGTGACAGACCTGACAAGGGCTTCAGGTTTATCGGCGAACAGGTAGGTTTGACACAGGTAACGTCAAAGTTTGCGTTTGACTTTGGAATGTTGCACTAGTATCGCTTTGCCATTCCCCTCGTGACGCGACAGTCATTTTAAAAGATCGGTAGGCGGCGGGTGACTCATTCTCGTTACCCGTGTGAGGCGGAACAGCACCCTCTTCCTGTTTTCTGACGCATTCACCTAACAGGTTATACAGTCGAGTAATTAGCTATTTTATTTTTTAATCCCTATGATTTTCCCATTGTATTTGCCCAGGTGAGCCATCACCCGCCTGTGTCAGTATGTCACTCGGATTCAAAGAACTTTTCTTTTTGGCAAGGTGAGCATGAAGGACTTTTTTTTTTTTGTTTGTTTCTGCTGCTTCTCGTCATGTTAAAATGTGTGTCCGCAGCAGTTATGTTTATTCGATGGAGACATGATCTTTCTAGCTTGATTTGTGAACCCTTAACACATTTTGTTTCCTTCCTTTGTAGATGTTCGGTTGAAAAATAAATTTTGGGGAAAATCCATGGAAATTGTTCCAATCGGTACGACCAACGTCATGCTACCTTCGTAAGTCATTCTCTTTAATTTTTGGGCGATAAGTACCGCCATCTTGTCCAGGATAGGGAGGTCTTCTGTTGATTGAATTTGATAAATTCCCCAACTTTTGAAAACTGTAACTGTTTGTTTTTGGTAGGTTTGGGGACCATTATGAATGGAACAAAGTGACATCCTGCATCCATAACATCCTCAGTGGGCAGCGTTGGATTGAACACTATGGCGAGATGACCATCAAAAATGTCAACAGTAACACTTGCGAGTGTAAAATCACATTTGTCAAGGTCAGACCCGACAGATTGACTCCTTTTGAATTATTAGTTAATAATAATAAAAGATGACCTCATTTATCCCCATGCCATTTTATTTTGTTTTATCAAAACGTTTGATCTCCAAAGCATGACTATTGAAACATTTATTTTCACTTTCCCTCTCTTTGCAACACTTTTCATTCACTATCAAGAGCACAGCACCATCTGTTGACCAAAGAAGGAATTACAAAAAAAAACATTTTAGGCAGCCTGAAATCAAATCCTTTCATGGATTAATTTGTAGCGTTACGACGGACCGTGATAGAAGGTCTTTGATTTTACATTTAGTTGTCCTTTTATCTCTTTCAGGCGAAATCATGGAGCTCCTCCGTCAATGAGATCGAGGGCGTGGTGACCGATTCCAATGGACAGGTTGTGCACTCCATTTTTGGGAAATGGCACGAGTCCATTTTCCAGGGCCACCCGCCTTCTGCCACGTGCATCTGGAGAGCAAGTGAGTCAAGGGCCATTTTACAAAAAGGAAGCGTTACTTGCACCTTACAATGAGATCATGTAATATCTGCGGATTGTTTCTGTAGATCCCATGCCGGTGGACCAGGACCAGTACTATGGCTTCACTCAGTTTGCAATGGAGTTAAACGAGTTGGATCCCACCATCAGACCTCTACTGCCCCCTACAGACACACGCTTCAGATTGGACCAGAGGTTGACATCAGTTCATTTGCCATTTTTAAAAAAAAAATACATTTTTCTTTCTCCTTCAAGACACTAAGTGTAAGTGAATGATGTCGAATTTCCTTTGGCCTCTTTGTTCAGGCTCTTGGAGGAGGGAAACGTGGAAGGAGCCGAAGAACAGAAGCAGAGGATAGAGCAGCTCCAGAGGGAGAGGAGGAAAGTGCTGGAGGACAACAACATGACCCACCGACCATGCTTCTTCAAGTATGCCGCCACTGTCCTTGTTTGTTTGAATACACAATCGGACGTGTGTCTTTCTTCACCCGCATGACTATGAGATGACATATACCCATGCTACTGTGTCACAAGTGAGAGTCTGCATACTCCTTGAGCCCCGTTATTTTCAGCCAAGCATACATTTGGTCACAAGAAAGACACGCGCGTTGTAGATACATGTAACAGATGCATGTTGCATTTATATTTTAACAAAAGTGCACAGCGCGTATATCACGTTTCAACGACACTCCTACATTTGCACATTTGCCTGTTGTAGATTTATTTGATTTTTTTTTCCCCCAAGAACCAGTCATAATCATTCATTCACCAATTCCCCTTTTCACTCAGGGTTGAACTGACGAATCGATGAGTCAATTCCCCTAATCGGCACCAATGTCTAAAGCTTGAAGATGACGAATCGCCAATCAGGTGTTTTTGTCATCGCTGGTCTTTGCGTCGGCCAATTGACGGAAGCCTTTAGATTCGCCCATCAGCAATGAAATGTTTGGCCAACAAGGCGACAGTCCTCAAACATCTGCACCAGTCAGTGTGAAAATAAGATCGCTGTGAATGACAATAGCTGCTGTTCCGATTGCCGCTAGCAGCTGGACCATCAGACTGTTGGCGTAGCGCGAGGACAGTGGAGCGAAGTGATGCTGTCGCTGTTGCCGAAATGTTATTTCCAATAATATGTGGGCAACAACGCATTGACAACAAGGACTTTTTTTTTTCCCATGCTGCAACAAGCACCGACTGGTTCATTAGTCCTAGTGCAGATCATGGCCGTACTGCGCTACTAGCATGTGGAAATACTTGACCGAAAATGACACTGGACGCACCGTCACATTCACAATTTGAAAGTCTGCCCACAAATGCCACAAAAGCACAAGTGAAACATCGAGTGAAACTGAAAAATGCTTACGTTTTTTGGAGGCAGCCTTGCTATGATATCTTATCTTACAACACGCAGTACTATGGTACTCAAAATGGCTAATTGAATAGAGGCTGACTGGAAACTCGCCTCATTCATCAAGAAAATATCCACAACTGCTTTTATTGTGTTCACAGAAAGTCAGAAGATGACACATGGGTGAGCAACAACTCGTATTGGGAGTTACGCAGAGACCCCGGCTTCACTAAAGTGGACTTCCCTGTGCTGTGGTGACCTGTCAATTCAACTCGCACTCCACTCGACTACAAATTACCAGAAAGAGGGAAGTCGAAAACTGAAGTGGGGTTGGAGCTCAAGTGGCCCTGATTCGTGTCACAGTAACCAAAAACCAACATGGACTTCCTGTGCCCTCTTTTAAGAGCCAGCAGACTGTTTTCCAATTCCACCACCTTCTTTATCGTGTACATGATTGTCTCATTTCTATTCTTATTTACACTTTGTTTGTGTAGACTCAAGGTATACTGCATAACAGAGATTTATGGATCACCTTTTACCAAAGTGCCTTTTAGTGCAATGCTGCACACATTCAACTGCTGTTGCAGTTACATTTACAAAAAAAAAAGACTTTCAAATGTCATTTGTCAAGGGAAGAGGAAAAACCACAGAACTGTTTAAAAAAAAAGTACAGAATTACAGGAGCGGATCAGCAGTTCCCGAGCAACTTTGGCTCTGTGGTATCCTCCACCTCATCATACTCTGGATGGACAGGAATCTCAAGAAAAAAAAAGGCACTGGTGCTTCGAAAGTGGTAATAAATAACACTAAAGATTGACAGCTTTCTTGTGCTTTTGGTTGGTTTATTTCAAAAAGATCAAACCCCATGTAAGATCAGAATGATTTGCTTTCTGATCACTGCACTCATACAACATCCTGAAAGACAACATGACGACTCTTCCAGGGTCAGAGACACTCCGTGACTGAAATGTATTTGCAAGTATATTGCTCAACAAACATACATCTATCCTGGGTCGACTGGCACAGCTTCAAGGAGTTTTACAAATTCTGACTCAAAAAAAGTTGTCGACGACGTGACAAATCAGTCAAACTGTCTTGATTGTGGTTTTAGGGAGGACTGCGTTGCATCATCGTGCATGCATGGATATTGTTCTAATATATCTATTACGCAACTACATGAGAAGAAAATTTCGAGTTGCCGCTTTTCATCAGATTATTCTTGTAAGTGTACCTCATGTGGAGGCATTTGACTGAATTTGTCTCCTAAAGTTATTTTGTTTTATGGATCAATATACTTTTCTCCACGGCAACAGGAAAAGAGAATAGGATGAGATAATGTGAAGAAATTTGTGTGGTTCACAGGCTGGTTAGTGGGCTTGTGAGCTCTCAGAAGTTACACTTGTGTGTGTGCCCCATTTCTTTGCCACTCAAATTGAGATGCCGAACCACAAAAATCCCCCACCATTTCATACATTGCATCACTTTCAGTATTTCCTTTATGCAGTTTTATACTGAAAATTTGAATGAGGCAAGACCAGCTCCTGTCTTGGAAACACGCGAAGCTGCCTGTGTAATAATTGAGTCCAGTTGAGAGACGCCAGTGGGAGGAGGCACAAGTCTGCCCATAGACTGGAAAAGTGTCATTTCCAGCTCGCTCTCTCTCTCTCACACACACACCATCCTGCTGCTCCCACCATTTTCTAATAACTGCGAGAGTGAGCAAACTCAATCTACTAAACCCAAGTGGACAACTATTCGCCCGCTTCGGTGACATTGACTTCGGTAACAACGCCATCGCGGGACTCGAACGGCGACGTCACAACCTCCTGGCAAGGTAAGTAATCGGTAAGTCCTACTTTAACGTTCCTTTGCGTGAGCAAAATGCTACATTGGTGGCCTTAGATTCATTTCTCACTTTTGTGGAAGGCGTCTTATGTGATTTTAATTTGAAAATCCAAGTCATGAGATTCGCTTTGGACCGCGGTGGTACGCTCGAGGGGCTCCGGGAACTTCAGGACACGCGCGTGTCTGTTGCGGGACTTGAGGAAGGTAGCCAAGCGCCTTTTTTTTATGTCACTTTCAACTTCTTGTGCTTCTAATCTAATGATTCCATGCACAGTTCGCATTTGAAAGAGCATCGTTAAGAACTGTATGGACCGTAACAGATTTCTCAGATGAAAATATGTCATCATGCAGTGGCGGGTCGTGTTTTTTTTTCTTTTTTAACCTGCACGGGCCTTGAGTGGGGGACTTCCCCGACTTCATCCACCCCAACCATCATGTCGACAGCAGCTTTCAATGTTATGTAACACAATCGAACAGCACGTAACTGTGCCATGTGCAGCATCTTAGTAGTTGAAGTTTACTGGCGCGAGTTTAGTCAAACGACATGAATTAGTTGTTGTGCTGTATGGGCGTGACAAAAGCAGGCACATTTGGTTGGAAAGTAAGAAGGAACATTCTGTGGGGGGTTCGTGTGGGAATAGATGACAGTACAGGTATTTGCTTAACCTCCAGCGGGAAACATTTTCTGCTTTTCATTTCTCGCAACCAACTTTCTGTTCTTCGCATTTACCGTTCTAACGCAAAATCATGGAGCGCAAACCCACTTCAGCTGACTTTTTTTTACATATTGCCCTTTGAAATCCGAGCTTGCAGAAGTCCTGCACGTGTGTGTTTTATCGGACTGTATTAATAACAGGGAACTTTGCGTGGACTGCTCATTGGATGACACTGACGTGTGTCAATTTTTGTAGCCTACTCGCACAGGGTTTGATTGAATTGTATTTTTTTCGACTTTTCTGGGAACGTTTGGGAGGGAAAAGACTACAAATTGTCCTCAGCTCTCGTGTGTTCTTTTTCTTCCCACAGTTCCAGCCATGTTTTCCAAGGCCACTGCCAACTTTGTCCGTCAGGTTGACCCGGAGGGAAGCCTCATCCACGTGTCCCGCATGAATGACTCTTCCAAGCTGCTTCCGATGGCTCTGGTGGTCAAACGCAAGCGTGTCTGGTTCTGGCAGAGGCCCAAATACCGACCAACAGATTTCAAGCTCAATGATTTGTTGCTGGGCGAGAAGGGGCTTACGCCTGGTATGTAAGTCTTGCTGACTGTTTGTGTTTATTTCTTGACATTAAAAGTACAGTACTATATAGCGCAGGTCATCGTTCGCTCTCCTGATATATCTTATTGATTTGTATGAAGTGAGTGGGGGTTTTTTGGAGGTTTTTACAGTATACAGCCTAGTCCGGATTTAGAGCTGTGCGCCCAAACACTATTTTCCTCTGTTCTCATGTTCCTCTTTATACTCCTTTTAGATGCTTGGTCTTTTTTTAACAAAAAAAGGGCAAAGAAAGAGCAAAACACATGCACAGTTACTCCTTAAGTTAGTGACAACTCGACTTTTGTGCTGCATATTTTTCCCGAAAATGCACCGTACATAAATCATTGTACGTGAAACGACACTGGGTCACGTGACTGCATGATTTAATTTCAAGATTCAATCATGAACGCCTCACATTGATGTCTGTTTCAGTTGTGTCCAAGAAAGAATTCGTGACCTACATGGGCATTTTTGGAAACAAACTCGCTGGCAAGCTGGACACGGAAGCTGCTTCTGTCGGCATAAAAGTCGAGGCTCTGGGCTCATCTAAACTCCAATCGGATTTCGGCAAGCTGAAGAAAGAGGAAGTGGATATGAACAAGTTGTTACAGGACTCCAACAAGAGGTACTAAATAATTCCTGATATAGAACAATAGACACCGACACCTACATTCAGTGGTGTTTTATTACTGCGGCGATCTCCATTGCGTAGAGTACACATTCATCTCTCCTTTGTACCAGGCTGGTTGACATGGAGCACGTGTTGGTGCAGCAGCTCGAGAAGCGATCCGACATCCTGGCCGTTGTCAAAGAGAGGATCCTCACCACCGCCGCCTGCACTGTCACGGAGACCAAAAAGGAGCAGTGTGCCTTGCACGCCATGGTGGGACTGTTGGGCAAGCTGGGGGCCAACATTAAGGTGAGTGTCTTGTGCATCGAAAGTGCCAAAGTCTTGTCTGGCCTCGTGTTAGCAATCTGCATGGGGTAAGAGCAGTGGCGGTTTTTATTATGTGTGCGGCCCCGCACGGTATGTCGATTAAAAGTTAATACGACAAGATTGCAGCCGTGAAGGAATTTGTTAATAGCGAGTGCGTGTATCTGATTTCAGGTCTGCATCAAGGAGAGCAACAACATAGAGGCGGACATGGACGTTTGTTTGGAAATCCCGTCTGATGTCGTCATTGCATATAGCGTCCTGGAACTTAACATTGAAAAAGACGGACACTTCAGTGAGTGTGTGACGGTCGTGAATGCCACTTCTCCATTCTTGGAAAGATAAAGTCGTTCTCAGAAATGCTTGGAACAGCTGGAATATCATTCTTATTTTCTTTTGCATGATCGACTTTTTTTTTTTTTTTTTTTTTGTGACACGTGCAACTGTTCATCCGTCCCGTAAATGCTTGTCATTTCAGAGATATGCGTCCAGCCTGGACAAATCGGAGGCTTTGAGGCCGACAAGGTGAGGTCGTGGTCCTCTCAAGATGACATGGACGTCGTGGACGGGAGGTGCTTTGATGAGAATATTCTCGAAGAATCACCGCAACAAAATGGTTTGTGTCCGAGGAGAAGTCTTTCTTCACCTTTCACCATCGTCTTCCAATGTTCACGCTTCATTGTTTTAGAAGTGAAGTGAAACTCAGAATTACATCTATTAATTGTTGCCGGTTCCCCTTTTTCCCCATCGGGACAAATTATGAATGAATACTGGGGTTTTTCTTCCAGGAACTGGTGTTTCTTCTCAAATTACAAGGGAAAGTCCAAATGAAAGTAACCCAAAGAAATGTAAAACATGAATGATCCTCACTTCAAATTTTATCCGTGCGGCAAGTTGTAGCATTCATTTTTCTTCTGTAAGTATTTCACCAGAATGGAAAAACATGTCAGGTTAAGGTCTAATTTAACCTTTTCAGGGACAACGGTTACTACAGTGGACGGCTTATCGTGTTATCAGGTTACAGGTTATCACGATTGGTGCATGACAGGGTTAAAGTCATAACGACTGTTTGTACAAATATGACCAAAAATTTTGGGCTTTCACTCTGCACGTATTTTACGCGGCGTTCAGAGAGGAGAACGGCCCGGCTCACGCTTGCTATTTGTGTTGCTGGTTGCTAAGCGACGAACCAGGAAGTGGCCCGGTGCCTCTTCCCCCTTTTTGGAATGTGGAGTAGGCTGCAACTTGAGTGATTTACCGCTGTCGTTCCTTCGTAGGATCTCACGTGGAAGACCTCTCCCCACTAGCCGCGCTTCCCCAATCAACTCGGTGGGCCTTGTATTGCAAACTGCAAGATATCCTGAGGGACAGAGTGACTCTGTCGCATCTGCAGTGTGCGGTCAGTGAACTTTCACAACGGGAACGCCCATGACGATTTGAATTCCAATCTTGTTTCCGTCTCTTTCAGCTCGAGGAATTGTGCGTTGGCAAAACACCTGACACCACGACTCGGCAGGAGAAGCTCTCAGACTCTGTCGAGGACGCTTCTCCTTCCCTGCATGCTGCTCATCTCTTGGTCGCTGCCTTGGAAGGTGAGAGGAGACATCCTCAAGGACAGATTCCTGGAAAGCTTTTTCCAGTCTTACCGGTGGGCTTTTTTTTTTTTTTTTTTTTTGTAGAGCTCCCTGATAAAACTTTGAGCCTCATGTGTGACAGTCAGCCCGAGTTCATAAAGGCCTTCAGCATCCTGGTGAGTAGTTTCAAGAACTGCTCATCGTCATGTTCGCTTACAAAAAAGAAGCTTTTATTCACTATACTTCAAAAACATTACTCGTACATCAATTGAAAACCCCAATGGTTACTGCAACTAAATTCCCCGTCATCCATCTCCCTTCGTTCTAGTTGAACCTGATGAAGGAGAGTGGCCCTTGCCTCCCCCTCGAGTGTCTTCCTACTCCGATGCGGGAAGAGCAAGCTTTCCAGCAAGCAAAGAAGCTTCTCGGCTCCATTGGCGTGACCATCAGCATCGACAGTGACCAGCTGTGGTGGGAGAAGGGAGTAAAAAGTCAAATCCAATTCTTGGTCCTCCGCCTCAGCGCGTATGGACTGTCCCTGTTGTGCAGTAGACAAAAACAGGAATTCTTTTCCTGTGTGGTCTAGGTTCTCGCTCGATTGTAAAAGGTACCTGTACTCAGTATTTGTGTTCTTGCATTTACAGACTATAACAGTGTTTCCCAACCGTTATTGAGTATTAATCCAAGACACATATTTTACATCAGGAGTAATATATATATACATATACATACATATATATATAAGTTTATATTTATATTTAACTCAGAAGGTATTGATCAATATCTTGACATTATGTTGCATGAATGGCAGCTGGTGAATACACAGGTTAACGGTCCTTTGCGCCATCTTGTGGTAGAGCATTTGATTTACCTGTCTGTCACCA
>NW_017805034.1:214654-247777 GCF_001891065.2 Hippocampus comes
GTAAACATGAAGGAGGTCGGTTGTGAAAAAAAAATACGGTACATCTATTTTTATTCATCTTTTATTGACTGAAAGAACTTTATGGGCTCGTTCTCGGTAGGTACAGGGATTGGAATTTTAAAGGAAAGACCACTGAAGTCATATTTGGTGGCGAAATAGTATCTTGTTATTTCTTGACTGTTTCTGTTTCAAAAACAGAAAATTTAACGTATGCTAATGTGCACTACTACACTTATACTGAGGCATGCTAAAACTGTTCGCAGATTCTTGCCGTGGTGGTGTTCTACTTTTATTCAGGCTGCTTTCGACTATAGCTATTGAGAAGACGTTACAAATATTTATCAGAAATAATGAATGTATCTAATTCCATAAAATGTAACAAGGTACGATATTTGCAAGGTACCATATTTGTGTTGTGAATTTATTTGTTTTATGGATTCACTTTGACTCCGTATGGGAAGGTGCCATTTTTTTATGCACTTAAATTTCTTGTTTGACAATTGATAGTTTTTAAATATTATTCTACTATGCAGAAATAAACGCTTTATGAATTTCCTTCGGTGTGTATTGGTGATTTCATGAATTACTTCTTGTGGGTTTTGGGGATTGATCTTAGTATGTATGTTGAAATTGCAAGAAAAAAATGTTCACAGGAGGATGAAGGGTTTATGGTGTCACTCCAGTTTAGCATTTGGTCAATTAAACATCCTGTGAGGAAAAGGAATTCCAATCAGTTTTCTTTGTACCAGTTAACGTTGAGCTAATTGTACTGCAGGGCTTAAGCAAGCAGACAATGTTTGTCACAACAATTATGTGTTCATGACATCTGTGACAGTGCAGAGGAAGCACAAGGTATGTGGATGCAAACACGAACATAATTATTGTCTTTATGTTGTGCAAACCTTCAAGAACAATCAATGACAGTATTTGCACGCACAGCAGCAAGAAATTAAATACAATGCATGACAATTGTTAATGGGATGAGAAGAGTACTGGATACAAAGTAAACTACATGCATAATTATTTTGGGTTAGAATGTAAGACACAAGGAGTATGATTATAAGAATAACTGGAAAATATTTTGAAAGAATAGGGAAGTTTGCTTTGTTCGGAGATGATTATCTTAAAACAAGTTCATACGTGAAACGTTGTTTTGCTTTTGACCAATTACGTGTGAACATGTGAACGCTAACTTCCGCTATCTTCGCGACGGTTTCTTTCTGACCAATCACAACCTCTTTAGTTTGTGACGAGATGCGCATGCGCCTTTAAAGCCGTGCGCTCGACGAGAAGTTAGCAGTACAGCTAATCTCGCTGGTAAACACCATGAGATTTTGATTACTTAAATGATTATTCGACTTGTACTGTGCTTTAATATGTGTTTCAGTCACACGTAATTATCCGTTTCGCTGGAGTACATGGTCCCAAGCGCTAAATCATGTCGAACGCGCCAAGTTGTTGTCGTTGTCGTTGTCGTGTGCTAGCATGTTGCGGAAACTCTGCTAACGTACGTCTTTTATATTTTCTAGACACAAAATGGAGCCCCAGCAGGACGTGCAACCACCAAGGCAACAGCCTATGTTTTATATCTGTGGAGGTAACTGTTGCTTTTGCTACATAAAAGTATTGATTTAATTATATGAAGTGACGTTGCAGATTTTGATTCCATATTTATGTCGTAACCATGCGAATGGTGAAGAGCAGACTATTGTACCGTTTTCCAAATTTACACTGTACAATTTCCAAATCAAGAGATATATTTTAAATTTTTAAAAAATAATTTCACCTCCCCATTTCAACGATTCCGTGAATTGTGTTCAATTTCCAAATCAAGAGATATATTTTAAATTTTAAAAATTAATTTCACCTCCCCATTTCAACGATTCCGTGAATTCTATTGTATTTTAGTCATTTGTGTTGTGCGTGTTTGCAGAGTGCCACACTGAAAACGAAATCAAGGCCCGTGATCCAATCCGGTGCAGAGACTGTGGGTACAGGATCATGTACAAAAAGAGGACAAATCGATGTATCCTTTTGGTGTCTGCATAAAAAGTGAGCGTATGTATGAATGAATAATATCAGTTCCTTTCCTTGACTGGTGATTCATAGTGGTTGTGTTTGATGCCCGGTGAAGTGGATCCTTTTTTGTTTTCTTGTGAATAAACATGTGAATAAAATGGCAAATCAATAAGTGACCCACATTGAACTCCTTTTTCTTCTATGTTTTTTGTTCTGGAAAACTGGTGGCATATTTGCCACTCGTCCTGCACTACTATGTTTATGAATGATTATAATGTGAAAGAATGATTCAACAGTTGTTGTCATACAGTCTCCATTAGCACAACAAAAATCATATCAACAACAGATGCTAGCAGTGGATAAGGAGCATCACTGCACAGCCATCGCCCCTCCCCTTCAAAATGAAACGTCATTGTGGGTGTAACCTATCAGAAACCTCCCATCCAGATGAAGCTGCTGCAGCTTTGAGAGCGCAGGAAGAGGAAGAGGAAGGACGTACTGCTGAGGCAGTGCGGGCATGGGGAATGCACAGGAGAAGCCTCCCGACAGTAGGGGACCAGATCGGACCACCACAACAGCAGTGGGGGCCATGGAAAACAGGAGAAGAACCAAGGTGATACCTAATGGGAACGACGAGGGCACCCAGTCTCCCCGGTGCCATGCAGCGGATGAAAGTTATCTGGATGCCCCAGCTGGGGGTCTCCCTCCTCACCTGGCCCGCATCAAAAACGAGGGCAACTACCTCTTTAAGCACGGACAGTTTGGGGACGCCCTGGAGAAGTACAGCCAGGCCATTGACGGATGTGCTCAAGCAGGTCAGTTGACAGACAATGCAAATTGTTTTTGGTATTTAATGTTTAGATTTTTACACACGCACACACAAAAGGGCACATCAGTTTCGCTATGACTAGCGGTGCATCGATTAATGGACAGCTAATCAATTAGGAAATTAATTAACGAATCATTATTTTTATACTTTTTTTTTTTAATTCAGAATTACCCAACTGCATCTTGCGTATTTACGGAAACCCTGTACATTAGGTTTAATGTTATCTTTACGTCAACACAAAGTTAGAAGACTAAAGTGTCTGTTTACAAAAAGCCATTGAAGACTAGATTGTGAATGATATTTCAAACACTTTTATCAGTGACCACTATCAAGACTTTGATCTTCACGAAAACCAGTACCATTGGCTGACTGCACAAATATCTCTTTGATATGAACAAAAACGGGAAAGTTACATTTGCTGACGTGTTTACAGAAACATACAATAGGTTGCCTGAACTCTATAATGTCGGTGTAGCTAGGTTAGCTCTCTTAATATTTACAGAAACCCATTAGATTAGATTAGATTAGATATCCTTTATTTGTCCCACACTGGGATATCATTAGGGTGACTGAACATTATATTGTACAAAAACCTGCACTTAAAATGGAAGAAGTGTCATTGACAAAAACAACAAACAGATATTCTGTCTTGCAGGCATCAGCAACCCAGAGGACTTGTGCATTCTGTACTCCAACCGGGCCGCTTGCTACCTAAAGGACGGCAACAGCGCTGACTGCATTGAGGACTGCACCAAGTACGTTTGTGATGTGTATGTGTGGGAGGGCGGGGGGTGGGGGGACAATGAACAGTGACCCGCAATGGTGTGCGATCCTCTCAGGGCTTTGCAACTGCAGCCGTTCTTCCTGAAGGCGCTGTTGCGCAGAGCCATGGCCTATGAGACGCTGGAGCGCTACAGCAAGGCCTACGTGGATTACAAAACGGTCCTGCAGATCGACACCGGCGTGCAAGCGGCGCACGACAGCGTCCACAGGTCAGGTAAAAAAACAAAAAAAACAAAAACTAAAGTATGACTCCATTAAATGACATAACACGACAGAAAAGTGACATCAAATGAAATTGAATTTGACTTGTGTACGCTTTTCTGTCCATTCAGGATCACCAGGATGCTAATTGAGCAGGATGGGCTTGAGTGGCGGGAGAAGCTTCCGGAGATTCCCACCGTCCCACTGGCGGTGCAGCGGGAACACCGCGAGAAACCCGCTAGCGTCCAGCAGGCCCAAGCCAGGGCGGCCCGGGCCTTGCAGGAGGAAGGTTTGTGTGTGCGTGTGTGTGTGTTAAAACATTCAGATAGTGTGTAAAATGCGGAGCATCAATAATGCAGAAGGGAAGGAGTCACATAATGTCGCTGTAATGGAACAATCCAGATCATGTTTCTTCCTGCAGTGCGCTCGTCACATGACTCCGCTGTTAATATGATTATTATTCCTGCTCGCAGCTGACATCACCCATTTCTACAATAAAGAAAAAGAAAAGCACATTGCCTGTAACATCTGGCATTCTTTGAAGTTGACAAAAAAAAAACAGACTTAGGTTTGTTGAAGACCAATAAACGATAGCTAACAAACGATAACATTTCACTCTCAACAATGGATGTCAATTTTTTTTTTTAATCAGCCAGGCGAAAAGAGTCCCGCTTGAGTGTGTTGAAACACGAAGGCAACGGGCTGGTGAAGGAGGGTCACTTTGAGGACGCTCTCCACAAGTACAGCCAATGCCTCGCCTTAAAACCAGACGACTGTGCCCTCTTCACTAACAGGTACACCTTAAGATGAAAGACACAAACCTATATAAAAGAGATATGAAATACATTCATCATGAAATAACACGTAGGCCAAAACCTAACATGATACAAATAAATTGCTTCATCGTACATGACATGAGTCCATAGCATATAATAAAATTGACCAAAAAGTCAAGAATTCACGTTTAAACAAGTGTACCACGACCAGATTATATAACATGCCATAAAATAAATCAATAAAAAAATTACTGCATTTAAAAAAAATGAACCATCTCACCCGAAAAAAAAGAAAATGATTGAAAAATGCAGAAAAGCGCCCGGCCGCCACACATTTACTGTAAGCTTGCTGAGCCTCCCTCAGAGCCATCTGCCTGCTGAAGCTGAGCCGCTTCCAAGAGGCCAAGCAGGACTGCGACTCTGCTCTACGCTTGGAGCCCGCCAACAAGAAAGCCTTCTACAGACGAGCGCTGGCCCACAAGGGTCTGCAGGTGCCCGCCTGTGATTGCAGTACTGTACTTAAAATGGAGAGGATGCATCCAAGCCATACATGTCGAATGTACGCTATCATGACCCAATGTTACATAAACATCTCGTTTCGGTAGTCAATTACTCAACACAGACAAACCACCTTCAATAGTATCGGTTTGCATACCAGCCTAAACTATCTGTATTAATATGTGAGGGTTCACCGTGCTGGATTTTTGGGCTCTTACCCAATCTCCGCTTGTCTCCACGCCCAGGACTACTTATCGGCCAGCGGTGACCTGCAGGAGGTCCTCCAACTGGACCCCAACGTCAAGGAGGCGGATCAGGAGCTACTGGAGGTCACCGCCCTGCTGAGACAAAGCCTCATGGACGACGCAGCGCACACGTAGAGCGGTATGACTCAAGACGTGATCTCTGCCGGCGGGGCTCATTTTTCCATTGCCTGCTGCCCTGAATTGCCCATTGATGCCACGAGATGGCGACAAAGCACTACTTTGTTTCAACTTAGTCTTTTTTTTCTATTGCCTTGTTTTATGTTCCATTTGGATGTTTTTGTGATAATCATTGAACAGGAAACGATCTTAAACATCACATGATCCTCCCCCCAGATGTGATGATGAGGTGCAGTTGTTTGCTCCATGCAGACTGTCAAGTGTGAAAACCTCCACGGCTGTCGTGACTGGCAAATTCAGAAGGGGCACAGAGCGTTGTCAGCACAAGGTGGCGTGGAAGCGCAAGTGTTTTATGTGTGCCTTGCTGAGATTTACACCACCGTTGATATGATACAGTGCGCCAAATTTGACTGCAATTCAGTTTTGAGGAACTCGTGTGCGGTGGAATCTCAGAAGTGGAATTTTCAGAATATGCCTACTTGAGGAGTCTAAAACAGTGATGCAGATCAAAAGTGTGACGATGATCGAACAGCACTTTTTTTTGTCAGTCTTGACTCAAAATTAATGGTTGCACAACATCAATGTGCTGCATGGACTTGATGTGAAATAGCACAAATGTACAAAATAAAAAAAAAATGACAGACTTCATTTGAGAAATTTTATTCTTTTAAAGGATATGCATTTGGATGCACATTACAAAGCCGATAATTAGTAAATATATGCTTTCCCCCCCAGAATGAAAAAAAAGATACACTGTAAATAAACATAGCACTCTTCTGTTAGCATTCAGAGAGTTAAGGTATTTTGCTGACAGTGAAGAGGAAAAACCTTGGAGGTTTTCCCCAAAAGGCACTGAGGGACAAACAAACACTGTATTTGCATTCATCAATTGTGAGAGAAAGGGTCCGAAATAGAAACTAAAGTATATAATGTGATTCATTCAAGGGAGAATCCAACTTAAAATACTTAAAAGATTTTGTTGTACAACTGCTACACAGCTTGACTAAAAATAGGAACTTTGGCGAAATGAGAGGCAACGAAATGCTTTTTAGTGATTTTTTTTTTGCATAGTTTCCTTGTGGTTTGTCGAATATTTTTTTTCCATTCAATTTCTTGTAAACTTACAAAAAAAAAAGAGACCCGACACAGGGTTGCGACATTAAAAAAAAAAAAAACTTTCCAAAATGGAAAATAAGCAAAAATAAAGCACATCTGCACAAACAATAATAAATGTTAAAAAGAAAAACGTATTGACTTATAACTGTGCTACTAAATGGTCCCTCTCAGTAAGAATGGGTGGCACAGTGGTGGACATGTCTTTTTTTTTTCTTTCTTTTTGTTGGTTTAATCTCCACCTTTGCTTTTCTCGAGTGAGCGCCTTACTTGCACGCGTACATTCAAGTTGACCTTCGGATTACCAATTTAAATCCTCCCGCCCTTCGCCATCAACGCTGACATTCCGCTTCCTGTTTTCCAGAACGAGACTTAAGACAGACAGTTCGTGAGGTTTTTTTTTTGTTGTTGTTGTTTTTAGATGTCTGTTGTGGTGCAGTCACGAGTGTCGGCGGGGGCGGCGTCTTCGGCAATATACAGAACCTCGCTAAGCGAAGACGTGGGGCGGTGGCTGAAGGCGGCGGCGGCGGCGTGGCTGCGCTGAGGCGGCAGCTGCTCCAGGCGGTCGTGCTCCACCTCGGGCAGCGGCGTGACGGCCGGCCCATCGCTCAGCTCCACCGCCTTGAGCGCTTCCGTCTCGCTGAGCTCAGCGGACAGGCGGCTGCAGTGCGAGTCGGCCACCGATGGCAGGCTGCCGCTTAGCGACGGCGAATCCAACTCGGACGAGATGGTGCTGCGGCGCTCTGCGTCTGCGTGCGTGTGGTTGACTTTGGACTCCGCCTTGCCTCCGCCGCGTTTCCACAGTTTCCCTTTGTTATTCTTGCTACCCGCCAAGGAGGTCGACAACTCCCTGGGGTGGCTGCCGCCCACGCTTTTACTGCTGCAGCTGGCTTCATCCAGGCTGCTACTGGCACTGCAGTGTCGCAACTTCTCCTCTTTGGACTCCACGTCTGCTTGCACCTCCAGACTGTTGTCTCTGCGCGATATGCATGCACATCAACTCCTTTCCATCACATATCAAGGCCGCACTAATGTCAGGTCAGTTTGTACTCGCTAACGAGCCTCATGTGAATCTGGTTTGTTTATCCTGAGTAACTTAAAACTACTGATGGATTCATGAATGTGTCCATATTAGATGCCCGCTGTTGATACTTTATGATCCACTCCTTAAGTGCTATGCCACCATCTGGTAACAGCTACATGCAATTGCAAACTCTTTAGAGAGGCATTCCTTATTTACAGATTTTGGTTATTTGCGGCAAGTGTGGCTGATATCGTGATTAACTGGAAAGGAACTCTACTAGTGGTAATTAAAGATTTTGCCAGCCCATCCTCAATGTGTATGAGTAGAGAATAACGTTTTTTTGGTCCAGTACTAACTCAAATATTATTGACTAAATTTATTTAACACTACAAGAAAATTGTAAAGATCTGAAAGAAGAGAAAATCAAGATCAGCCTATTTTTTCTGAATCCCTCCCATCTTGCATTTTATTACTACAGAATGTAACTGTTCATTTGGATGTATGTGATGTACATCTTCGTAGATTGTTGCACTGTTCAATATGTTTTTTGTATGATCTTAAAAAAGCAAGTGCCATAAATGCTATAAAAGCATATGATGGGTGATAACATTTTGCTGCGCTGACCTTTCTAGAGGCATGTAGGCACTGAGGATGGAGCCCGCCATCGCCTTGGTGCTGGCGTTGTCGCTCATGGTGCCGAGGCTGACGGTGGCCGACTCTCCGCTAAGACTGCAGCGCTCCTTCTGGACATCTGCCTGCACCTCCATCCTAGAAAATACACATTGTCTCTAGTACAACAAACTACACTGCTGTGGGATCGAGAAATTCAGTGGCCCTATCATTGAGTAACAGCCTCAATGTACATCAACTTTGTTATACCTGCATTTCAAAAAAGATTTGTCTATTTTGGATCACTTTAGGAAATGACATTAAATCTCAGGGTGAAAGAATGAGATTTAGGATATTTTTGTTGTTGTCAAATATAACGGGACAAAGTTTATCCAAAAGGTATGAAGAGGTAAAGGATCTGGGGCATTTTAGATTCATCCTGAAATTTCAGCCAATATCCCTGATTGGTTATGAATATAAAGACATCAGGCTGTCACTTCCTGCTCCCCCCCTACCTGTTGTAGCAACTGCCTGACAGGCTGCCGGTGATGCTCGTGCCAGCGAGGGCGGTTGTGCTGGCGTTGTCACTCATGTTGTCGCGTTGCGCCGAGCCAACGCCACAGCGCTCCATGTGGCTGCCGCTCACGCTGAGGCTCAGGCCCGTCAGGCCGCCCACGCTGGCGCCGTCTCCCAGGCTGCCGTTGTTTAGTCTCGTCTCGGCCACCGACGTAGTGTCTGGACGGGCCAATGGATTTTGCGGTTTTATTCAAAATCTCACAAGAATTCCGTTCAGGGGATTTATTTGTAATGCCACCACCACATAATCATCTTTTATGACTTGACTTTTTTAGAAAATGCTGGAAGTCACCTGTCGCTGCTGCACCGCCACCCATGTTTTCATTCTCGTCGTCAAACTCGATTCGCACGCCTTTGCCGCTGCCCGCTGACACGCCGCAGCCGCCACTCCGGCAAAGCGAGATGGGCACCACGCCGTAGACGTACGCCAGCATGATAGGCACGCCGATGCCTGCAAGTACATTTACTTTTTTTTTTTTTAAATGGGAATGAGTAGAGAAAAGTCTTGGCCAACTCCGGTTTGATCATTCAGCTGGAGTAAAAACAAACATTAACTATGCGCAGCAGACAGCAGCATAAAACATGGGTTCCCCTTGGAAATACCACCGTAACAAGCAGCTTGTGACTGATCGAAACGTTTGACATGTTAAATGTACAACAGAGAGTGTCACAACAAAAAAGATGACAGATTATTTCAATTTAGAGTAGAAGTGATGACGTAATGAACGTAGGAACACACACCTGTATGCACGCACTACTAAATACTATCACAAAATGGTATGCAAATGGTTTGTAAAGTTTATAAATTGGTAAATTGTTTCGCTGGTGATTCACGGGCTTGGTTTTTAAAAATCAGGGGAAAAAATCCTTTTTATAGTCGGGTATTGATTCATAATACCACAAATCAAAAATCAATGTATTAAACGGATGATTGGGAAAACCCGTGAATGCCATTTAGAGGTAATACCCAATTACGCCACCAGGTGGGGCATGTGTAATGCATGGTGAAGGTGACACGTCGGTTGAGGCTTGTGATTAAATCAAACGAAACAATCTACGCTGAAATTCAGAAAACAACAATTTTGTAACTCATATCAGTATCTCACGAGTTTCTTCCTTGTTATGACAACGAAGTGGTCGCTTATGTTGACGTGAGGAGCCGTTTTCCATCGAATGAGCTCACGAGTTCTGGTATGCAAGGCCTGTGCTTGATTAGGACGTAGGTCTCAATGCTAATATGGTCGAATACTTTTTTCTTTTGCTAAATTACGGCAGTCTGAGTTTTTAGTTTAACTGCTTTTGTTATTAATTTGTTGTTTTATGAATTACATTTGCTCCGTGTACAGCACTTTGTATACAGCGGTGGTTCTAAGTGTTCGATAAATACAGGTGAGTTGAGAAGACGCGGTTAGCCTGAGACAAACGTTAATCACGAGTAGCTAACCGCTACGCTAGCACATATGTTCCCTGTACTACGACTAATGTACGTCCATTGTTGCCTTTTAACTGTGAAGCTATCTTAGCTAAAGTGCCAATATTGAGATAAATTCATTCATTTACGCTGTGTAAAATCTATAGAAATTCACACAATTCATTGAAAGTCTTTCAATTATTAAAATACAATGAGTGCATTGTGGTTCTGCTACACTACAGTAATTTTGTATCAGTCTCCAAATAATTTTGTAATTATCTGTATATGTATTGCCTATGTTGGTTACAGTGTACATGATACTTTGAGTAATACAAGAAGTTTGAGTTCAGGATATATTGGGGGGGTGTCATCCAAACAAGGTGATTTGGGTGAAACCAACCCATGTTTTACAGCTTATTTTAAATTAAATAGGGTAGAAACGTTTTGGTGATGAAAGAATAATAATTTTTCATTTGGTACTTTGTGTTTACATTGTCACAATGTTCAAATTTTATTTTTTAAAGGGCTGACATTGAAAGAGTTCCTTAGTTAGAGAGAACTAAAAGTATCCTTAGTTAAGGAGTTGTAAGTGAAAGGAAGAACTTTCTTACCAACAGTCACAGCTGCCACTGCGGGTGACACGATGACAGACAGTGTCACACCGCCCGCAATCACCAAGTTCCTCTTGTGCTTCGAGACGTCTTTGCCCTCATAGCGATTATGGATCTGATGGAGGGGGGCCCCAAAAAAAAAAAATCACAGACTTGCTTATCCCCCACCACCCCCAAAAAACAAAAACAATGTGGTTCTTTATGACCCGAGGCCTCACCTTTCTGCCCACGTAAACTGGAATGCCAATTATCATAGCGGGGAATGCGATGCCTGCTATGAGGGCGATGCCCACGGGTGCACCCACTAAGGTGCCCAGCTGCCAGAGGATTTTCTTCTTTCTGCTCCACGGCTTTTTCCCCCAGAAGGTACAACCGGATGGACTGTGGGGTGGCGCAAAACGTAGAATGGTTTTGATCATTGTTTGGGCTATATTTACAGTTCAAGCTATTAATATATGCAAAGCTCAGTCCCAGCATCTGTCGCAGGACGGAGCCTGTGTGACTACATTTCATTCATGTGCCTGTGGGGAAGGTTTAAGCAGCTTACCTGAGATAGTGCAGGTCAGAGATCTCCTTCATGCAGAGCCAGCAGAACTCGCAGCCACAGACGGCGCACGTCATATGATTGCAGCTACCGTCGTTCATCTTGATGATGCAGGCGGCACAGCGCGGGCACGGCTTGATGTCGTCACCTAGGAGATGGGCATCGTCAGCACACAGATGCAAGTTTTACTGTGTGTGCGATGGCAATTTTAATTTGATTCATTTTTCTTGCCTAACAATCACCCACTGTCATGAGTTTCTCCACCTAATACTTAACCAGCTAGGCAGGGAAAAGGTGGTGTGTAAAGTGAAAGTCCCTGGGGCATTTCAACATGTTATGAAGACACCTGGGGACTATTTTCAATTGTGAAAAATGACATAATTTCTCCTCTAATATAAGTGTTATTTTTCATTACCAGCAGCACCACTCTCTTGGCTGTAACTGAGTGACGAAGAGCGGAAACCGCGCAGGCGGAAATGCTGTGCCCGCTGCTGCCGCGCCGTGTCGCACGTCTGGTTGGGATGCCACAGCTGCTTGCAGTGGTAGCAGAATTCCGTCCCGCAGCCCTCGCGGCCGCATGTGATCTTCGGGCAGCTGGCGCAGCCGAATGCGATGACGGCGTAACTGTGAGTAAGGAAGGGGGGCGGGGGGGGGAATGACACTTGAGTTAAAAGTAACTGACTGGGATGAAAACAGTGATGCAGTTTGTAAGGATGACACTAGAATGCACTTGAAATAAGGACACTATTTGGGTGGTTAGTCGTAAAAAAGATTTTGTCAACAACCAACTTTTTAAAATCATTTTTTGATACAAGTGATTATTCCTCATAAATGACAACTTTATGGTCATAAAAATGTAACACCTTTTTAACTTGTTAAACTTTTCGGTCAAATAAAATGACTTAAAAATCCCCCCTGCCCAAAAAAAACCTGCCAATTACAATTTCTTGTAAAATTACAAAAATGTTCTCATAAAATTACTTTTTTCGTGGAAAAGTTACTTATTTTGACAACATTCAGGTGTTAATGCAGCTCATGTAAAAATGATGACTCTTTTCTCTGAAAATGATAGCTACTCTTGCACTTTTCTGAATATGCGATAATGACTGTTAATAAAAAAAGGGGGGGCACTTAATGATTGCTGAAACCACCCAGTCAAAGAGGCATTCTTGCAAACAGCTGGGCTTTGACTCAACAAAAGGCGAGGGCTCATCAACCAATCAGGGCTGATCTGACGAAAGCAGGGAACGTCGAGTCTGGGGAGCGGGTGCTCTCATAACCGCGTGGCATGTGATGGCACCCTGGGGTCAATCGTAAGCTGGGCTCAATTCCAAATCTAACAGGTACGTCTCCCCTGGGAGCAAAGTGTGGACTCTGTGCCCGATACAAACAAACCAGACCTTGGCCTGACCCTCGCGCAAACGTCAATGCGAAGGGACAAACATCAGCCATTTGAGCTAGTTTGGTTGTGACTAATCGGAAACGAACATATACTGTCCAGGTTAATATTGTAATAAATGTGTTTCATTTGTTCAGTTTCTTTCGCAGCATGTGGCCCGTTGCTCATCCATTAGGGAATATATTGGCTCGAGAGACTATGGTGCTATTTATGTTTCAAAGATATTGTCGTGGAAACGAGAAAGGCTTGATGTTGTGTCTTGAAGTAGATGCTAACAATGGTACATAAAAAAACAAAATCCTCCATTTTTGAAAGCGTATGTTCTCGTCCTCGTTAGCTTCAGCCTATCACAGCTAAGCCTGGGCATAGACAAGCTTTCACACCAATGGACAATTTTGATCCTTCAATGAACCTGAGAGGGTCAGTGAAGACATAAACCGGTGCACAACTATACTAATACTAAGTGAATACCTGCATTGATCAAGGGCATCCCCTTTGAATTAATCAGCGTATTTCACACTGCCAATCAAAGTCAACTTTTTTTTTTTCAAGTACCACCTCATAAATATCACGCAAAATGTGTGACGGGCTTGAGGGGTATGTCAGTCCAAATCTTACCCGCAGTCAGGAGCGGGGCACCAGCGGCAGTCGGGCTCGGCCACCAGCCACCTGCGCAGCATGAACTCCTCATACTTCTCCATGAGGGCACGGTCAGCCAATATCATGGCAATGTCATGCGGGTTGAAGCGCTCCGAACACTCGGGGCAGCAGATGTTGACTCGTGACTCGGAGATCTCAATGCGCAGGTACTGGCGTAGGCAGTCGGCACATGAGCGGTGGTGGCATGTCATAATATCGGGGAAACGGTCGCGCGTGTGCCGGAGCAGGCACAGCGGGCACTCCAGCAGCTCAGAGGACCCCGCCGCCGAGGACGTTGACGCCGCACCCTGCACAGAGTGCGCCGACGTCCTGTCGGCCAAAGCCTCTGGCGGGGCGCTGTCCACGCTGACGGGGCCGGGGGGATCCAGCGCCGCTCTGGACTTGCGCTTGGCGTCGCGCTCGGATCGCCGCCGGCGTCCGAAAAGCGCCTGCAGGGAGAGGCGGCGCTTCTTGGGGGTCTTCCTGACAGAGGGCAGGCTGATGGAGGAGGCGGCTGAGTTGAGGTCGCGCTCCGAGCCGGTGCTCCCATGATGTTGCTGGTGCAGGATGCTCATCATGACCAGAGATCACCGGGTGGGGGGGTGGTATGATGGAAATAGATGGGGAGGGGTGGGGGAGTAGGGATGTCAAGGAAGCTTGGGACTCATGTAAACAAAGACATGATGGCTGGGAAGGGGTTTGTGTTGGAAAAACCTAAAAGTGGGGAAAGAAAGAAAAACATCATGAGGGATGGCCAACTTAAAAAAAAAAAACAATACCCTCACCATTAAGTGGATTTTTCACCACCCATTACTCTTGTGAGTCGTATTACTTTATTTGGCTGTAGAATACGGTGGTTCACTCTTTTATTCGAGACAGTTAAGAGAGTTGCTTAATTTGTGAACTCGCATCACTTTGCTGAAGTAGTACAACCAAACGGACAACAGAACAAATATAAATGAAGATTCTGTCACATCAATACTCTTGCAGGGGGTTTAAAGGAAAAAAAAAAGTTATTCGTTTGCATGAGTCATTAACGAACGGAAATTGTGTTTCGCGAAGTCATCTGCATGGAAACGGTCATTGTTTCGGAAACAAACAGAGTGAAAACAATGTTTCAGCAGTGCACTGACAATCACGCAGTGTAACGCAGCTGGAAAAGCCTGCCGAGAGAGTGAGAGGGACTTTCCATCTTGAGTGTAGTCACCGTTTGAGAAAAAAAAAAATGTGTGTTTCCACATGCATACAGTCAAGGTTTGTGGCTCATGCATTATCAGTGCACACACACAATGGGTTGATGTCCCAGTTCCTGAAAACAGGCCCTCGGGGGCAGGAAGCCCGCTGCCGAGCCACAAATGGCTCCCCACCAATCACTGCACTTTGCATCGGCTGACGATTAGTCATGTCTGTAATGAGTGATTTGGCCAAAAGTCACTGAGTATGGAATATTTTGGCCAGAAACCTGAAAAAAACGAAACAAACCCGGAGTAGTAACAATTTAATAGGTGACAATTAGCCGCGAGAGTGGCTGCCTTGACAGCAGCTCCTATCCCTGTTTAAATTTCTTTTCATCCTTTTATTATATTTATCCATAGTTTTTGTTCTTCTACTTCTCCCTTTCATAATTTTTGCTGCTGTAAATTGGGAATTTCTCCATTGTGAGACAAATAAAGGTTTTCTTATCTGAAATTAGCGAAAAGAACAAGCAACGGAACAATTTTGCTGACTTTTTTTCTTTTTTAATATCACACCATTTAAAATGTATGACAGCATAGTATAATAATTTCTATTATATGAATATCCCCACTGCTTCCTGTTGTCTGCGGCCAAAGCAAACAGAGGCGCGGTAACCCAAATACCAGCCGCGACTGAACTTTAACATTAAACACACACAAGAGGCCGTATCGCTAAGCCTTATGTTTTCCTTTAAGCGTGATCATGCCATCCGCGCACGTCATTTTCCTCATAAAATGTCTAATGAAGTGAAACGAGGCCGTGGTCTCGTGGATCGGACTACGCGAATGGGAGACGCAAGGTGTACAGTAGCAAGGCCTTTGTGATCATTACAATACCCTTTCCTGACCAACTGCTGCCAGCAAATTGTTCACTTGGAGTGACTATTTTTTTTTCCCGAGGCCCCATGCATTTTTTCCCCCCCAAGTATGAACAAGATCAGATTCATGAAACAATAATCTTTTGGTTTTACAGCATATACTAAAACAAAGCCAAACGAACCATTCATTAATATTAAAGTTTTTTTAATCGACGGCAAATAGAATTCATTGACTTCGTCTTGCAGTCTTTTAAGCGTTCACTATGACAGCGTCTCAAAAATGCAAACAAATCTGTGCCTTTATTACTTCAACTTTTCTTTTCATGGAACAATATATTAACATGCGCAGTGTACTTAGCCATTTCAAATTCGACTACATTGCGACGTCGCTTCGAATGCGATTCATTGTTTAACCCTAATACTGAGATAATTGACAGAAAATAAAATCATTTTCACTTCTGTACTTAAATACATTACAGATTCTGAACTTTTTTTTTTTTTTTTTTTAACGTCGCCTCACTCAAAGTAGTCGAATCTGTACTTCTACTGTTACCATCTTATCAGGAGTTCTCCTTTAATACAGTGCGTACTTGAGTGCAGAGAGTACTTCATTTTGCAACCTCTGCCACATTCGGACGTTCCAGACATTTTCCAGAACTTTGCTTTGACATTTCGTCTGTGCCACAGCCTGGTTCTGTCCCACCAAACGCCAAAACTATTTTCCAAAGCGATGCCACTGTTTACGAGCGACGTGCTGGAATCTTCGCCGAGGGTTCAGCCAATTCTTAATCGCAACCAAACCTCAGCGGGGATGACGTCATCTTCCTGCCATTTTGCAACTTTCGGCTTCAAAGTAACCCCTCGCACAATGACAATCTGGGAATGGGGAGATTCCGATTGGACATCATGTACGCTGGCGTCCGGTGACATTCCAGTCAAAGGGCAGACTTCCTGAGCGCGACAATGCGCGAGCTGCCAGTGCTGCACCGGGCCTCGCCGGCAATGTCGCTTTTTATAACCGCGTCTGTAGTAATGTAATTGTTTTCGCTTTCCCGCGGACGACAAAGTAGCGACCGGGCCTTCCCGTGCTGTCATTTCACACTGTGGGAAGAAAGCTATTGTTAGCCAGTGCGGCTCGGGTGAAAGCTGCATTGCTATTTTGAGCTTGTTCATCTGTCAGCCAAAGTATGACAACCTTAACAGGCGGGATGGAGAGGGCGCCGAGATGCACAATTCTTTTGTTGTCATTTTGCAAAAAAACAAAAAACAAGCCATACATGGCCGTAGATGACCAGTTGTTACCTTTCACACTGCCTGCAGAAGTTACCATTTCCCTCCCATTCGCTGGTCAATGTAAACACCTTGAACGGAGATAAAAGTTGACCCGGCTATTTTCCTTCCCTCGAGTTAACTATGCACGGACCGATATAAGATTCTGAAGGTATGTTTAACCACGAGTAAAAATATCACAATATTAAGATTACAGCTCCGAAATTCCTTGATTGAAATATTATGACAAATAAAAACAGCATTTGCCCATTGAAGAATACGTTTTGTTTTTCAACAAAATTTCAAAACGTGTACCGCGTAGGCGTTTGAGGTCTGCAAGTTCTGCTCCAGCCCCCCCCCGGACATCTTTAGGATTTCCCCGACACAATAATACTTGGACTCATGCGAACAATCACGTGACTTCTTTTAAATCCCGGCGGCTGTGTTTACTTCAGGACAAGGGCGAGAAAGAATGTGGCTGTAAAAAGACGCTTGGCCGAGGAAAAAAGGTCATCAAGCGGCCCTAAGAACAACTCTCGAGTTCCTATCGCCGCAGTTGTCTTTGTCGAGGGTAGCGATGTACCTTGAATTCATCTTAATCTTTCAAGTGGAAGCATTTTCACACCGCCTCTGGATGAGTGTGAGAAGAGCATTCATTAATAAGGGTTAGTAAATAAGCACTGTTCTCTGCAGTTGAAGCCTTATCTTGTCAAGGAAAACAGCTGACAGCCCATCATAAAACGTTTGTTGAAGGCCGTAATTTTTCATTTGCACTCTGTTAAGGTTAGTGATCACCAAATTTGTAAGCTGCGGTTGGAACAAAAATCCGTTGTCGCTGATTTGAATGACTCGACTGTGTTCATATTCTTGTATCGACTCGTATGAAATGCGTGCAATTAATGTTACGGCGAGGTCGACAGTAGCAGTCGTTGCCATTTTTTTTGACTGTTACATTATGTGAGCAGATCATGAAAGCGGTTGAGGAAAATAAAATAAAAGACACCCATCAAGCATGACATCCTGGAGTCTGAAAAGACGCCTTTGAAATGTTGCTGGACCCAAAACGTCAATTTAAACTAAAATGTCAATTATGTATGCAATAATTTTTTTGAAAACAAAAAATAGTTTGTCTGACAGCTTATGTCAGTTCCAAAATATTCACACAGTAAATAAAATATGGTTCGAACAATCATCAAAGCACAAGGTCCTGTTTTGCCCTCTTTGTGACTCCAAAAAGAGCAAGCACAATGCTGACAATGAAATGTTAAGAATATAAGAGGCTACTTAAAAACATTGCCCGTGGTGACCCGTTGCAATTAAATCCAATTATGACCAGTTAATGGTTTGCTTTTTTTTATTTTATTTTTTGCAAAGCGCAAGCAATCTGGGCATGATCTTGTCATGAGTGCAAGTCAACTTGGTTAAACGTGTGGTTTACAGGACCAGTCGAGTCGGTTTTTGTCGCAGGATTACTCCATTTCGCGATAATCGTGTGATGCAAGCAATAGAAAATGAAAGCAGTAAGGGGAAAATTTCAACAAAAGAAACGCTCATTGCGACATCCATAAGAGACAGAAGCAACAATCACCAATTTGAACTGAACGACACTGACAGCAAATATTGTAATTCTAATTGTTTTAACGCTAAAAATAATTTATTTCTGTCGTTTCTTTCTGTGATAGCCAATGTTAATGGCAATAAAATTTATGACTTTGACTACTTCTTATAACCTCTCCACGGATTGGATGATTGTTTAAATTACGCATTTGCTACGAAACTATATATTACGACTTTTGACGAGAATCGACGCACAGAATATCCCTTTCGAGCAGTTAGTGACGGTGGAAGGATGACGCGTGCTGACAATAACAAAGCTTGCCCGTGGAAGGGTCTATATTTTCTAAGAGCAAGCAACAGAAAATGTGTTTATATTTGGCGTTGGCTAATCGCGGTTAGCCTGCTAGCTCTCCCTTAGCATATCCGCTAGCGCCCAACTTTAATAACCGTCTAAAGAGGAGTTGCCACCGATTGGGTTTGACCTCATTTTCTACACGCGCCGCGGCTAGCCGCTTCAAGACTAAAGCATTTTAACCCCACGCAGGGCTGAAGGAAACTTTAAAACGAAACGATTGACCGCGCTGAACCTTAAAAGCGAAAAGTGTTTACATGCTAACCGACTAGCTCCACCATCGCCCCGAAACATGAAGGAAGTTGCAGCTTTCGAGGCGATCAAGAACGATCCCCGAGGTTTTCGCGTCTTTTCAGATCAACTTACCGTCGAAGTTGTTGGTGGGATTCTTACTCTGGGAGCTGACAATGCACCGCCGTGTGACGATAGTTCGTGGAAGAAGAAAAAAAGTTGCTTTGGACGACCAGGTTTAACGTACGTCCCCTGGGTGTGTGTGTCCGTCATCAAGCTGCACCATTGGGAAACTGGAAAGCGTTGGCATCCGGTTAAAATGTTTTTCATAATAAAATATCCTCGTTTTGGTCAGCACCAGGAGCCCTGTCAAATTAGATTCTTACCTTTTAATTACAAGGTAGTAACCTGATCTTTGTAAACTAAGCAACCAACCCTACATCACGTGCATTCAGGTTTAAAACGGTGTATTTAACATTCAAACATTCCTGTTTTAAAATGAGAACCTTATTAAATGTAAACATGTTTAATGTGTTGTACATAAACCTTGGAAAATCAAAAACTGCTTTCATGTAATGTTTTCAATGTGTTGTACGTATAAAAATAACTGACAAATGTAAGTCTGCATAGCATCCGTTTTAAAATGTAACATTTCCCAATAAAACTAATGCTTTTAAAGTAGAACCCTGTTTCAATGTGAATCAAAATTAGTGAAATCCTTTATTTGTTTTATGTGTGAAAGTAAAACAATCTCAAGCTATGTAATATCAAATTTAAACTCACCTACACTCATCCCTTTATACCGAAAGAACTTACCTAAACAAAACAAACAAAAAAAGCTATTTTTGAAAATTCGGTGTACGTTAAAATAAATTCCAGCGTGACTCGCTTATTTTGTGACAAAACCGGATGTGGTCTATTTGAAAAATGCTGACTTGAGTTTGAGTTTCAACTTTAAAACGAATGAATTATGACGTAATCCCTAAAAGGACATAAAAAAGGCGAGGTAGTTCAATATGAATGTACCCGTTCATTCAGTGAGTATTTAAAGAATACAAGTCCTTAAAAGGTCATGTTATTTTCATCAAATGAGACACTGTCACGCCTTTGCATTATCAAAACAGTTTTTTCTTTTTACTTTGGATTGAACACACAAAACATTCGATTGACATGATATTCATACATATTGACACAATAAGATTTTTAAAAAGGCAGTTTAACCAAGCTACATCTTTTTGTCTATACTCCATGAAATACACTTTACAATGGCAATTAGACCTCTATTGGTGCAGCAGAGGTGCAAATGTTTTGGCCTCTTTTCACCTTTAAAACAAGCAGGCACTTTATTTTCTTTAATCACGATTGAATGCCAGCCTTGCTGCTTTATTTTACACTGACTGTCCCTGAAATGCTTTTCATTGGAGAGGTACCTCCATCTCAACTTGACAAAACAACTTCAAACCATTTTAGTTCAGTGATTCCCAACCACTGTGCCGAAGTGATTCAGTTGTCCTTTAAACTACTTCACTGCCATTGGCAGCGACAGAAGTCAAATATCCAATCGAACTGGGAGGTTTGGCAGTGAATGAGTTGGTGAGAAAAAGAGTTACTAATCGCAAACGTTTATCTGTGCCAGTAGGCTGGACTTATATGATTGGCGCTATAAGGGTTGGGAAACACTGCTTTATTGTGTAAAATGGATGGCAAAAACAAAGAAACATTCATAGAAATATGTTTCAACTTGAGAGCATGCATCTGTGTAAAGTGCAAAAGCATTTGCCGGTTGTTCAACATCTGCAGCAAATCACTAAAACAACCTGAAAAACAGTTGATTTCAACAATGGAACATTATTGCAGAAGTGATACACAAAACTTGGAAGGCAACACAACATAGACACAGAAGTCATTGATTATTACACATACTTTGAAGCTTGCATTGTTTGAAGTTGAGAAAATGTTAGTTTTGCTTGTTAGACCCCCCCCCCTCCTTCAGACTTCATGTTCCCCATCTTTGGCCATTGATTGAAAATAGGACCTCCGAGTTGGTTTAGTCCAGGCTATGTGCCGCAGTGCGTGACATAGTAGTCGTGCACGTACATCAGCACGGCGACCGGTTGGCCAATGATGAGCGATATCCAAACGGCTGCGTTGCCGTAGATGCCGTTCAGGAAGCGACCCACGAACCAAGCCAGGGGAACCTGGTGAGCACGAGGTAGAATGGTGAGATAACGCTTTTTTTTTTTTTTTAAACGATGTTAATTTTTGGGGTGAGGGGGGATTATCCCCAAAAGAGAAATTTGAGTTAACTTCTGATCCTATATGAGCTTGTTGCTAACCAACACAGCGGCACCTGACATGTTTTTCTTTGCCTTTTATATTTTCTTTCTCTACATTTCTTTTTTTTTTTTCTACTCAGTTCAAACGGCACTTTCAATATAGGTAAAATGACCCCCACCTCTGCATTTGAGCAAACAAACATAATTGCTGCCACTTTGTCTCACCTGAGCCATCATGCCCATAAAGGCCCAGAGTCGGAACATCTTCAAAGGGACGCTCACCAAATACTAAGGAGTACAACCCAATCCAAAAGAGTTAATACGAACAGGAAAAAATCCAACCGTGAAAGTTTTTGGTGATTACCTCGTGGAAGAACGCGGATAGCAGAAAAACGGCGCTTTGGGCCACCAGCTTGTTGACGCCTCTCCTCAGCATCGGCTTGTAGAAATGTCTACAAAATGGAGACTATGAGATGAGTGACATGTAGAGTAGACAGGTATTCCTAATGATGTGTCCGCTCACCTCAGACACCACTTGTGAACCGGGATGTTCCAGTTGGCCCAGAAGTAGGTGACGCTCTCAGAGTTCCTGCATAAATTACATTTTTGTGTACTTGCATGTACAGTACATGTGATCGGAAAAATTCACTGGCTGTCTTTAGTACCGACCACCAATCTCTGTAGAACTCTCTGTCCCCAAACTGTAGCAGCTCGGCCACAAAGTTCATGGACGAGTGGAAGAACCAATAGAAAAAGATTAACCAGATCAGATGGTTGGGGACCTGAGGAGGAGAATCGAGAAAGATAAGGAGATGAGAAGATGGGGTTGCCATGCGACGCATGGTTTGACCGGCCCGGAAATACATCGGCCGAATTCCCGATGGCCAGAACGTCCCCGCTTCTGAAATAACAATTACCCATGTAACCTTTTATAATTTCTGAACACACAGAATGATGCTAATAATTTCTCACAATTACCCCTAATTTTACAAAATAAGAAACAAATATCAATGTGTAACTCTTATTTCGATCAATCTCTGCAAGTGTTGATATTTTCAATTGAGCCCTCCCACAATGTCCTGTGTTGTCGGTGAGCTATTTTTAGAACAGGCTTGCGGTCCACATGTAGTCCTCGGTGATATATACTCTCCGGTGTCACACATCGCAACACCCACCGCCATTAATTCTCATCCTACCTGAGATGCAAAGTCATCTACAGCGCGTCCCAGAATACACGGTGACACTCACCGCCAACTTGAGAAGGCGCTCCACCATTCGAGAAAAGTCCATTTCCTATGAAAGACACAACTGTCATTAGAATCACACAACACAACATGTTTGACATGTGACTTCACTCATCCTCCATCCCACCTGGAAGGGCTTCATGGAGTTCTGTATGGTCGGAACCATCCACTGGGAGAGGATCATGAGTTAGCTTATTGAATTCACTTTTGTGTATGACTGCAGCAACATTACCTGCTGTATTAACCCCACCAGCAGTTGCATAAAGAACAGCTGTAAGGAGAATCAGACCACACATTTAAAACTAACCCAAAACAGCCCTTTGGTGGGTCATTCCAGGATTTCAAACATCACCATTTCGAAGAGCCTCCTCAGGAGGAAGCGTTTGCGTATCCGGGGCGAGCGCGGGAAGTTGAGCTGGTAGCAGAGCGTCGGCGCAAACACAAAGTAGTACATGTCTGAGGATAAACCAGGTTGAGGTGACTAATCCAGTATTTCAAAATGAGTCCCCCCAAAAATTTTGTCACCTCTGTGGGTGAGATTCCCAGGGTAGGAGACATTGCTGTGCACGGCTGAGCCATTGGACTGAGCCACAGATGGACCTGGAAATCACATACAGAGGGTACAAGTGAGCTTGAAGTTTAATACACATTGTCAAAATCCACACTCACTGAGCTGATGTCTCACAAGATTTGCTAACTACAAAGTGTAACGAGACTCACATGAATAAGAGCGAGTCAGTTTCCTGGCTTTGGCTTGTCTGATCTCCCGGCACCACCTGTTGGTGTCCTGGTAGGAATACAGCTTGAGGAACAACACCGTATAGATGCCCAAGGAGAGGATACCGCCAACTGACAAAAAAATGACATACACTGTAACAGATGAAATAAAAGACACAGTAAACGTTTACCTACCAGGGGTAACGGAGGTGACGGTGAGGACCGTCACAGAGGGAAAAATCAGCAGTGACGTCAAGTTGAATATATGAAGAATCAAGCCAGTTGTTTCTGACACTGTTCCCTAGAAAGCCACCCCCCCGCCAAAAAAAGCGATTAGAATGAAAATAATTTCATTGTAAAATCATTTGTGTATTCTATGAAAAAATGTTTCAATATGATGTAATACTTTAATACAAAAAATATTAGTATTCATAATTACAATATATTTATCCTAATGATAAAACTGCTAATCAAATGAAATAAATGTGGGGAAAAAAAAGCAGAGCAGTATCTCACCACAGCCAAACGTCTCTCCGTATACAAAGCTGCCAAAATGAACAGGTTGGATGCTGGAAAAACAGCACAGCAAAGGAGAGTGAGACAAAAAACGTGTGTGTGAACTTTGGCAGGAATACTTGACTTTATGACTGGAACAGCTCTTGTTCAAAACAGCTGCATGGACTTGACCCTAGAAGGACTCATCTAAAAACAACTTGTTGTATGGCTGAAATGAAAGTCATTACAAAAATAAAATAGCATAAAAATAATAAACGCCACTAAGTACCATTCTACAGTCTTGTCCCGTGTGTGTCGGTTATAAATAAACACAGTGTGCACCTTGGCCACAAGAGGGCAGTACAATGGAGACATTCCTAAACAACTGATTCCGTAAGATGCAGTTTTGCTTTATTTTTTAACATTATATTCCGGTGAGTATTGTTGTATTGTCATTATTGTCTGTTGGCATGCGTTGCAGCACAATTTGTTTTCAAACATCCGTCGCTTGAAGGGTTATAAGTACCACAAACATTGATGCTAGTTTTGTTAGCCTGTCTATTTTGTTTTGCACTGTGTGTTAGCATTAAGCTAGTGGATTTATGTTATGTGGTGTGCACGATTCTCTTTGTTTTACATTTCTAAGTATGTAATAATTACGATCTCCTGCTTGTCACTTGACACCATTTAGTGACTCGAAGGCTCTTGAAAAACTCATACATGGAAGCACCACTACGAATGAAAAAATTGTTGATATGAACTCAAAAACACGACTAAATTTGCTAATACAAAATCAAAAACTAATATTAGTGACACACAAATCAAAAACATTCAATTAAAACATGAATTAAATGACGATTAAAAAAAGGAATTCAATGATGAACTGTCATACCAATGATGAGGCAGGCGGCTGGCCAGCTGTAGGGGTCTTTCAAGAATAGTGACACCACCTGGATGGGGTCTACCAGGATGCCATACCTAAGGGAGACAACAACAGCTTGGGCTCAGACTGATTGCAGGCAACAAATGTGGGGAAAATATATCGGCGTAAACTCACTTTATTATATTCTCCAGGAAGAGGCGCGCATTACTCAAGACCTGAGAGAGTCAAAAATGATTTTTTTACAGTTTTATTTTCATGTTCTTTGCAGAGTGACCACAATCGGCCATCATGAAGGGGCGGGTGCTTATTGTGGTCTCGTTCAATAAAAAGGTTGAGGTGTGGCCGAGGCGCACTGTTGACAACCTATCTGATAAACGTTTATGGTGGCGCTTGTTTCTGCTTCAATAAAAAGGTTGAGGTGTGGCTGAGGGCGCACTGTTGACAATCTATCTGATAAACGTTTATGGTGGCGCTTGTTTCTGAGGAATAAGGTCTGAAGTTTGAGATAAAAAAAAAAAAAATTGGCATGCATGCCGCCACACGAACACACACGAACAAACAACTTAAACTAATGAAAGCTGAAGAAAAAGTCAATCCATACGATCCATTTCGAATCTTTTGGTTATCATTACACTTTGGTGGTAACATCACATACAAAAAAAGAAAAAAATATATATACAATATTGCAACAAATTCTATTTCATGTTCTATGATGACCATCACACTTCTGTGATGTAACAAAAACCGCTCTAGAAAAAGCAAAACAAGTCACAGTAAATCAGTTTTCTGCTTTGCACATTCCGCCGGTTGCCTACTTCATCAAGCTCTCATGCAACGTTTGTTGCTCTTTCTAAACGTACTGTCTGACTTATGTTTTAGTAACCTTTCGCAAGGACTGCAGCAGGCCATCGTGGTGTAACCCTGAATAAGATGGCAAGTGGCATGCGTTACCAACGAAGAAGAGTGACGTGTTACTATAGACATAAGGTGAGTAAACTAAATGGATGATGACTTGTCTGTCTTGTGGGACATGTTACTTGGATGATATGATGCAACTGTATACTCACCAACATGACAACACACCAGTTGAGGATTCCTCTGTAGTTACTGAAGCCACTAGCAGAGCTTAGAAGAGACTCCTGTTGTACATGGCAGCTGTGTGTGTGTTCATATATATTAAAAAATCATTATGACAAGATATTACATCCGGGGTATGCGAAAAATAAAGAGAGGGAAATTGTTGAGCAAACTTTTGTGCTCAAGGGCCACATTTGAGTTATAAAAAGAACAGATGGGCAGAGTCATTTGGAATGAAGTAAACTTGAAAAAAACAAAACAAAACGTGATTGTATAACTGGACCAATTATCAATTGAAATAATTAATAATTTGTTATTCACAATGAATGCATGAACAAATTATCTCATGAAAAAAATGGAATAAAAAGTAAGAAAAAAATCAGATTTGAAATGATCCCATTTTATGAAAAAAAAAAAAACCCAAACAAACAAGGAAAGCAGGACTATTTATAATGTAAATTGTTGGTCGACTGGTTTAAAGAATGAAGTTGGCGGTATGTGGCCCCTGGGCTAAATGTTGAAATTTAGTATGACAAATATTTCACGGAAAAAAAAAGTACATTTTCATTTTGCAACAACTGTGCATGTTTGTAACTTGCCCGTGGAGAATTGCATATCATTTTTTGGCTGTTATTCACCAATGATGTTTCGCAATACAGTACAACATCACGATATGCTTGTCGCAAAACATGGACACTCGACTTGTTATAAAGATGCAACAATTGAATCATTATATCTCGAGCATTCGTGGGTTATTTGGGGACATTTCAAGAGTTTACCTGAGGTTTTGTTTTTAGCAATGCATGACGGTTCCACACCTGTCCCCGCTATATCCAGGTAATCCTGCATTTTCCTCAACTCCAATTAATTTACACAATGACAAATTACAGATATGTATTGAGTAAAAGTGCAGATATGTGCAGTACGGATAGCAAATGGGAAGAGCGGTCAGTCAGGCTGAAAGTTTAGTAGTTTACTAGTTGAGTAGTGAGTTCTGTGCAAATCTAGTAAAGGATTGCACGATTGGAAAGTGGTGTCATGAAAGGTTACCTGAGTCCCTCGCTGATTTCGTCCACCGGACTCTTCGGCTTTTTCTGTTTATCGACGCGCTGTTGGCCCGGTTCTCTATCAACCTTTCCATTGCTATTAAGACGCCTGGCCGACTCGTCCGTCTTCTTACCGGGACACGGCGGTGGTTTGCTCCCGTTGGATTGCTGCTTCACGCCGCCAGAAATTGTCGTCCTCCTTTCGCGGGCTCCGGGCCCTCTCATTTCGGCTCGATCATTCATCCTACTTCACGCAGTGTTCACCTGCCACGACATGTCGGCCCGCCGATGTCCTTCGCTTGTCAGTGGCCCCCGCAGGAAACGCGTGACACGATTACCAGCGCAGAAGTTGGAGTGTCCGTGCGTAAGCTCGTAGGGGGTGTTTCATACTTACGCTATCAAGATCATGAGGCAATTAGCTGATGGGTTGCCAGATCTCATCTATCCCCCTCCCCGCTTCACAGAGCCTAATATCTCCCGGGTGCCGTCATCTTTCACATTTTAGTCACCGAATTACGAATCCAAATATTATTATTTCACACTGAAATCGTAAACGACGCTAATGAAAAAGGAATTCGACTTTTCTTCCTGATGACTTGGAGGCAATTATGAATATCACCACTAGATGTCAGTAAATCCTAAAACAATGTGGCAACAACAAGGCGTTTGTTGGATAAAATACCAACCTAAATATCAACATATTGTCGCGGATGTTCTCAAAATTATATATTTTTAATTAAAAGTAGCAGGAGATGTTCCTACAAAGAAAGGCGAATGCTTCCAAACTCACCAAATCTCAAAATTCGTTTACTTTCCACGAAGAACTACAAACAAGTTTGCATGAAGTGTCACGAGTTGTAAGCAGCCAATCGCCTTCGACATTTTAGTCACGGGCTCATTTTAACCAATGGTTAGCGCAGCGGTTTCTTTCGTCGACGTTGTCTCACAAGGAGAGTCAAATGTTAGAAGTTGTGGTCGACGATGTTTGTAAAAGCCTTTATTTAGCTTCTAAATAAGTTTGTGTGTGCACATGACACAACGCAGCTTCGTTTTGTAGTAAGAAGTTTTTGAAAGGAGATGAAAACGCTCAGGAGAAAGAAACTAAAAGGGGCGAATGTACCTGTCACTAGAGGTAAGTCGCGCAAAGCCTAGCAAGCAAATAATAAAGATACAATTTGGACACATTCAGCTTTTTTTCTCCAGCGACTCACGTTACAACGTTCCCATTCGTGGTTACACTTCAATTATGGCTTTCCTCCGTAAATTCACCCCTGCAAGTGTTGCCTGCGTGGCAGTATGTCATCATCTAACAGATGGTTGATATTTATCACAAAACAATGATTTTCATGAATAAAAATTTTTGGATTGGAATTTTTGGTTCTGCAACACCTGCACAGTCCCAATAAACACATTTTGTATGTCACTGTTCCTGTTCCAGAAGTGGACTGTGGGAGGAAACAGAAGATGACTGAGATCCACCAGGCATTATACAGGTAGAAAATTATTGCATTGTTGTTAAATTTCTCTAGTGCTGGGCCAAAAATGATTCCATGACAACTGGGGCACAGTTGTTGACATGCCTGAAAGTGACTCTTTATTTTCACCCAGCCAAGTAACTGTGGAGAAGAGTGCTGAACACAGACACTTCCTCATAAATAGGCAGAAAACATATACTACTACTTTACACTTAATGGGTAGACAAGCACCCATCCAGTTGTTTCTAGACAAGTCATTAAAAAGTTAATTTATATGTTTACCCTTCATTGCACAGCGATCCGGTGGACGTTGAGACCCTCAGGAGAGCCGCGGCCAGTAAGGGGGGACTGCTTTCAAATGAACTCCGCAGGAAAGTTTGGCCCAAACTGCTCAACATCAACGTATATGAGCTTCCTTATAAGCCCGGTTAGCGTCAAACTCAAGTATCGTACTTTCGAAAGGGATGAAATGTATAATCCAGGATATGTTGCAGGAAAAGATGGACGGGAGAACCACAAGGACTACAACCAGGTGGTCCTGGATGTCAGTAGATCCATGAAGCGCTTTCCAAAAGGTCCTTCTCCTGTACAGTTTTTGTGTGGTCTATACGGCACAGTAGACATTGACTTTTCAAGCGCTTATGTCACTTGTCTTCTCTGGCAGGTATGCCGTCTGCGGAGCGAGCCGTACTACAGGAGCAGCTGGTGGATATCATTTTGGAGGTTCTGAGGTGCAACCCGCAGCTCAGCTACTATCAGGGCTACCACGACGTGGCTGTCACGTTGCTACTGGTTGTCGGCGAGCGTATGGCTATCGCCATGCTGCATACATTATCCAAATATCATCTCAGGTAGCAAAAAGTATGAGTATTATTTTGTGACATTATTTAACTTCTTACTTAAAATGTTATTTCACCTAGTATTGCATTTGCGCTTGTGGGACTTTCTACATTTACTTTTTTGTATTCTAGCTTTTTTGGTGGAAAATATTGGGCTTTTTAAAAAATATCAGCAGTGTGCTGTCATGACATCTAGATGGCAGCAATGCCTAAGGGATGGAGTTCCTGTGGCAGGTGTTAGTTTGGAGTGGAACAGGACATAAAAACCTTCTGTCTGTGGTGTGATTCATTCATATCAATACACTTGTCGCTGTCTTGGCAGTCTCATACTCTGGGCTAATTTAGCGCACAAAAAAATACATATGTAAAATTCAGGATACACGGAGCTCTGTGATAGAAAGCACAACTGACTCTGTGAAGGAAACAAAGCATAGTGCATAAATCGAGGAAATATTTATTTTGAAAATATTTTTTGCATATTCATGAATTGAGGTTCCACTGTCTTACATTCCCCAATCAACATTTATTTCTGTTTGCAGGGACTTCATGGATCCGACAATGGATAGCACAAAGCACATTTTAAACTACCTGATGCCTATCTTGGAAGAAGTTGACAAAGAGCTGCATGACTTCATGATCAGGTACAAGTCTTTCCATCAATTTTATTTTGTTTTGCAAAATATTGTGAACGCTTTCAAGACTGCATGTCAAAGTGTTTAAAAGTCAAATTGAAAGAGAGAAACTGTCTTTCATATGATTTCATTGTTCATTTGCCTTTTTTTTAGCGTAAGCCTAACCTATAAGACCAAAACTTTTATGTAGAATAAAATTTATATTGTTAACTGTAGTACAGGTTAATTTACTGCTTTTGTTTGTTAAAAACATCTATGGGAAAGAAGATGAAAAAAATAATTGCATATTAAAATCAGGGTCATATTGAGTGGGGAAAGCATTTTCAAAATTGTTCAGTTCTATGTGAGAGACAGAGTTACCATGTCTGACTTAGGTGTTTTGATGTTGTCTATTAGAGCGGAGGTGGGCACCATCTTTGCCCTCTCCTGGCTCATCACGTGGTACGGACACGTCCTGTCTGAGTTCAAACACACTCTGAGACTCTACGACTTCTTCTTGGCCTCACACCCCATGATGCCCATCTATCTAGCTGCGACAGTAAGCAAACCACACACCCGGTCTTCCTGTGAAAGAGGAGATAAGAAATAATTTCATCCTTGCATCAATGCTATTTGAACGTGTTCTGTCCTTCTACCAGATCGTGTTGCACAGAGAGCAGGAAGTGAAGCAGACGGAATGTGACATGGCCATGCTGCACCACCTCCTCTCACGTATCCCCCAGGACCTCCCGTACGAACTCCTGATCAGCCAGTCCCAAGACCTGTTCCGCTGCTACCCTCCTGCCTTGCTGGCTAAGCGGCCTGCGCTACAATCTCGTAAAAGGTTCGGAGCACCCACCAACCAACTAAACATTTCACGCAAAGATCCTGCCAAAAGTGACCAAACAATTTTCCATCATCAGAGGTAGTATCAGAGCCGTAACAAACCGACCAAGGGGCGAGGAGCAATGTCATCTGGTGGCAGTTTTTCATTGGCTGTTGCTTCTAGGCGACGCGCAGTAAAAGGACCACAACTCCTCTGCGATTTTTCGACTTTCCTTCTTCTCGTTAATGGCCATGCTGTAATACCTAATGAATACATTCAAAATCATCCCAAAGGCTCATGTATTAAATTAATTGCATCATAGTTTTAGGAACGTCAAATGTAGCTTCAATAGTTTTCATTTTTTATTTCATTTAAATCAGGGGTCCCCAACCTTTTTTGCCCCACGGACCGGTTTATGTCAGACAATATTTTCAGGGACCGGCAATTAAGGTGTCGGAAATAGCAACAGTGCTACTGTGGCGATCTCAGAATATTCAGCCATAACTTTTATCCAGTTGTCTCGAACGTACTTTTAAGGCCGCTGTCATTTGATCTCCAGCAGTTTTTTTACTCATTTTGCGAGCTCTGGTGTTTTTTTTTTAAGTGGAATCGGTCACGTGACGGGGGAAAGCGTTGCTTGACGTGCGTCAAGCGTGACACAGACGGATGTAACGGAGAATCCGGTAATTTTTCAAAATAAAACATCTTTCGTATTCCGAAATAAAACGGAATTAAGGCAAGTTCTTTCTGTGCGGCCCGGTACCAAATGCCCTGCGGACCGGTACCGGTCCACGGACCGGCGGTTGGGGACCCCTGATTTAAATCATTTTAATAAAAATGTTTTGGCGTTTTAGTTTAGTTTGCTAAAATAACCTGGATCAGAACGGGAAGTCCTAGACTCATACAATTCTTGTTGTTCTCCAGCTTGTCCATAAGCACCTTCAAGGACTTTCAGCTTTCGACACTCCACCAAAGACCGGACACGGTTCTCCAGCGTCTCACCAAGGCTCAGGCCTCTGCCACTTCAAGAAAAGGTACTGATAGAGATATTCTGAGGGTCTCCGTATAATGGTGGCCCTTGTCTCATTTAGTCAGAGAGAAGGCCAATAAAAAAGTAAACAAATGTCGTAGAATGCCACAGCCAAATGGTGTGGTGTCATCACCGAACATTATCCAGACCTTAGGAGTAACCTTCAGCGGGGTTCAACAGTCTGGTCAAACAAAATCAGCAAAGCCCTAATATTTGATTGTCTTTAAAAGCTGAAATCGCAAATCTTGAAACGGAATTAGACTGATCCGCAGACTCTGTGATTTCCCCCAATCAGGAAGCGCACTGAAGCTGGCGCTGTTGCTGGACACAGAGGAGTAAATATTTATGATGAGTAGTTATAAAATTTGTCTCAAGTCATTCGTCACAATAACAATTATAAAGAGAAGATTTTACAACCACAACGCAGGTTATTTATTGACTTATTTATTTTCGTGGTGGTTTTTCTTGTCGGCTCGCGGAGTGTTGAAGTATTTACGTATTGGGTAAGATATTAAAAATCGTTACGTGTCTGCCTTGCTTAGGCAGTTTGTGTTCCATTTCACATGACATTCACATGCAAAGTACTTGGCTCAGCCTAACCTGGTGGTCGTGTTAATAAGAGTGGATGAAAAAAAAATAATCATATCTTTACGCTTCTGTGTCTCTACTTCTGGTGTTGTAATATTCCTCAAACCTTGAAAAAACAAACAAAAACAAAAAAATCCGCATAAAACCCTTCACCCTTGTCATCCTCCTCTTCTTCACCCTTGTTCTGTGCTCGCCGCAGCTCGCCACTCAGGCTTGGACGTGGCTTTACCCTACGACGGGGTCCAGCAAAGGGGTAAGGGGAGCAGGATGGTCAAGATGGCAGTGTGGGGGCTGTCGGCCACACTGGGGGCGGCCATTTTCGCCGTGGCCCAGACGGCCATGGAGTGGGCACCTGATGTGTTGCTGCAGCTCTTCTGATGGGCTTCTTCTTAGCCTCACTGCAAGGACTCGAACCTTGTATCTGAGGAGGACGTAGCTTACCGGGACAAGGTTTAAAGTACTGCCGTTGGCCATTACTTTGCCCTTTGGTTCTTTGTGTGATTTTTATATACCCTTTTCGGTCTTTTTTATCGTTTTTTTTTTTTTTTTTTTGTGCACTTGTGAGAATCTTGAAATATTAAGCAGAGTTGTGCCCAAACACGAACATTTACTTACTCAATATCCTAGTCTCATAGAAACATTATCATTCATTATCTGTAATGGTAACAAAAAGAATTAGAAATTTTTATTTATTCCTCAGAAATAAAGTAGCCTGTCAGAGGACTGTAGAGGACTACAATTGTTTTATACCAGAAAGGGAAATATTAATAATACGTGTGTGTGTGTGTGTGTGTGTGTGTGTGTGTGTGTGTGTGTGTGTGTGTGTTAGCAATGTAGCGATTTTTTTTTTTTTTTTAATGTCTGCTCCATGTACGGACGTCTTTGCCCCTGAAATATTCATCAGCTTTTACGACCGCGTGCCCGCTGCATTTGTTTGCTAAGCACAGCCTCGACCTCACTTGTTTTTGCCCTTTTGGTCAGGCTAAACGTTGCCCAATAATGTGTACGACAGTTTTTGTATAGTACTTATTGATTTTCATGCGCCAGGTTTAGTGCCAGTTGGATGCTCCGATGACTGGTGCTTTACACCAGGGGTCCCCAACCGCCGGTCCGCGGACCGGTACCGGTCCGAGGGGCAT
>NW_017805034.1:248072-281565 GCF_001891065.2 Hippocampus comes
GCTGTGGTGAGTCGTCATTTTCATGCACTTTGAATTTGCGTTGTATTGTATTTTGAAGGCATTAAACATTGCCGTCGCGATCGGAGTGTTGCGGCCAGATTAGACGCTCTTTGTGTTTATTATTATATTTCGAAAACGCCACAGTTTTCATGCAGCTCATACCATCTTATTTTGTTGTATTATTTCCGCCACACCTTAAATGCCGGTCCCTGAAAATATTGTCTGACATAAACCGGTCCGTGGGGCAAAAAAGGTTGGGGACCCCTGCTTTACACTGTTACACTTCAAAACAAGTCTAGACGTTGCCATTTTTGCTCATGCCCCCCCCCCCCAAAAAAAAACCCAAACAAACAAAAAACAGTGGTACAAACAACATGCTTTGAGGCCTGCAGAAAACGTAGAGAAAGTTGAGCGACTTGTTGTTTCACTTAAGTCCTTTATGGCGCTAAATTGCCTTTCAAACTGTTGTCGACTGTCAAAACAAGTTCAGACATTTCCAAACTCAGAATGGTGAACACCTCAAAGAAAGAGAGACACCTTTCAAAAAGTGATTGTTGACTACAGGTTGTTTGTTATACTTCAGTCCTGTCGCTAGCATGCATTTTCAACAGTAGCCCATAATCAAAACAAATCAAAACCTCACTCCGCACTTCAGCGTGGTAGGTGTTGTGTGTTTTAAGCTTGCTGACTGTCAAAATGAATCAAAAGGACATTTCTGCCTCTGTTCGATATGTACTGTCGCACTAAAGTCCTGTAAGTGTTGCTCGTGTGCATTGCGCTGTCGCAACAAATCGAGACGGCATTTGTCCTTTCCTGTGCGTCCCGAATGCCGGCGGTCAGGCAATGATCACGACGATGTGTCTTGACGCGTGCCGACAACTCAAAGAAAGACCTCGGCTACTCATAGACTTACTTAAGTCCTGCCTTTCAAACTGTTGCCGTCTTTCAAAACAACATATCCGGTGTACTCCAGTCTATCACTCAATTAGCTCGTTTGTTCATTGGCCGCCTTTCTACAATAGAAAGTGAAATCGAGACTTTTATTGGTAATCACTTTAATTAGGCAACTCCAAGGCCAATTTCAATTTTTATTTTTGTGGTGGTGTGCTTTGTGCACAGACATATTGTTTTAATTCCAACAGCGTGACTTTCTGTTGTATGGTGCCATTATGGCTTATTGGGGTCAGTAAATGTGAAAATGAAACCAAATTTTTTTTACATCATGGTTCCCGTAAGGGATTCGAAAATTTGGACAAACTTGCCTAATCGTCAATGTCCTGTGAAAAACACATTTTTGTATGAAATATGGACATTAACAAAAAAAAAATAAAGAATTTTTAATGACAAAAATGGACTTGTTTTCACAGGACAGTGATGATATGCTAACAACTGACGCGTGTCCTAACTTTTGACAAGTATGGAATATTTAGTATGCCAACATGCTTTAAACAAGTTTTTTTTAAATGAAGGAAAGCAAGAAAAAGCAATATTTAAATATATATTATTTCAGCACTATCTGACTGTATCCCAGAAAATGATGTTAAGTTATGACTCTGAAACTGAGGTTGTGCTCTTGTGAAAAGCAGTGAATAAATGATTGATGTTATTTCTTGTTTTCTGTTGTCCTTATGATAATTTTTTTTGTTTAACTTACAAAAGAAAACTGTTTAAGTGGTGTTCAATTTTATATAAAATATAAACTGATATATCTAAATCTATAAAATGACCTATACTGATTTCGTACAAGTTGTACAGAGAGCATTGCAGTTATATTACTCATAATAATTCAATTCAGTCGAAATTGTATTGCAGGTAAACTCCAAGAATTTGGTATGATTTTTTTTTTTTTTTTAATGCCGACTTAAAAAGCAGTTAAGGTGCTCGCAAAAACGTAGTAAGATTTGTGCAAAAAGCAATGCAGTGACATTTGAAAATTTTAGTAGCACTCTCTACAAAATGTAATTTTTTAAAAATAGATCTGATGCAATCAAATGATTAGAATTTAGTAGAATATGCACAAAAAGTAAAGTGTTGGAATTTATGCGGCAGCTGTCAAAACTAATCAAGACGGCATTTTTACTGTGGTCTCTGAATGCTAAAAGCAACGCAACCACTGAAGCTTTTGTCTGTGGTGCTTTGCGTTTGCAATTAAATGACGCGGAAATCCAGATGTTGTCAAATGGCATCCACTGAAAATGGAGGTCATAGATTCATGTGTGCGTTGTGCACCCCTGGCGAGAGACGCACGTGCGCACACAAACGCACACGTTTTGCTCGCTACTTGTTGGTGCGCCTAAAAGGCCGACTCTGGTTACCTTCCAAATCTGCAAGCATGTGTTTGTGTTGCATGTGTGCGTGTGTGACTTATAGCATACGGCCCTCGCCAGGGACAACAGCCGCTCCAGGGGGTCTGCCTGTTTACATACTGCTCGCATTTATTTTTGGGGCTTTCTCGTGACAAACTCACGCAACAAACGCTGTACCATCAATAAGAGCACCTTGACTCTGGTCACCAATGGGCTTTACAGTACTGTGCAAAAAAAAATGTCAGCGCAGTCTATTTTGTATCAATTGGGGAGTTTATATAAAAAGGCATGTAGGAACATTATTTCCAAACACTTGTATTTTGTAGGATTATCACCAGTCACATATGGCAGGGAAGTTTTCCTTCATTGGTGTGTTGCCATGGAGACTTGAAAGGATTTTGTCGGTTTCTGTCCCCCCCATCCAAAAAAAAAAAAAAATCCCAAAAGTGCAAAATTCGGCAGGTTTTGTGTAAAAAGGTCTTCAGTAAGATTTAGTTGTATTCTGGACAAATTATATTGTAGTGGAATTACTAACCATAATTTAGTAACCTTTATGCATAAACTGGCTCTCATTTCATAGCATTCTGCTTCTTTTTTTTTTCTTAGGCAGCGGAAGTGCAAAAACGTATCACATTTTGTGCAAAAGGTAATTCACTGAAGTTACGAACACGTATTTTGTTGGAATTTAATTTGCCAAAAGTAACCGTGAAATTACAAGAATCGACTCGGATTATGTACAAATTGTCACGCATTTTATAACATATTTATAACATATAACATATTACGTGAAATAATTGAGTAGGAATTGGACAAAAACTAATTTAAAATGACGAAATGGTAGTAAGACTTTGTCCAAAAACTGTCGGAGTGCAATGACTATGGCTGTAAAATCCATCCTGCGCCCAAGCCTTCCTGTCGTACTCCCTTGCCTTACAAGTCCCCCTCCCCCACTCAGCCCTTCACTCTGTCATGGATCAGAGAACATGTCGCAAAGTGCTTCGCAGGCAACACGTGTGCGCTGCACCCCTGCATACTGATGATGTGTCTCCGCAGCTTCTTCCTGCCTGTACTCCGAATGAGAATTTAGTAGCAAAGGGTACACGGCGTCAAACCCTGTAGTATACAAGTGGCACCTCGATTTAATAGGAGCATGACTTACATTTTTTTTTGTTTTGTGTTTCACCCTGAGTTAATCTTACAGGAGAACTTCAAAACTAATATTGAACCAAACGCCACGTACCAGTACGACAAAAGTCAGTTAGCTTCATGATAGCACACAATGCAAAGCACCATAGACAGGCTAATAAAACTAGCATCAGTGTCGCAACATCATATCCATTTTAGCAACGGATATTTCAATGGGGAATGTGCAACTCCTGCTGTGTGCGCATTGGCCGCTGGGTGCAGTACAAAACATGTCCATGAAGACAACAGACAAAACTGCTCGGTAAGCTGCAGTGATATTAGTTTGCAGATGATAAAGAATACATGGCATTGAAATAGCATGATGCACAAACTGTTAGACTCTTTACATTCTTTTCAATAATTACTGTATATTTTACAAACAAAATTGCCAAGTGCTATTTTCTTAAATGTTCTGATTAATAAAAACAATGCATTTTTTGGGGCGTCGAGGGGGAGATATTAATGGCATTTAGATTCATTTTAATGGGGAAAGATGATTTGGTTTTAATGCTCGAGAAATTAAATATGCATTATCTTGGTTGATGATACATAAACGTTTAAATGAAACCTCGTATTTTTAAACTATCTTTCGAGACTCCATGGCAACACATAAATGAAAGCAAAGTATCCTGCAAGAAGATAAAATCCATGAAAGCTCCAATGTTGACATCAACTCCAGTCTTCTTTAAAAAAAAAAAAAAAAAAGCCTCCCTTAATTGGTGTTCAGAGCCGTCAAGGCACTCTCGCGTGTCCTGGCCCAAATTAAACAGAAACTATTCGGAACATCTGTGCAGCAGGTGTGATCTTTGCAAGCGAAAGTTTTCAATTTCAACCTTTTCAGCGTCAAGTGCAGCAAAGGGAAGTGTCGTATCGTGAATCTCCGATAACCCCCGGGCCTCATTAGGCTCAAAGTAGAGCCCGGTCATACAGTTCTGTGAATATCTTTTAAGACTTTTTGCGCATGCCTTTAGCGCTTGTCAATGTGGACTCCTCTTGGGCTTTCCACACGTGACCTCTCGTCTTCTTAGTCCGCCTGGGGTGTCTCGTTGGGTCCAACCTCATTCCGGACCTCACCTCGTTTCCATGGACACCACAGAAATTTGGAGGCGCTCCAATCAGATGATTTCTCATCTTTTAGACAAGTTGTCCAACGGTCAAATGTTCGTTTCCACCAAACTTGACAGCTCCGCTCAGTTTTTCTTTCGAAGCCCTAAAAATGTCTTCCAAAGTGAACAAAACATGACTTTTTTTTTTAAACATAGTTTGGCTGAATTCAATCATTTCAATTGCTTAATGTTGTACCTAAACGCTCATGTGTGCTTTCACTTTTGTAAAAAAAAAAAAAAAAAAAAAATCCTTCTAAATTATTGTTCAATTCCTTTGAAATGCTATTCGTACATTTCTTCCTACTAAGGAGTCCAATTCAAAAACATTTAAATTCCAGCGAGTAATTTTTCCGCCATTTCCCCCCCTCAATATTTTCATTCGTTACAATGCATCACATTTCTGGTCCAGAAATCCAACAAAATTATCTTCAGTTGCAACACTACATTACGGTTTGGTACAAAATCCAACTACAGTACATTTTCCTGAGTGATTTTAGCTGCATTTAATTCAATTACCGTATTTTCCGCACTAAAAGGCGCACCTGAAAGCCTTCCATTTTCTTAACAGCTCACAGCGCGCCTTAAAAGCCAATGCTCCCTGTGTATGGTCATTACGGTAATATTTCGACCCCAAAATGGCTCCTTGCTGGAGACATGTTGACAACGCAGAGTTCAAACTTAAGGCGATCGGTTTCGCAGTTGAACACGGAAATAGAGCAGCAGCAAGAGAGTTCAACGTTAACGAATCAGTGTTATAACTTGCTGTTGGTTCAGTGAACTGCTTTATTAAATAAGTTTTACTGACTTCTGATCATTCTGCTGGTGTTTCCTTGAGCGTGGCTCCATCTAGTGGATACATTGTAGATTGCGTCGTATAACGCGGTGCGCCCAATGTATGTAAAACATTACAAAATAGGCCATTCATTGAAGGTGCGCCTCATAATCCAGGTACAAAAATCCTCCTAAATTATTTTCGAGTCATTGCCCAGCGTTACGTTTTCATGCTTGAATACACTGTATTATTTCTTTCATCCAAAATCCTATTCAATTCTTTCCTGGTCGATTGAAATGTCAAAACAAAACCACGGAAGCTGCATTAGTCCTAAAATAGCCAAACTGGTTTTGTCCAGCCAGCAGACTTGCTTCCGAAGCTGACTGATTTCACAGTTCGTTAAAGTTCCCCCGACATGGTGATGATGTCCTGTTAATCTTTTCAGCCTCTCTGTCAGTACTTCGCTCATCTGCTCGTCCGCTAATACGCCGACGACGCCAGCCGGAGATGGCTAGTTCATATATATATATTTTTTAAAGCTTCAATTGGATCCGTCCGTGTTATTTTTATTTTTATTTTTTCTGACAAACGGGGGGAACGCATCAATCTGTCTTAAATCGCACGGGCGCCGGCTCACGTCCTTCATTTGAAAACGCCTCGCTGAACAAAAATGTGCAGTTGCAAAATGTCAACAAGCGTTCAGTGGCGTGTGCACGCCTGTTTGCATGTGTGTGAGAAATGTGAATTTGTGGGTAAATGTCAAGAAGTTGGCAGTCTAACGGCCCCGGCTCTGACAAATGATCCATAAAGGCACAAAGTGATTGGCTGGGAGATTGTCATTCATTCTAATGCGAGTGTCGCGGTGACACAGTGCGGCGCAGTCACGCGCTTGCCGTTTAATTACAGCCGGAATGGACTCACTGCTTTGCTTCGACGTTTGTCGCTTTGTCCGCTATTGCCAGGATTTTGTAAGATTTCCTACAATGAGTCATGCATTCTAATTGGTAGCATTTGGAAGGATGGAAAAAGTGTTTTTTTTTTTTTTTTCCAGCTGTCGTTTCGGACCCATTACAATTTAAAGTGACAGTAATGTTCCTGATAATTGAGGTGGACAATAGTCCGATTATCACTGTAATAAGTCTTTTTTTGTGTGTGTGTGTGTGTGTGTTTAATGCTGTCCTCATTAGTAATTCAACTGTATTAACTAATTAGGCTGCATTACTTCTGCACAAGTTCATATCAAATTCTCGATAGTCATTTCATTGCATCAGTTTTTGTACCGTCCTAAAAAAGATAAAAAGTATCAAATGTTCTTTAATTTTATTGACTAAAAATCAGTTTCTTCCCCTTAATTAATACCGTTCTTAAGTCTTGAGTGCTATTTTTTTTTCTTCTTCAGTTTGAGTAACCAAATGCATTGCTCTTCCTTATTTCTAATACCAGACAGCTCAAGGCTGTTTGGGGTTCTGTTTGATGTATGCATCTTGTGTCTACAGGGATTTTAGCAATCCACACAAATTGAAAGCCTTTCCTCGGATGGCACAGATTTCCCAAAGTGCTCAGTTTGCATGAAGTTTGCCCCGGAAAAAAAAAAAAAAAGGTGAGCCCGTTCCATCTGCACAGGCACCTACGAGCAGCAAAGATGAGAGACTCGGCTAAAACTTAAAAAAAAAAAAATAAGCTTCACACATCATTAAGAGATCAGATGGCCAGCCACGGCAGAAACGCCGCGAGACACGGGAGACGTCGTGTGAGTGGAAATTCATCAAATGATTCACGCTTTGGCAAAAGGTTTAAAGGTAGTCAAAGCGCAGAGTGATCAAGGAAAGGCATGTCGTCCTTTACGAGGTCCCGGGCGGGGTGAGGCTCCGTGCAAAATTTTCATGCCTTCATAAGAGTGAAAAATAAATGAAAACCTCTGCGCGGCACTCTGTTGCCATGCTCCGCCCATACACAAAGACTCAAAACCCCAAATCTTTGCAATTTAGTGTCAGCCATCTGTCTCCTACATGTCAATCAAATTAGACCTTGCGCTAAATAATCACGATAGAATTGATTATCCTATCGATTAATGGCCCGCAGTGGACATGAGGAATTATATCTTTAAAAAAAAAAGAAGAAAATAATAAATAAAAGACATTTTTGCACATATACTCATTTTACTGCTAGCTTACTGCCTCATTCTTGTAAGAACTCCAAACTCTCACTCTGGGAGTGTTTGCCATCCCTGCTTTATCCTGCCGGACAAGGCGGAACGTCATCCTAAACGTCTGCAATCACAACAGGGAAAACGCAGTGTCGCCGTTAACAGGATTGTGTGCGCGACTGACGATTATGGTACGAAGGTCTCAGCGTTTTGATTGTGCTGTCACAACTTCCGCGTGCGACGTCGCTCTGAATCCTATTTTCAATCTGGGCCCAATCAGAGCTGGGATTGACTATCATCTTAAAACGCGTTGCCGCCGCCTCTGTTAAGAAATCTCTGGTGTTTTTTTTTTTTTTTTTTTTTTAAATGACAACTGACAAAGTAGGCTTGTGCCCGAATTATGCCGGCTTAATTTGCCATATCTTTCCTGTACTTGATAATGTCATGTGGTGGTTCTCAGACTGGAGTCTGTAACTTTAGGGCTTGCAAAATTTGCGGTAATGTATGTGGTATCATACATTACATTTTTTCCATCAATAATATTATTGCAACATCTCATATTTCCACTTTCTTGTCAAATATAGGCCTCTTTTTGATTCTTATGTTATTTGGGGTCATGCATAGTTTTTTTTTTTAACTGGTATTAGGATTAAGAGGTGGTCCTTGGCACAAACGTCCCTGGACCCAAAAACATTCGATTGTAGCGCCATCTAATGATCCGAAACTGCTCTCAAATCATACCAGCCACAATAAAAAGCAGTCTCAGCAATGCCTTTCTGTCTGAAGGCAGTTTTTTAACACCAAATGTGAGCGTTAAAATTACATTTAATGGGTCTGAGGAAACACATTAAAGTCATTACGGCGTGATCGAAAGGCGTCCTTTGATGCCCATATTACTCCTTTCATCAGTTACTGTCCCCTCTTGCTCGATCAACATCACTCGTCGTCCTTTGCGCCTGTTTGTTCTTTTGTTTACTGTGTCAGTGCATTTCATATCGAATCAGATGTCGCCACTTGCATTGGAATACTCCTGCTTGCCAGGTCCCACGGTTCCTTCTGTTCGATGAAGAATGTGGATCAATCTGCAAAGCATAATGACTATTGATTGTGTATGCGCAGAAGAGAGAGTTTGAAGAAATTATTCTCTTTCATGATACACTGAGCTGCTTTTTTTTTTTTTTTTTTTTTTTAATCTGCAGGCACTTTGTATGCATGTCCAGTAACGGTTATTTGAGAGAACCCCCCCCAAAAAAAAAAAAACACAAGATTTAAAGTGTTTTTTAGAGATCATTTCCATGCTTGGAGATTTAAGAGTTCCCGATTGGAGCCTGTTGCTAACCAAAACAGCAGCGCTCGCGAGTCCCATAGTCTTTCAAATTAAAGTGTGGCTTCCAATTGATGTTGCCATGTGGTCGCTCCACAACGTTTCGTGTGCGTCTGTGTTAAAAATAAAAACCTCCAGATTCACTAGACACAAGTAATATACCGGTGTGCTTTTGTTTGTTTTTTTTGTTTTTTTTTTCCATGTGTCTTTAAATAGCGGTTGATAAATTCAATGGGAACTGCCCGAGTGAGAAAACGAGAGCTGGATGGGAGAGAGCAAGTGAGCGAGAGCGTCGAGCTTATCTCAGCGGCCAGGCTTGTGCAAGGTCACTCCGCAGCCTCCAGAAGATTTTTTTCCACTTCCTGCAATGAGTCTGCGAAAAACAATTATCGCTGCAGACGAAATGTTAAAAGCTTGTATTTGCAAGAAAAACAAACAAATAACGAGAAGCACCGCACCATGGGGGGGAACATTGAAAGACAAAAGTAGGGAAAGTTCGAAGTGGCTTTGTGTCGTAATCCAGCCCAACTTTTTGGATGCAAACAAATCAAAACTCAATTTTCCCAAGTATGTTCCACTCAATTCCTTTTCTCACAGATTGTGTTGATAGAAACATCTTTTTGGTAGAGCTCTTGCTCGAATCTAATTACAGTAAACTGTCTCACGGGTCGGTTCCCCAGCAGCTCGTGGGTGCCAACAACTTCCATCTTCAACATATGGAAAAAGACCTCGGACCCAATTACTCTCAGCTCCAACTTTTCACTCAAGTGTCTTCCAGCTGTTCACTGAAGCCTAATGATTTTTTTTTTTTTTTAATGAGTGACCACGAATAAATATTTCATTAATATTCTTCCCATTACTTTTAATCTCGTCCAGCTTTTAGAGAAAAGCATCCCACTGAGATTTTAACCATCTGTAATTCCTTCCACTCGGTCAGCATGTACAGTATTACTTAGTCCTCTCTCTACTTGGGTTTCCGATCACTTTCCCACGGAATGTCTTGACCGCGCTTGATAATACACCAGTGCCTTTTTTTTCGCCTTGGCGCGTTGCTGTGGCCACTCCACAGTGTTGTGTTGTCGGGCGAAATCTGTGTGAATCAGTGTTGCTGACGCTGTTGAATTCACATGGTGAAGTGTAGCGGAATCAATTACATGGCTAGATGCTCCCAATTAGACGAGGCTGATCAATGTCAGCCAAGATCACTTGCCTAATCTCGCGCACACACACACACACACACACACACACACACACACACACACACACTGCATGATTTGATAATTAAATCAATCTTAACAACTAGAGCTGCACTAATGAAGCTCTGATCTCAGATGAAATTCTTCTGTGTGTGCGTGCGCGTCTGTCTTTGCGTTCTTGAATTGAACCCATTACTACATGAGAATGGCCCACACAAGTTGTATTACACCTTTTGCGTATCACATGAACAACTGGAAAAAAATATGCCGCCTCGCGAGTTCACGTAGCATTAAAGCACTTTTGTTGCACATCGTGATGGTAGAGATGGTGGCCGACCAGCATTTTTAGATCTTCAGGGGCATTGTGCACTAGCAAAAGATGAATGATGTATATTGCTGCTTTATAGCGTGCCACGCTAGCTGCCGTACACTTGTCCCTTTTTATCGGTGGTGGGAAGTGGTGAACTACCAATGACTGTAACTTTTTATTCGTTTTTGAAATGTGCCGATGGGCCGGGTCTTTCGTAGAATTTAGATTTTGACGTGATTTGTTTAAAAAAATATATCTATACAGTATATCCAATTATATCATTTGATACATTCATAAAAACCAATAAATGTATTTTAACTGATCAATTTTAGGAAGGAAAATGCATCTATATTAATGAAACACATGTTGCAGGAGTCACACTATCAATAAAAAAAAAATCCCATTGTGCTTGCTCAAAATGAATGCTTTTTTTTTTCTTGATGTCTATGTAGCTCTCTCTTGATTTAAACATTCCACTCTGACTTGGGCCACTATGTTATTAGGCTAACGATATGCCCCCCCCCCCTCCCCCGAATTAGACATAAATAGTCATGTATTAAAATAGTAGACTTTCCTTACTGTCGTTGCTCTTCGAGTACTAGTGACAGTTTGATTAAGCCGGCAGAGATGAAGTGACTCTGTTGCCTGGCCAAGCTTAAACTCAGCAGGGTGCCACCATATAAATGTGTGCGTGAGATTTAATTGCTAATCACCAACGTGTGGCTTTGCTTTCCTACGCCGCACGGAAAGACGAGGGAAGAACGGGGGGTGTGGGAGGGGTGGGGAAAGAAAAAAAAAGGCCTGATTAATAACATGATCCGCCACCCCGATGATATGATGATTAATGCAGCGATTCATTGCCATGGCGATACAATGGAAATAATGTAAAGGGAGATGAAGACGGACAAGAGTGAGAAACGATGAAACGGAGAGAGGAAATGAAGCAAAAGTGGCACAAAAGAATAATGTGAGCCGTCGTGGAATTGAGGAAGAAAGACTCCAAAGGGGGAAAGATGAACGGAGAGGAGGGGAAACAAAGCAACAAAGCATTTTGCCGCCACGCAACAGCTCGGTTTCTTTGAGCCATGTATCCGAACACTCTCGTTAGATGATTTGACTTTCAAAGGCTTTCATTTTAGTTTGGTTTCACTGGAAATACTGCAAGTAGAGCAAAGCAACATTACCAGGACACTGAAGTAGCAGTAAAATCGTGTCTTACTTAACGCTTGTTCTCGCATCCAACAACACTGCAGCTCTGCTTGGCAATATGTCCCCATTTACTGACAGTTCTTACAACAGTGTGTGTATCTTCAGTGTTGTGTTCTTCTGAGATGACGCAACACTTTCCGTCTCATTAGAGAGTCAGCGGTCATGGAGCCCAAAGTGTCATTAGCCTTGTTTCTTGCACAGCCGTGACTCACTGGAGAACGCCTCGCTGTAGAAACTGTGTGTGACTGCTGGAGAGCTGACGCTGATTCGAGATGCAACGGAATTGTTTGGACTGTTGGAATGGTTTGGATCGGTCGAGAAATATCGAAGTGGGACGACGATAGTGTCACGATTCATTTGGGTCTTTCGGTGAAAAACAGTCACCAAGCAGTCCTTGAAGGCGGTAGATTTTTTTTTGGGGGGGGGGACATTTTCAGATTTGCATGTGCAGTTCATCACTCAGGGAAAGCCCCTCCCATCCTCGCGCCGCCTCGCCGTAACGCACGATCCTCCGCTGCAATCATGGCAACATCATGTATATTCCATGAGAGATATAAGCAGCTACCGTGGTGTGTGTGCGGGCCCATGAGTGTCTTTGTGCACACGTACACGCGTGTATTCACTTCCAAACGGTCTCTCTTTAACAAACTGCTGTTCCGCTTTTGCTCACGCAAACGTGAGCATGATAAACGGCAGATCGAAGCGCGGACGGACGATAATTTCACAGCCTTACATAATTCGTCTTTCCTGTCCAAGGTTTTTGTGCGTGTGTCCGGTCGTAACAATACGCACGCTTGTCTTCACGCATACATTTTCCGCCTCTCACTGAATGCCTGAAGGCTACTGATGGGGAAGGTGCGTTTACATGTTTACACGTGTGTTTACAAGTAAAGTTGTTTTTCTTTGGAAAACAAACAAAAAAAAAAATTGGAATTGTAAGCTCAAGACCACCACTTATTCACCTCTAATGTCACCGGTACTGATGCTCATTCGTGGGTGTATTTCCGAGCCAATTATCTCACACGAGAACTGTGGATATACTACGTTTTTGCGCGCGTGCGTGTGTGACACCCCCCCCCCCCCTTCTGAATTTTGCTGTCCAGCTAAATTACTCAACACTTTCTCATATTAGTCCTCCCGGGACGTCGGCAATAGTGTCTCAAAGAGCCCGGCAAGCTTATTACAGCCGTGGGCTTTATTGATCAACACACGCACAAGCACACTTGCACTTTGCTCCTTGAGAGACGTAACACCTGCACAGAGACACACCCACACACAACCATGAGAATGCCGAGATGAGATTTTTTTTTTTTTTTTGTGTGTGTGCGCGTGTCCATGCGCGACACACACACACACACACACACACACACACACACACACACACACACACACACACACACACACACTGGGTCATTAAGGGCTCTCCTCGCAGTGTGTCCTGTAAGCAGTTTGGTTCCCCCGGCGGGCCGCTAATATACTGCTGCGTTTCCATCGCATGTCATAGCGTCAGCTTTTTTTTTTTGTGGCCGTTAAAGCCCCCAGTTCCACTTTGCTGGCGGGCCGTGGGACCACTTGGCGCCGAGCTCGAGGAGGCGACCGCCGCCACGACACGCGGATGCATTTTGCCGGAAATTGGCGAAAGGGAGCGCTTCGGTTTACTTTGACGCGTGTCGGTCTGGCTTTGTGGCGGAATGAGTTTCTAGGGGTGTATTAGGAAGCTGCTGAGGGAAAACAAAATGATGCCTGAACAAAAAGTTGGAGTCTCACTAGAATAAAGTTGTGGTTTTTCCAATATTTATTTATTTTTTAAAATCTCTTCAGAATAAAACAAGATTCGAATAATTTTTTATCTATAGTCATAGTTTTACTCTCCAAAATGATCGACCAAATGGAAGTCTGGTAGCCTAATTTTAACATATGATGCGAAACCCTGTCGACAGGCTAAAGTAAATTAATATTACAATATGAGAATCCAACAATACTTCCAGGCGTATCGTCCATCTGTGGTCATGATCGGAGCTTAGTTTGGGACCTTTTCTGCCTCTTCTTCTTCCCCTGAAACCATGCTGCATTGCTTCCGGTTGACCTTATTGCTGCCTGGCACATTATAGAGAATAAAGTTGAATGTTTTTGTCGTATAACAACTTTTCATAATGTGACTTTACACTTAAAAATATTGATTTTTTTCCCCCCTCACGATATGATGACAATTTTGGCGAAAAATATTTCATAATATCATTTTAGTCTCGTCAAATGACCACTTTTGTATCCAAAAAGAAGGCTTTATTTTGGCAATATTCACTTTTGGATCAAATAGCCTACTTCTGTTGAAAATTAAAAAAATCTATCTTAAATGTGCAATTATTTCATGGGTTATTCTCATATTATGACTCAGACTTTTTTTCTAACATTCCCTTAAAAGCTACAGTTATTCTCATATTATTTGGTATCCTGTACCGTTGGTTGGTGGCATAAATGTAAAAAAAGCTTCTAGCTTCTAGTTCCATGTGGTCGGATGATAAATTATTTTGTCTTTTGACTTGGTGAAGCAGCACGCGTCTCATACCAATGGTGGAACAGAAGGGAAACCTGCAAGCCAAGAGAAACTCTGCGGTAGATTTCTCACAGAAGAGGGACAAGAAAAGTCTGTTGCCTGTGCGGATGTGTGCGTGTGCTCGAGTGCAATTCATTACAGTGATATTGATCTGGTCAACGTATGTTCGTTGCTCCCGCTGCCTGCTGCTGTTCTTCTGAGACCAGGATGACGATTTTGATTTATGATGACTCGGCAGGATTTTTTTTATTTGCCGGTAGTTCATTCCCGGGGAGCCCAAAGGGGGAATCATGACAGTGCATTTTGTTTTCAAGCTAGTTAAAGTGGCAATGCACCACTACACCGCAGATTATGGACAAACACGACCACCTTTGAATACTCACTCAGTAGTGCTTCCTAGAAAGTAAAAAAAAAATTAGGCCCCACAATAACAATTGAACTGATCGACCTGAAATTTTGTGGACACGTCGCACAAAAACGTATCAAGGACCCATGACTGAAATTGAACAGGAAGTTGGCCATTTTGCTTCGAAGCGGCCATTTTGGGCAAATACCTACATGAGCCTCCAATGTGGGCACAGTGTGACATCAAATTTTGTTTGTCATTATGAGGCTTTGAAAAATGAACGCAAAGTTGTTTGAAGGGAAAATTACAATTTCTTGTGGGGGCGGGGCATGGTGAGGGAATAATGCTTTATATACTGCATACATTTTTTTTTTTTTTTTACTTGGGGCAAAAAAAGTTAAGCTCAACAGACTCATGATGTGACCGATCACCAGAATAGTCAAATTTACACAATATTTTGTTGCTCAGTTTATCTTGCGCCGGTATAGATTCCTTGTCATCATGGCAAGTATTTGAGCTTCACATGTTGCTAAGTGCTAAAATGGGAGGTGGGGAATAAAAGAAATCGCTTCAACGGGGGGGGGGGGGGGGGAGAATCTGGCGATAAATTCCAGCCGTGGCAATAAACTAGACACACTTGTCACGTGAGGTGATGAGCTGAGCTGAGCATCCCTCACTCATGACGCCGACACGTCGCGTGTGTGTTCAGAAGATTTCAGCATTCATGAATCAGAGGCGGAAGAAGAAGCCGCGTGATATGACCGCGCGCTCAAATGAAGATGTATGTCGCCAATAAACATCCTGGGCCTGCGCTTGTACGACGTGTCATCGAATATGGTTGTATGTGGGGACGTCCAAGTAGAACTTCTACAGTGCCTTGATGAATGCCCGTGGAAGCAAAAGGGTTAGACTCATCAGCAGCAGTTTGGTCAAACACTGCACGATCACAGCCCACTGACTTTCATACAAGCATGATAAGATATTGCACCCTTTGATGCTGGAAGGAGTGTTTGGGTCCACACAGAAAATAAAACACAAAACACTCTGCATATTTTACAAGAAATGTATTTTTAAGAAAAGAAGTGTGTGTGTGTGTGTGTGTGTGTGTGTGTGTGTGTGTGTGTGTGTGTGCGTGCGTGTGTGTGTGTGTGTGTGTGTGTGTGTGTGTGTGTGTGATATGAATTCGCAAAATTCTCGCGAGAATGGAAATCTTGTCACGCGAGATTACTTAACGCGAGATCAAAACAACAATGGCGGCGATTGTCAAACTGCGATCGTTGCTGGAAAAAAAGATTTACCGTAGTTTTTGTTTTTTTTTTTTTTTTGACTGAGAAATTTCCTTGCGTCCCAAAAACGCACATTATTTGGAACTGTGCATCGGGTGGGAAAATTCTGCGTCTAGGATGCGGATGCAGAGGTAACGAGATGGCTGCATATGCAGAGAAAGAAATTCTTACAGTATTTGTGGATGAAATGTGTTGTTTTTTTGTTTTTGTGTCGGTATGCACAGTTTGTCCTTCAAAATGTTATTTTCCCCTTGGCCAACCACACGGTGCTCCCGACATAGTTCAAGTGGAACATCAAGTCCTTGAAAGTCACCGCTAAAATCCCAGATGAGTTCCCCACCCCCCTGCGCGATCAATGACCCCCCGTCCCTCCTCGGACGTCTCCTCGCTGATTCCGTCCGACAGCCGGCGACGCACGATGAGGCGAAATAATACGCGAGGCGTCGCGCCGGACGGTATCGATTGCGCGGGACCGGTGTGCTGCTTCTCTAATGGAAGTCGGAACATGATCTCATTGTGGGAGATCGGCTTCTGCTCTTCCACTCTTGGCTTCACGCAGGATGTAAAGCAAACGACGTTCGTCCCTTTTCCATCACAGGGTTTACATTTTTTAAAGTCTTCAAACGGCCCCATTAAAATAATACTAACACATTTAAGCACACGTGTCTTGTCAGTGCTGTGCAATGTGGGCGAAGTAGAGCGCTCACGTTTCATTTGGGATTTTTCGAAATTTCGATTGGATTTGATTGTTTTGAAAAGTTGCTCGGCTAATCATACAAAACACAGGCCGACAAGTGTGACAACGCACACGCACGGCGTACGTAACATGGAGGAGTCTGGGATGCGCACCAAGGACAGAGCTTTTTAAAAAATGATTAAGCCCAAGTCGCCTTGATGCTGATGGCCGACATGCTAAAAGCAGAGCGCAATACAACTTTAATAGCCGGCACTCTCGCGCAGAGCCATTTTTCTTCACTCTCCTTCATTACGTCTGCCTTTTGTGTCTTTCGTCTTTGAATGTCTAATGCCTCACGCAGCCCGTAGCCCATAAAACACAACTGCAACGCAAGCAGTCTGAGCCACTTAATTAAAGCTATTTGTGCAGCCTACATTCCATGTGATTTCTTCATGCTATTCTTTTAAGTGTTGTGCCCGTGGCCGTTCTAGCATGGCAGTGAAAGAACAAAAAAGCACAATTTAGAGAAAAGCAAAACTTAAAAAAATCAAATAAAATTGTGTGAAACCTATTTGGAGGGAAGAAAAAAAAATCAAAGGATGGGAATCAATCAAAAATTCAAGAAAGGCAGTTGTATATTTCTGAGAATTCTATCTGGTCTGTTATTCAGAAAATAATTATCGTACCATTTGGAAATATTTTTGGAGAATTTCTTTTTGAGAAAACAATATATTTCTGACATGTAGGGTGTACATCTGATTGTCTGTAGCTCAAAACATACCAAACAACACGGGCAGTTTTCACGATTCAGTTCCGACTACAGTATGTGTGAAAGCCACATATGGTGTGATTTGTTCATATTAGGCCGAACAGACTGTGTTGTTGTTGTTGTTGTTTTTTTTATTTTATTTTTTTTTAATCTTATGTGCAGTGCCTGAGGGCACTGTACTGTAGCGGCGCAATAAAAGACGCATTAGAGCAAAAGAGAGATTATTGTGGAAAAAAAAATATTACAAAGCATGAAGGTTCATTTTTTTTTTCGCCATCCTGGGGAAAGAAACAAATGTTTTTTGTGTGTGGGCGTGAGAAGTCAGCAGAGAAGACGTTCTCAGCAGGTGAACCCTCCTGGAAACAGGAGAGTTTAGACACAGCATTTTTTTATTTTATTTAACCTTGCAGATTTTTTTTTTTTGATGGTCGTAATATTGCACGTCGCAGTTTGCCTGACAAGTTCTGCCTAGCAACAAATATTGTGCCTAACATTGCAACATTTGCCCAATGTCAGCTGTGATCGGCTCCTAACATACCAGAGTGAGGATAAGCGGAGCAGAAAAACATCCAATGTGTTTTCCATGAAAAGGGGGCTCCCCCCCCAAAAAAATTAATCCTATGGGGGAGAAATGTGCAAACAGGTGCATCCACAGGTGCCAAACCGTGACTATGAGGGGGGTCTACTGTGCGCCTTTTTTTTCGTCAGAACGTTGCGACTATCGTCCTCATATTTCGAAATATGTCTCATGACATTGTGACTTTTGTTTTCCCTTTCGTAACGTTGCCGCTTTTTTTCTCGTGACGCTACGGACTTTTTCCCCAACGTATTTCTCCGTGTCTTCGTCAAACGATGACTTCTCCCTCCAAATTCTGCCTCGCCAAATGTGTCTGCGCAGCTCTGAGCAATTCCGCGTGGCTCTCTTAATTTGCACCATTTTCGAATCAATAATGGAGAGCCTAGTGTGTCGTCTTTGCCACAAAGATGGTCAGCGATGTCGTTTGTTAGTCTGGAGTCGCCCCATTTTCTTCCATGTATAAAGACCACGGAGGAGCAACCTGGGGGATGGGTCGTTGAGGGTGGGGGGAATCGTTCCTTGTTCGTCGTATCTTCCCCATTGGGCATGTGCGTTGCCAGCGCGTCCCCTGACAAAGCAGGAGGTCAAAGCGCTGTCACTCATCTTGATGTAAAAGCGGACTGGAATGCCAAAGGAAGCAGTTGCGGCGAATCCAAGTGAACGTGCCATAGACACGCCGTCACGTTGGCCTTGTGTGTGCGGGTGTGTGTTACCTGCTAATTGAAATGCGATGAGGTGTGAAACCACCCTTTAAAAGCCTATCACACTCGGTGCCGTGTGCGCGTCTTTGAGTGTGCGTGCGTGCAGTGCACATCGATGTTGTTTGTGTGCGCGCACGCTTGTGTGTGTGTGCGTGTATGCGTGAAAGCGTGTGTGTGTGTGTGTGTGTGTGTGCGTGTGCGTGTGTGTGTGTGTGTGTGTGAGGTACAGTTAAACCTGCTTGAACATAACCAAGCAACAAATGGTCGCTACCAACGTGTTATGTGTGTGTGTTGTTGTTGCCATGTCAGCCACCCGATGGGAAGAATTTGGAGTGCAAATTTGTCAATGTCTGAGAGAATTTAAAAAAAAAAAATTCCTAATAGAATCAAGTCCAAGCATTCTGAGAACAAACAGTTTATCAAAGTGTAATATGACAAGATGGTCAGAAGCTGGGAGTTGATATTTAACTGAAAGAGAAGAGGGGAAAAAAAAAGGAGATTTTTTTTTTTTTAACTGAAAGTCCAAAATGTTGAGGTGATGTTTTTAATAACCATAGAAGTTAAAAAAAAAAAAAAACATTTTAACTTCAGACTTTCCCTCCATATTACAACTTTTGCATGTTCTCCCTGGGCCCGCGTGGGTTTTCTCCGGGTACTCCGGTTTCCTCCCACATTCCAAAAACATGAATGGCAGGCTGATTGAACACTCTAAATTGTACCTTGGTGTGAGTGTGAGCGCGGATGGTTGTTCGTCTGTGTGTGCCCTGCGATTGGCTGGCAACCAGTTCAGGATGTCCCCCGCCTACTGCCCAAAGACGGCTGGGATAGGCTCCAGCACCCCCCTGCGACCTTTGTGAGGATAAGTGGAACGGAAAATGGAAAATTGCAGTCTTTCCAAGAAGAATCTTCCGTTTCTTGTTTTCTGTTTTCCTGGTTTCAAAACAAAGGCATCTCCTATTAAGTTTTGCTCTTATCGTACTTGGAAAGCTTCGACTTTGCTCATCGCGGCATGAATGATTTAAAAGTGGCGAGCGCACTGGGGAGCATGTATGAACAATTTAAAGCCATCGCCTGCTTCGGGCTGAAAGGTCAAGTGTGATGGGAAAACTGGAATTAGCATATTTAAATGCTTCCCGGGCAATAAATAAAATATTTCTTGTCTTCTTTTTCATTGTCGTCAGTTCTCCTATGAAGTCATTCAGTGCATAAGTAAAACGGTGAGTTTTTTTTTTTTTTTTTGGTCGTCTCTCAAATGCATTGGAGTCGAGTCCATGAAAAAAAAAAAAAAAAAAAAAAAAAAAAAAAGAAACGGTGTTTTACATTGAAACTATCTTTTATTCTTAATAAGTGAAAGGGGGGAGGGGAATGCCCAGTGTTGTTTTTGTGCTTTACATTAGAGGACCCGAATAGAACGCCCACCCACCAAGAATTCGGAAGCTCTGGAAAAATCATCATCATCATCATCATCACGCTTTACAGTAACAGAGCTCTAGAAATAATCCATCAGTCCATTCGGTGCTTATTTACAAGGCTTGAAAATATTGAATATCTAGAAAAGGGGCATGTCGTAAAATTCATTTGTGACGTTGTCATCTTTTCTAGTAGAAAAATGAGACTGCGGTTCTTCTTTCTACAAACAAGGCGCCGTCTACCTGAATCTCTAAACTCTTATTGTGCTATTCACATTGGAAAATAAATAAATAAATAAATAAAACAACCAACCCCAAAAGTAAGAGAACTTTTGAAGAAGTTACAATTGGTACGAGGAACAAGAAGTGCTTTCATATAAGAATAGGTCGACTAACTCGTGGCTATAATAGGCTACAGTAGTGTCGTCTAAAAGTGTTTGGTCGGCGCTTTCTGGTGCTGAAACGTTGACTGCAAACTCAAACTTTTTTTGTTTTTCTTTTTTTACTCGGACGTGTCATCGTGCGATGTCAAAACTTTTTCCTTGATACATTACTGTCATCTGTCCACACCAAAGGACCAATACAAAGATGTTTTTATAATGTCGTGTTTTCAATAACTACGTTCCACAACACTAAATTATGATTTCACTGTCCGAACATTTTTTCTCTCCAAATTAGCTTTCTCTGACAACAGTGTGTTTATTCTAGTAACATTGCCACTTTTTCTTCCAGTCTGACAGCTTTTGAAGAATGTTCCCATCCTTTGATACCGTGTCATAGATGGCTCTCACCTTCTTGCAATTGGCAAGATATCGCCAGAATATCACGTCTGCTTTGTTCGACCAGCTAACTTGCGGAAAGGTGTCTTATTGTTTTTACGGTTTTCACACTAATAAGAACAATCCATGTTCCAGCACCAGAGGTTGAACCATAGTATCCTCTACGTTCTTCTACGTATACTTTTAGGCTAATACAAGGCAGGCAGTGCATAAAAAGCATGTACAAAAAAAAAAAAAAGGAAAAAGCTCTCCCGTCCATAACTATCATGCATATCATGTCCCCGATTAATCGCCTCAGCGGAGAAGGCCTCAAAAGGATCACAGCAGTGTGTGTGTGCGTGTGTGTGTGTTGTGTGGGTGTGACATGTAATGTAAATATATCGATGTAAATACTGTAGATATAGCCTCCGTGGTTTGCAGACTCCCTGATATTTCGTCATGTATCATCACTACACATACAATAACGGAAAAAAACAATCGAGATGAAAAAAAATGCATTATTGCTTGATCAGATGTGAAGAAAAAAAAAGCCAGAGAGAATTTTGCTTTTTTTTTTTTTTGGCAACTAAAATATTGAGAACATTGGCATAGTTTTTCATTGCTAGGCTGTTGTCACCTTTTTTTGCATGCAGGTTTTCATGAAAATGTCAAACAAAAAAATTGTGTTTAAAAAAAAAAAAGGCTAAATAAATTAGAAAGTGTCAAATGCTTTGGCATATTCCAAACAGAAGGCAAAATAAAGTGCAAATTAATGGCATCAATACATAAATCAATAAATAGCGGAATACTGTGTGGTGGCATGTTTTTTTTTTTTTTTTCCGCTTCAGAATATTTTTTTTAACACACCAGTTCCCTTGAATGTTAGCCCTTGACATTTTGAACGTCTCCACTAACATTGGCACCGAAGACAATCTTTTAATCAGTTCAATATTGAACGTATTGCCGTAGTATTACCATGTACTGGGTAGAAACCAATGTTAAAAACCAACAGATGAGGTGAATTTTCAAATTAATGAAAAAAATGGGCCCATTTTGGGTCTCAAGCCACAATTTGGCAACATCTCCTTGAAACAGCCAATAAATAAATAAATAAATACCCTGGTGTTTTTTTTTTTCGTTTGTTTTGTTTTTGTTTTTTGTTACCTGTCCGCTTTGCTTGCTTATGCTTGGATCCAACAAGAAGACAGACGGACTCGCTTGCGATACTGTTGTGCTTGCTTGTGCTATTACGCTAATGGGTTATGATGAGCTTGATGTGCCGTGCTATGTTTATCTGCCTTTGCAGCTTCTCAGTGGGCTATTTTTGACTGGGCGGATGATCCAGTTGTTTTGTTGTTACTATTGTTCAAGATGGGTGTTAGTGTTGCGGTTTAGTCTTTTTTTTTTTTTTTTTTTTTTAACTTTGTGGATTATTTGTAGTGCTATTGTTTATTTCTATTGTGTGTTCTGGCAATTGTCATAATCTTATGACTTGTACATTGCGCATGGAGTGTGAGGTGCCAATTTAATTATTGTTATTATTATTATTTTTTACCGTGTGGATTATTTCGAGTCCTGATTCTGTTTACTTCTATTGAGCATGCTGACGGTTATCATCAATGTACACTGCACATTTGACCGAGTGGGACTGAGAAGACTTGGTGGATTATTTGGAGTTGTTGTGTTTCTTGTGCACGGTGACCGATTATCATGCTTGACTGGCTGTCGAGAGGAGCAATGGCATGTACCTTTTGCACGTACCTGTGCCTGAAGGCGTGCCATAGATTTTTTTATTTTTTAACTCCGTGTGCTATTTCTAGTCATTATATTGATTTCTGTTGGTCAAGATGTGTCATGAATGCCTGGCACTGATTATAAAATCATGTAGCCGTGCGTGACCAAGTGTATTTTTTTTTTCCAACTTTGTGGATTATTTCCAGTGTTTATTTCTACCACGCAAGGTACCAGATATATTTTGTCGAACAATACAATGGTGGAGGGTTAATGTCAGCATGGCCTAAATCCTATCAGAAGCACTGTCCTAAATTTGAAACCTATATTCTAATATTTGTTCCAAGAAATTATTTTCATTTATTCTCAAAAGTCTATTCGCTTTATCACATGGTCTGCACTGTTTATTGCTTGTCCAATCAGATTTCACTTTCTGTGTTGCGATGTCAATTTCATCTGCTTGACAGCCTTCAGAATCAGTCGTGCTGGTTGATGCTCCTTAAAGTACATTGGCAATGGGACTGTTTCTTGAAGCAATCGTATTTCAAATTCGTAACCACAAGGTTAGAGCGCTGTCTCTCGATGACTTCAGAACAAGCCAAGTTTGACTTGATTGACATCTGAGGCCATCTGCACACTTTATTTAATAGTCACCCTCTCAGCTGATTATAATGTATTCTTTCCTTTTTTTTCCCATGTTATTGGATAAATATTGATTCTGAACTACTCCACATGATCTCTGTGGCAGAGTGGCTTGCTGTTGTATTGTGTTTTTGTCAAATATAGTGATGGATTTTCTAACTGCAATGTGATAGTGGTGGTATTAAGAGGTGAATTAGGTCAGGTAAGTCCCCACCGAAGCCCAAACGTCTGGCCCACCCCCGCCTTACGGTAACCTCCTGACCGAACCATACAGGGCGCAATCTGAGCCCTCGCAGAAACCAGTGTCAAGTGGGACCGAGCATGGATGGAAGACGAGTTCACGCCTGGAAGCATCTGGGTGGCGAAAACGTTCGGGGGTCACTCTCCGATCGACCCAATGGGCGAGAAGGCCCCCTTGAAGCACGCCGACTCATAGTGCTTGTTCAGGTAGCTCTTGAGCGCAAAGGTCTTGTCGCAGCGCTTGCACTTGTAGTGCTTGAACGCCGAGTGCGTCTGCATGTGCGCGCGCAGGTTGGAGCGGTCGGCGAAGGCCTTGCCGCAGTGCGCGCAGCCGAAGGGCTTCTCGCCCGTGTGTGAGCGCATGTGACCCTGCAGCAGCCACGGGCGGCTGAAGGCCTTGCCGCACACGTCGCACTTGTGCTTGAGGTCGTGCGTCAGCAGGTGCATGGCCATGGCGGGCATGGACACGTACACCTTGCCGCACGTCGGGCACTTCTTGGCCATCTTGCTGTCCATGCTACGGTGCGTCTGCTTGTGGCGACTTAAGTTGGAAGACGTCGCGTATGTCTTGCCGCACTCGCCGCACGAGTGCCTCTGGGCTCCAGGCCTGCCCGCGCCGTCTGCGTCCGCCGTCCCGGCCGCCTTCCGTCTCGAACGGCCGTCCACGATGAAGAAGGCGTCCACGGAGTAGGCCTCGCCGATGGCCGTTTCCCCATTGATGTAGCCGCTGGCCGCCGACGACACCTCCGAGCGGGGGCTGTCCGGCTGGTCCGAGTCTCCGTTGATGTCGCCGTGGAGGCCGCCCACGTAGCCGCCGTCAATGCGGCTGTAGATGATGGACGGGCGGGGTGGGGAATTTGGAGCTTTGGAGATGGCGGGCCTGTCGCTGCGCACCGGGTCGTCATACGGGGACGGACTCAGATAATCCCGCTGGTAACCTGAGGAGACGCAGGAAATGATTGGTGAAGAAATAAGACGCCGACTGGCGTTATTTCGAGACCCCGCTGCAGGCGGATGTACTAGACACTGACTGGACATTTTTTTAGGGACATTTGCATATTCTAATTCCATCCAGGTTTTCCAGTTGTCCTGAAGAAACCATTTCAATTTTCATCAAACGTTACTTGAAAGGAATTTAAATCTCACTCCAGTTTTTTTTTGATATTTGAATAAATGGCCAAGGGGTTCCGGATTACTCTAGTAACATGGGGTTTTCTGCCCATAAGATCTTGGGCGTTGAAATAATTTTCACTTTTCGTTGGTGACACGCACACCCACGCGCTCAGTGAGACGGCAAGCTCTGCAGAATGCGCGCCGATCAATAGAGCTGCTCCATTTCAATTAGCGCACTCCAAGATACTTGTGCTGGTAATATCATTTCACCGGTCACTTCTGAGAAAGGCATCCATGTCGGTAATAGCTACTGGGGGCGGGCGAGAGGCGGCGGGGTTGAGCAAGGGTGCAGGTCAAGCTGCTTGTTTACATGCTAACTGGACGTTTTGGGGGAGGGAAGACGCAGGCAAACAAGATGGGAGTCTTGACGTCATGAGTCATGAATATTCCATAATAGTACTCTTGACTGCGAATGTGTGTGTGTGTGTGTGTGCGCGCGCGCGTCTGTGTTTTATAGAGCATGAGTAAAGTTTTGCAAAGATGACCAAGTGTTCATTTTAGCGAAGAGGAAGCCTGACTCAGAGCGCTTGAGCGTGTGTGCGCTAAATTCATGAAATAATACAACACAAGAAGCCAGCAAATCCTACAAGCCTTCGGGCCGCACAGACGTAACAATACGAGAAAAAAGTTATTCATCTTTCAGACATGAATGGGGGCCAATATTGGGAACATCCAACATCCAACAATATTTGAACAATATATATATATATATAACACACACACACACACACACACGTATGTATGTTTGCGAGTGATGCTTACAACTTGATGCGCACTTGTGTGCTTTGGCCTCCATGTAGGTCGCAAAGTGCTTCCTGTGTGTGTGTGTGTGTGTGTGTGTGTGTGTGTGTGTGTGTGTGTGTGTGTGTGTGTGTGTGTGTGTGTGTGTGTGTGTGTGTGTGTGTGAGAAATGCCATGCACTCAGGCGTGTAAGCTGCCTGGAAAATATGCCAACTTGACAGAAACACAGCAGCTGTGTGCGCATGTGCGTGTGCAACAAGCGCCACTTGCTCGAGTCAAACTCGTGTTATATTTATAACATGGGAGGAGTGCAGGGGCCACAATAGGCCTGCCGTGTTGCTTCTGCTGCCTCCGTATATGCCTCTGGATTCTCTCCTCCCAAGTGTCGCTGTTATTCTGTGGGCCACTAGGGGGCAGAATTTTTTAAAGCGAGCTGACGAACAGCTCCAGCATAACAAACGCTACAATGAACCTTGGTTTATCGCGAGGGGGGTGGCTGAATATGCAAACAGAAAAAAAAAACATTTTTTGGGTATAATTTTACCCCTCGCATTGCTAAAAAAAAAAAAAAAAAACCCTTGCAAAACACAGAAAAAAAAAACATTTTTTGGGTATAATTTTTCCCCCCGCATTTCTAAAAAAAAAAAAAAAAAACCCTGACAGACACTTTCCATAATATTTCTTAGCATTGTATCTTTACAAAACAAAATGTTTGAATAACCCATATAATTTGATCAAATGAACATTCCACTTGTTTAATGCAAAACGTACCCACGCACGGAGCAGCAACACATACTGCACAAACAATACATATAGCATCACTCACAGGCCTGTATCTTTTTCTTTCTGTTCATTTGACACAGTGACAAGTACTGCAGGTTTGTTGGGGATCTTCTCTGCTTCTTCATCTCGCTGTTAATTACATTACCAGTCACCACATCACCACTCGGTGGCGCTGTGAATAAATGAGAAAATTGTATATGTAGGATCAACCGCCCTCCCCCCCAACCTCGTTTCACTTGGCAACCTGAAATTTAATAGCAATGTGTATCATAATAGACATTGCTAATAAATTTCAGGTTGCCAAGTAAAACGGGCTTTATTGTTGTTGTTGTTGTTTTTTTTTTTAACCAGCTTATTTAACATTATCCTTCTTCATAAGGTTGATGACATTTACAGGCTGCAGGCGGCACATGTTGAGAATCACACGCTAGTCATAATTTGGACCTTGTGGATGCATTCTGCATTACGTGCATCTCCCCTGTACAGTCACTCCTCCACCGCCAGTTTTTCTAGCTTCCTGACTTTCTCGCCACTACCTGAGTTTGACCCCCTTCCGAGTCACTTATGACTAATGCTGCTACCTGGGGATTCAGATAATGTGTTGGAATAGCGTGTGTGCGCGACTCACCTTTATGATGATGGAATCGCAGGCTCAATTCCCCACGTCGACCGTGACAGTAGGAGCTCTCCAGGTCGGCGGCTGAAATGTCATCCAGCTTGACTTTCTTAACCAAGAAAGAGCGAGGCATGATGGCAGACACACACGCACGCACACACACACGCACGCCTACCAATTCACACTTTATGAAAATTTGTTTAAAAAGTTTCTTCTCCCGGAAAACTGAGTTATGGGCATTCCAAAAGTGTTAAATATGTTTAAAAAAAATTTGAAAAAGAAAAGGTCCCAGTTTCTGTTACTGTTAAAATTCCTCTCCTGTGTCAGGTCCTTCAGAACCGGTCAGCTCCTTGAAGCGAGCCAGTTGACGTCGCTGTCCCTTCAGCACCACAATAGCAGCACGAGTCAGGCACATTCCAGTGTTCAAAATAATCTTCTGTCTCTTTACCCTGAAAAGTAGTGCAAAGCAGAAGTTCAGCAGCGTCCAAAACGCGTCCCGAAACGTCCTTGCGCCCTATTAGCTCCTCTTAAGCACATTATTGCTCCTACAAAAAATGATTCAAACGCGCAGGAAAGAGCCATACGTCCTCACATTCTTCCGCCTCCTCCACTTCTTCATCTGCCTCTGCTTCTGCTCGGAGTGTGTGAAGCTGCAGCGGCTCTCTGGTGCACAAGACCAGCTGTTGCCCTTATATAGATGAGAGAAATGGAGATGGGGGGTGGGGGGGAGAGAGAGAGAGAGAGAGAGAGAGAGAGAGAGAGAGAGCATTCGGTCCAATGGGAACAGCGTGGAGGGATTTAATGAGCTACTTTGAAAGCACTCGGTGGCTCGGCACTGATTTATAAGGCGAGTTAAAGAGGAGCAAAAGGGGGCTTAGCAAAAAGTGGAAACTGTGATGAAAGTAAAAAGGGCCACACAGAAAATTAAACAATTAAAAAAAACAAGCGATGAATGCGTGTATGACATCACACTGAAAAATATACAGAAAATGTGGATGTGGGGAGAGAGAATGTATGAAAAATGTATTATGCATGTGTTTCAACTATATATTTTCACACCTACACAGAACACAAAAAAACGGTTTGAATTGGAAGATATGGTTGGATTTAAGATGTGAGTGTATTAAATCATATCGAATTATTCCACTTAAATGTATCACTGTTTATTGGGCAGACATATCTTTAAAGGAACATTTACCGGACTGACAAATTAATTCATATTTATCCAGAACAACAGCAAGAAATTCATTGCATCATAGCTCAAACTGAGCCGTAACATTTGGAATTAAATTAGAACGGAATTAAATCGAGCCCGCCTTGAATGGCATTGCGCCCCATGCATTGAGATATGCAGCGATGTGAATGACCTCAACGTGCGAATGTGATTGGCTCGTGACCACTTCAGAGTGTATCCCGTCTCTCCCCCAAAGTGATCTGATTGCACACCTGCACCCTGAAATGAATAAATTAAAATAAATCGTCAAACCTACACAGTACACCGACATGCCACATGCAGCATATTTTCTCTTGTCAAAACTGAGTGAAATGAATGTAGCTCACTGCAGGCACATGCAGGAGTGATGCATTGTTTTGGATGTTTACACTCAAAATGACTTCTCCCTGCAGCTAGGACACGCGCGCACACACACACACACACACACACACACACACACACACACACACACACACACACACACACACACACACACAGCCCTCCCCCCCTCATTCATACTGATGCAGAGAGGCGGGATGACTGTGTGTGTGATGTAATCCGGTGACGCGTGCACTTTATGTAAGGTCTGTTCACTGGAGTTCTTGCACTTGTTTCTTTTTGGGTTTTTTTTTGTTTTTTTTAGTCAAACCTTGTGACTACCATCATCACCTCTTTTTTTTAAGCTCCTAAGGAAAAATAAGTCGGAAACTTGACATGCAAAGATATTGAATGATAACTGGATAGATCTTGCACACACGCACGCACATTCACACACCAGACAGGAAATGCTAAAAATGGCTCACTTGTGAGTTTTCCTGCTGAGCTCAGCGCTGTTTGTCTACCGTGTGTGTGTGTGTGTGTGTGTGTGTGTGTGTGTGTGTGTGTGTGTGTGTGTGTGTGTGTGTGTGTGTGTGAGCGAGCATGCATGCATGTGGATGTGTTGAGACTGAAGGTCTATTAGCATAATAATAGACTTGAAATCATTGGCTTGTGTGCGTGTGTGTGCGTGTGTCCATGCATGTGTGCACACGTGTGTAAAAGGCTCTCAAGAAACACAATGGGCAGGAGGTTGTTGACTTTTCATTCCTTTCTCTTTAAGGGGCCATCCAAATGACTTAAGACCCCCATTCAAATAGAGAAGGATTTTAACATTGGAAGCAATGGAATCAAATAAGCAGGAGTGGAGGGGGGCAGTGGCGGGGGGCTTCAAGAGGACAAAGACTCGGTCAACGTGGGTTAAGGAGGCATTCCCCTGTACGAAAAAAATGAGAATAATCCATTTCAGGGTCAAAATTTGTCGCTGTTGTAATAGCGTTGCATACTTGCTGTCCAAGCGAAAGTCATTTTAATTCCAGACCGTCAGTTGTAAAATGACACGAACCATTTTATTAAGATGTATAAATACCAAATTTACATACAATTATAAAATTTGCGAGAGCACCACAAAGTGAAAAACAAAGTTGGAGGTGATGGAATTGTGGAAGTGTGAGAGGAGGTGGCAAACAAACGTAGGACTGAGTGACCGAAAATAAATCAGATAATTAATAAATCAATTCTTCTGATCATTTTTAGGGGGAAGTGAGCATAAACTGCATATAGAAGACATATTTCATTTGATTTACTCACCCCGAGTGTGTGCCCATTCCGCGTAACCTCCCTCAAACGTCGCAAGACCACTAAAAGTTAGAAGCAACGTATAGTCAAAAGACTTGCTGAAGAAAGAGGGGGTCATTTGCAAACGTGGCGAGGATCCATCCATATGCGTGCTGTATGAATATGTATGCTCTATGTATGCGGGGCGAGGATGGCCATTAATATGTATTGTTTGGTAATGAGGCGAGTGGGGCACATCAGATGGGTCCTTCCTTAACTGCTCACATGTGGCTCATTAAGGAGCAGACCACACGAAGCACCTGATACCCCCCACCCCCTACACCCAATCACGGGGGGGGGGGGGGGGGGGGGCGGGGGGGGGGACGACCACAACATCCTGACGAATGCTAACAAAATGGACATTTCATCAGCATCCATCTTGTAATATGACCATCCTGTATGTTGATTTTGCACGCAATAGGAAATCGAGGAAATGACTCAAATCACCTCTCCCCATTGAAGTGAATGGAAACGCAATTAATCCATTCTCCAAAACATCAACAAAAATGTTTTTAATTATTTCAAGATCTCAAATGTGCTTTAAAAATGCCAAAAGGCGTGAAAAAGAACTCAAACAAGGGCGTGCTTATTATTCCTTCGCGTGGTTGCAATCAACTCGAAGCACGTGGGGCCTCCGTGCATATAGACAGCTTTGAGTCATTCATCCATACACAGACAGCTTATTAACCAGTCTGCGTTCTCAGCTGCCTCGCACCTGATACTGCCACCGGCCCCTGAACAATGCGGACACTCCGTGGACCCTCTCTGATGCCTTAACAAAGATCACATTAACTCTTCTAGGCAGCCAAAGCGACATGGCTTTGTATATAGCATGAAAGTATGTGGTTTGAGACGGCCATTTTAGGGTCATTTTCAAAAATGGGGCTACCTTGGAATTTTGTCCAGCTGCTATCAAATTCCAAATATTTATACGGGACACAAAAAGGCCACTTCCATATCGATTTAATGAGCAAAACAATGTTTCGTTGATTGTGATAACTCGCCACTCAACCGCGATTTGTAACTCATGAATGTGCTCTCTAAAGCTGGTCGTTTTAAATTGTCTCGTTTTGTGTGTGTGTGTGTGTGTGTGTGTGTGTGTGTGTGTGTTTGTGTGTTTGTGTGTGTGTGTGTGTGTGTGTGTGTGTGAGAGAGAGAGAGAGAGATATTCTGGGGGTTAATTGGGTCTAGGTACACAGACACACACACACAGGCACACACACACTGAAAATCCTCTTAGCTACTATAATGAAGGAAGTAGAAGTGGCAAAGGAGAGAGTGAAAAATATGGATGGAAAAAAAAAGCTGGGGAAGCAGATGCAGGTCAAGATCAAAGGATAAATACAGAGGGATCATTTTTTTTCGGGTGGGATGCTTCATGAAAAAAGAAAAAAAAAGTCAATTATAACATTTCATCATTGCCATGGAAACCAACAGCAGCCAGCCAGACAGGCCGGGATGCGATCCACTTGTTATAAACCTTCCTTGTTAGTTCGTTGCTTCGGATGTTATTTTGTGTGTGTGTGCGTGCGTGCGTGTGTGAGCGTTTGTGTATGAGAGAGAGAGAGAGCGCAACAGCGTGTTAATGAAACCCCACAAGCACTTTGTTCTGTTTTGCTCCAGGCTGACTTTGCTCTGCCAGGTTTGGGATTAATTACAACGGCTTCTACCAGCAATGAGTGCCGAGATGATATTTTTACCCTGGCGGTGGAGTGAGCAGACACGCGAAAGGCTGACAAGTACACTCGGAGGTCAGGTGAGGACTTGAGCAGATGAAAACCACTGTATGATACAACTAAAATAAATGAAAACTACTCACGCCGAAGAGACGTGTCATGGATAGGGAACAGAAGTCTCCCCCCACCCCCCCCCCAAGTTAGCATTGCAGAAAAGGCTTCACATGACAATAAAGGATATTTTTCAAGAAAAACAAGTTTAAATATTGAGGAAAATCATGTTATATCTATTTTTAAAATGTATTATGCTAGCGATTGGTTGAATAAGGTTTTTCTGTGAGGGAGGACGTGAAGTTCTTGAGGGGACATCCTTCCCAAAGTGACTCATGCAGCCGCAGTGTGACGCAGTCGCGCTCTCTTTGTTTCGTCTTTGTCAATGTCACTTGGCTTCTATTGGATTCTTAATCTTATATGCTCCATAATGGGCGGATTATTGTGCGCTCGGATATCTTGGTCAGCTCATCCCGGGCAGGCCGACTCTCGGCGTCAAAGTTTGCCGTTCACGTGCACAGAGCGCAGTACTGCTGATTCCAGCTTGTCACCAGAGTTGCCGAGTGCTGCATTTATTCCATTGAGTTACGCTGCATCCACTAAAGTGGAGGACAATGAGATCATATCTCTTTTTTTTTTCTTTTCCTTTCTGTGGCAAAGATAAATGTCGTGCGCTGGATTTTGCTTTCAAGTTGCAGCATGAGAGAGATTTTTTTTTCTCCCCAAAAGACAGCACAATAAGTAATATTAGGCCTACACTGAAAAAAATAGGTACACAGAAGTCACTATATAGAGTATATACACCCATATATACTTACATACATCTTTTCAGTGTGGCCCGAATACTTCTTGGTCCTATTTATATATTTCCATTGGGGGAGGAGGACAAAGGTTGTGTTAAAGACAATGGGGCCCATACAAGGCCGATTTGCGAGGGGCTGAGAGGGTTGAAGGTCTCCGAAGGCATCACGTCGGCCGAACGGATCAGCAAGACGGTGAAATGAGGCAGGAAATTTGAAGGGGGAGAAGTGTGTGGACATGCTTTAATGGTTTTAGGAATGAGAACTTTTGAAGAGGTTTTTTTTTTTTTTTTTTTTCGCCTCATTCAAATTTGTCCCCAAATCTCCACGGTCAAGACAGCTTTAAGTCTGTTTGGTTAATTGAGAGAGGGGCACGGACAAGACGGTCCAATCAAAAGTCATTTGGGGCTTGAAAAGTCTTTTGCTTTCCAAATTTGTCTGTCGAGTTTTCTCCAGAGGGCAAACGACACCATTGCGTTTCAGTTCATAGATGCCATTGTTGACACAAGTCGACTCGGTGTTCCTAGCCAAAGCAGCAGCACCTAATCAGTTTCATTAAAATTGCAAACATACACACTACGGAAGAGACCGAGCCCTGCAGCAAATTGCGAAAATGTCGACGTAATTTACACCCCTACAAAATGTTTACAAATTCCTATTGATGCCACCAGATGGTGACAAATCCCTACTTTTCTATTAAACAGAGCTTTGTGCTAACTAAATGAAGTTCATCCCCTCATTACAACATAGTTCCTTGGTACTAAGGTAGCGCCAAAGAAGTATTTTAATAGAAGGCAGGTTCTTTGGCCAGAGCACAAAAACATCAAATAAGGGAGTTTTTCAGCAAATAACAATGATCTCAGTTCATCGATGCCATTGATCGTATTTGGACATGAAAGAGTTAGCTACTTATCCCATTTGAACTCTGTTGCTCACCAAAACAAGAGCGCCAAAAGCGACACGAAACAATCCCTCAAATGAATCAAAACAGTTCCCTGTGCACGTGCCAAAGAGGATTTTACGGCATGAAGCGACCATGTTTTTAGCATTGATTTGCATCCCAGCGGAATCAGACATGGTCACTCCAAAATGTTGTGTGCCTCCGTGGTGAGGTTCCCACCCCCTCTTCACATTCTGTTTTGCTTCTTGACGTTTCTCATCGCAGTCCACGTATTTTGTTTGATTTTACACCCCACTTGTACTACATCGCTAACGCTGTTAAAACGCCTCCGCCGTCTGCGGCTAAGTAAACGATGCTGTCACCGTGTCAGAGCATGACTTCGAGAAATGACAATTGGCAGTGGAGCTGATGTAAGCTGTTCAAAAAAAAAAAAAAATCTGTGCTGATGCTTGATTATCAGCGCCCAGCCAGACGTCTGTTGTCCCCTCGACGATTGCCTCGACATCATCCGCGTGTGTGTGTGTGCGTGCGCACGCGAGTTAATCATGCCGCCCTTATCAGCGACCGTCAGACCCGTAGAGACACCGATGTGCTCCCCGCTGATAGCTGCAGACACTGAGGTCTCCCACCCCAACCCCTGCCC
>NW_017805034.1:281600-345463 GCF_001891065.2 Hippocampus comes
CCCCCACACACACACACACCCATATGTTACCCGGCCACCCCTTTCTGGCAAGGGTGGGGGCATCTTAAATAAAGAAGTAATAGACCTGCAGCCGGAAAAATAAACGCTTATTATTCGGGCTACAATGAACACTCGAGTGAAGCAAACAGCCGATGATATCTTGCGGTTAACAACCATACAATAAGGCAAACTTCACTTTCTGGTTGTGTGAATGTGCATCCACTGTGTTTTTTGGTGTTCTGTTTTTTTTATTTTTTATTTTTTAATGCTCGATAACCTAAAAGAGGTCCCGTTTAGTGTTTAGAACAAATCACTTTCTTTAAAGCTCCCCTGTCTAAGAAGCCCCTCACTCTGCGGGAGCCGTCCATCATTGTACGGCCTCAAGACGGATTTTTTTTTTTTTGACGGTAGACAAAGTGTGAAGTAAACGTGCTAACCGGTCGCCCTATCATTGTACAATACAGCTAAAATAAATTAAAGCTATTTCCTATAAAAGGGCAAGCTTGGTCTTATATGTATGTAGAGTTAGGATCTGGTTAGCTGGTCAAGGGGATGAGGGCCAAAATGGATCAAATCCATCATTAAAGTCTATTCAGTCCTATCTCAATGGTGTCAATGAAAAAGCTGTTAACCCGCTGACACACACACGCACGCACGTACGCACACACACACACACACACACACACACACACACGCGCACACACACACACACACACGCCAGAGCTGTAATGAACAGTCAAGGGAGTCCATTTTGCCTTTCTGTTCCATCTGATTGGTCGTCACCTTTTGACCGAGTTCTCATTGGCCAAAGCAGGAAGCGCATTAGGATAAAATAGAAAAAAAAATTCAAAAAAGATTCATTTTGAGAGCCGACACTCGTTTGGGATGTGTGGGAATATCCCAACGTGCACATGACAGCTTGTTACCAGGCGGAGATTGGACCAAGCCCCCATTGCTCTCAATCGGCCCACGCAAACCCCCCACTGACACCCCTCGGGCACCCCTGCTTAGCAACAAGGTCAAACTGGAGGATGGGGTTGGTGGGCATGTCCCTCATGAGGAGACACAGCAAAATGTCTCAAGAACCAATCATGGGGGTAGGTGGGGAAGCAGGAAGTTGGCGATTTTGGTTAAAAATCAGCCATTTTATCGCTATAGCATCAAGACCGAGGAAATTTGACCAAATGAGCCACATTGGCAGATTTTGCTGAACTTGGATGTATACTTCAATACTTGACGGATACATCTATCGCTAAACCTTTTTGACAATACCATCCGATGTGGGCAGGGCATGGCGTCGTAACTTTGATGACCATTTATAGGACTCGTATAGCATCCTTGGATTAATTTCCCAAAGGGTCCAAATAGCTGCACAACCTTGCCCCCGGTAATGCTGTCAATCACCTCTTTCCCTTCCAACTAGTATTATATTTTAATATTTTACTTGGATCCTTGTCGTGTTTTTCCATCTTCACCTATGTCTTTCTCTTTGCATCGTAACCTCCATCGTTCCTCATCTTGTTTTTTCATCTATGGTCTCCATCCTATTTGAGCTGTTTACATCTACGTCTTTGAGATGCTTTTATTTATTTTTTAATTTTTTTTGCCATCCTTGCTGAGGAAAGCAGCATCGCCGCATTGCAAAGACAGACCCGCCTTCCACCCCTTATGATAACACCCTTCAATTAGTCTCTGTGTGTAACCCTTCTATTGACTCCAAGGCATTGGAACCCTCCAGAACGTGAGCGCTTTAGCATGATTGGTGGCTTTGTGAGCAGACAACGAGGAGGAAGGGGCGGTAGGGGGTGTTTCAGAATGATGACGCTGATGGCAACCCAACGTATGTCGCAACCAAAGAGGAGCGCAATCAGGTCCAATCAAGATGTTATTGATTTGGTGGGGCTTGATTTGGCCCCATCCAAGCCAACACCTGGCTCTTGGCTCCACGGGACGCTGAAGATCATTTGCAACAAACACACTTATGTCCGACTGTGTCTTATGTGGCGCATTCATTCAATGATGTAACTCACAACGGAGCATTATGTAGGCGTGCAGGTGGCCTGTGTAACGTTGATGTTTGCGAGTCTATTCGTCATCCGATGGAGATGATGTTGCCAGTCAGCTTTTTCCTTCCAAACCATTTTGCCCTGTTTTTGCTCAATATACAGAGGTTCCTGAAGATCCACATTTTGATTTGTTCCGTGACCACACGAGTAATCCAAAGGACCGCGTCTTGACAAATAATTTTCCCAATTGAAACGTTCCGATTCCAGGAAACGACCCAAAAATCAAACCGATGATGTTAGTATATCACATACCTGAACAAAATTACATGTGATTGAAGTGTAGACTTTAAGCCCTTTTTTTAAGACAATCTAAGACTATTAAAAAAAAACAAAAAAAACAATATCATTGAGGAATTATTTTTTATAGAGTCAACATAATTATGAACATTAATACCTGCAAGAAAATCCTTTATGTCAATGACTTCTATGTATTGGAATGACTGCATGGGTTTTCTGTTGAAAAATGGGGCGATCTTTTGTGTTTAAAGTGACAAAGGCCTGAGGATTCCCCACATCCGTGTGTGTGTGTGTGTCCGTTGCCGTATGTTAATCAATGGCGTTAATGTAGCAATGAATTAGTAGTTTAGATGTCACGGGACGCTTAACACAGCTGATCCTTACCAGACATCGACTGAAACATATACACACACAAACACACACGCCCACAGGACCCCCGGAGACCGCAGGCAGACATTGTATAGTAGGCTAATTATCCCAAATTGCTAAAGTAGTGGAGTGTGTGTGTGTGTGTGTGTGTGTGTGTGTGTGTGTGTGTGTGTGTGTGTGTGTGTGTGTGCGCGCGCCCTCACAGCTGCTCCTGGTGTCAAGTCTTTGATAGATGAGAGATGGAGAGAGTGTTCATTTACTGCTCTGACACACACACAGACACACGCATGCACACACGCACACACCTGACTGCTCATTTATGGCTCAAACAGATTGGTCTTTTGTTGCCCAGTCACCAGTTTGGGCCGTGAACGCAGTGCTTGAAAAGGCACCCCGTCTGTGGTCCTAAATCTCCTAAACGCTGCAAGGCGCCCTGCTAGGAAGTCGCGCTTTTAATGAGGGAAATTAGAGCGGTCGTAAAGCGACAATTGTGTGTTCCGCTGCATCTGTGAGTCGCTGGGTGTAAGAGTGGATGGATGGACGGATGGATGGACAGACAAAGTTGGATGGATGGATTTGGGGTGATGGGCAGCTGGGTTTCTGCAAGGAGAGACAAAAAGATGGATTGTTGGATGGAGTGACATCAGGATTTATGTCTGCACGGGTGGATGGATGGACGGTCAGCTGGATTGAAGAAACGATAGCTTGATGGTTGGATGTGTGACTGAATGGAAAGACTCAGATGGAGGGAAGGTTGGATTGGTGAATGAATGGATGGACCGACTCATAGCTGGATGAATGGTTCAGAGCTGAACTGCCAAATAGATGATGGATGGATATGTGAATGGAAGGATGAGATGTGTTTGATGTCGCCGATTTGACAGGGCCACAGGCGCAAACGCACACCTCGTCCCATTTAAATCACCTCCTGGCCGCAGGCGCACCTGCACCAGCTGTGTGTGTGTGTGTGTGTGTGTGTGTGTGTGTGTGTGTGTGCGTGTGTGTGTGTGTGTGTGTGTGTGTGTGTGTGTGTTTGCCTTTTGGGACAGGCTATGCAGGAACGCCCATGACCCTGGTCAGAGCTACCAACGCACGCACACCGCAGGAAGAGCAACAACAGAGCGGGTGGTCTGTGAAATGAGCTGTGGTGCAGAGGGGGATATTAAAGTGCCACATGTGTTCTCTTTACTATTCTCTAATTAACCCCCAAGCTGTCCTGTACACCACACACAGGAGTTGCCGTTATTTAGTAGCATTTGGGAAAACAAAAACAACCAATGCTTTGTAATTAGGGATGGGGGGGGGCGTGCTTTTTGAAAGGATGCATTGATTCTTTTTCCAAAAAGTCATACTTTAATGTCTAAAACGCCAACTTGCAATGTGCAGCATTTCATACAAAAGGAAAGGCAGTGAAAAAAAAGGGATTTTTAGTCAGGAATGTGAGAGGTATCGCATCGCTCGGCAATATCAAAAGGATTTAGTGGCATTTTATACAAAAAGTAACAAGTGGGGGGGGGGGAACAAGAGTGTGTGATTTACTATCAACAACTAACAATTTTATGAATATAAACTGAGTCATAATTAAAATGTGGTGTATGTGGGAAATTTTACTCTTTTCAAAACAACACAATTTGTTGGATTTCACACAAAAAGTCAACTGCAGTCTGACATTATGACACTGCAAGAAAGGCTCTCGTCTCAAACAACACTCTTGTGTGTCTCTTTGTCCCGTTTTCGCATGCACACGCACGCACGCGATGGGCACCTAACATGAACTGATGAGAGGGAGGAATGTAATTTGTGTTGTGTGATAGTTTCAGCAAGGCTTCAAACAAAGGCCCCGCATGCACGCGCACACACACACACACACACACACACACACACACACACACTCACCAGCATGCTCTTTGTCTTGCTTCCACCGTCTTAGCGCTCACATGTAATTAGCCTCACTCTCTCTGTCCGCTGCAGATACTGATAGCGCATAGGAGGGGGCCAGGGGGCATGCGTGCGTGTGTGTGTGTGTGTGTGTGTGTGTGTGTGTGCGTGTGTGTGTGTGTGTGTGTGTGTGTGTGTGTGTGTGTGTGAGAGAGAGTAGGTAAAAAGGGACAAGGGGGTCCGAGTGTCTCATGGGACAGGTTATGACAAATAAGATTAATGTGCCCCCTATTTCCAGACTGGTGCACTGGCCACACACACACACACACACACACACACACACACACACACACACACACACACACACACACACACACACACACGCACGTACCCCAGAGAGTGACATCATAAAAAAAACACACATGCACGCCTCCCTCATCGGTTTTTCTCTCAGGAGATGATCCATATGGGGAATAGACTTGTGTGTGTGTGTGTGTGTGTGTGTGTGTGTGTGTGTGTGTGTGTGTGTGTGTGTGCGTGTGTGTGTGCGTGTGTGTGTGTGTGTGTGTGTGTGTGTGTGTGTCGTTTCCTTTGTTGTCTGTGTATGTCAATAAGTAGACATCCCTTATCACTTTGAAGCCTAAATTTTTTCACAACCTCAACCATATTTACAGTATATGGATGCTTGGATCCGCCTCCACTTTGAGTGACAGGTGTAGCCTTTCTTGAAAAGAATCCACATCCTCATATTGGAATGTAAAATCTATCATTTTTGTTCAGTTAATGTCTGAGTGCCTAACCCTTGTTCAACTTTGACCCTGACTCACGTCCATGCTTTGGGGGTGTTTTTATTTATATTGTATTCCTTTTTTTTTTTTTTTCCATACAGGTTCCTATGGAGGAAATGTCCTCTCGGCGGCTCGCTAGCATCTTTGATGACGACATTGGAGTCCGGCTAACGGTAAGATTTGAGAAAGCTATCAATAATGTTCAGCAGAAAACCCATGCAGTCACTTCCCCTGTATTAGCCTTGAATAATATGCCACACAAACGGAACATAGTGTCAGATAAATGCCAAAACAGTTGGAAATTCTCATACTAGCATTACACCACGTATTCACTCAACTGATAAGATTAGCATCGAGTGGTTTGCAACAAGCAGTCCGACTCCGCACTTTGTCGGCAAGACTGTTTCCATGCTGCGATTTGGTGCCGCTGTTTTTGGTTAGTAGCAGAGGTCAAAAGAACTCAGCGGTGATCACTGGCGTGTACGGACCGATGTAATGACACTTCATACCCTTTTTTTCCCCCCTATCATGTTTAAAAAGACGGCGTCTATTTAAATCTATATCGCCATTGAACAACTTGACTTGATCTCACACCGCGTTTAACCTCATTTGCAGCCTTTTGAATGCTCCATTCACGTTCCAAATCCGAAGTAATGCGACTGACAGGAAGTCTGAGGCGAAACAGAAAAAGGGCTCCAAGTGCTTGAATGTGTGTGTGAGACAGAGAGAGAGCGAGAGAGTGCGTGTGCAAGCTCGCAGTTCAAAAGTTCATGTTTGTGTGCGTTTGCGTGCCAATCTGCAGCTTGTTTTAGGGGGCGGCGGGGTTTTGCGAGTGTGGCAGCCCCAGAGGTATCATCTTGTACTCCCGCTGAGCTCCTCTCCGCCACGCTTGCGGCATCCAACTGGCACAATGCGTGCGTGTGTGTGTGTGTGTGTGTGTGTGTGTGTGTGTGTGTGTGCGTGCGTGCGTGTGTGTGTGTGTGTGTGTGTGTGTGTGTGTGTGGGTGCGTGGGTGTGTGTGTGTGTGTGTGTGTGTGTGTGTGTGTGTGTATGTGTGTGCGCGCGCGTGCGCGCACCTGTGAGAAAAACGCACACACACACACACACACACACACACACACACACACACACACGCACGCACTCACACACACTCACACACACAGACATGCCCGTGGGCCACAGAGAAAGTTGAAACAAAAAGTTGATGCATAGTTTTGAAAGCCAACAGTGGGCGACAAACATACAAACTGTTGACAGTTAACATTAATGCACCGGAAAAAAAAAAACAATCTTATTGAACCCGTGCCGACTTTATTTCGGAAGACCTGCTGATTGAGTCTTAATATTTGAAAATGTAATTTAGATATCTATAACCATACAACAGCAAGTGTGTCATTTTGGAACAGATTCGATAAAAAGTAACAAAGGGGGGGGGAAATATTTTGAATATAATATTTGCACTTTTAACGATTGTGTTTTGTTCTTACGAGGATCATGTAAGTGTGAAAAGTTATGAGATTGGACAAAAATATATCACACAAAATGTTGTTATTCAATGATTGGCAGATGATCAAAAAGTGCTTTCGTTATCTCAAAAATGAGAAAACAGACAAGAAATTAGACTCGCGGTACATCATCCTGCATTGATTTGGCCTTTTTGAAATGTTTCGAGTCAAAGGAAAGCTTGTAACAAGCTTCTGGATAATGTCGCCAAAAAATGTCGAGATGAAGATGCTGCAAGAGAAGGAAAAAAATTTAAAAAAGAGAGAGAGACAAGATGTTTCTCCTTTCTGTCTGGGGCTGAAACTAATTGGTCCAGGATTAGAAAAATATTACCAAAACACACACGCACACAATTTCGACAAAGCCTTCCGCAGGTCTGGTTGCCATGGCGATAATGCTGTGCAACAGTGCATATAGGAAGGGGGGGCAGGGGGGGTGTTAAAAAAAAAAAAACACCCTTTGCTGTCTTGATGACAGTTTCACACCAAAAACTCAAAAGAAAAATAAACTCTTCCGGCCACTTTTTCACGGAAGAAAGCATGCTTGGACGAGCTTGGTGTGGAAAAACTTGAAGGGAGGATGCTGGCGCAATTATCGACCATCTTGGAGCAGTTTCGAGAGCACTGCAAGATATTGTCTTTATTTCCCTCGTGTTCGATGTGGGGACTCCCCGTTGCTAACCAAAACAGCAGCACCTGCTGAACCAGTAAAGCAATACAATCAAAGGCTTCCAGTTCAGTAAATAACCTCCTCGCCGCCATATTTGGCAGGCATACGTTTGGGAAAATAGATTTTCTTTACTTTCTTCTCTCTGGAATTTTATGACCACGTGTAGTTGGAAAAGTCGGCGTGCGTGTGAGTCACATGATGTTCACCCTCCACCACATCATTCAATTCCTGACATTCGGCTTTAATGATCTTTGATTAAAAATGTCTCTTTTGGTGATGAAGATGATGACGGTGTTACAGACAGAACAAGGGGGGAGATTAATTACACACACACACACACACACACACACACACACACACACACACACACAGGCAGATTTCGAACAACACACACCTCGTCGGGCCAGATGTTAGCGTTTAAATTTCTGTGTAAAATCAAGTGTGAGAAACATGTTTTAATTATCTGGCCACCTGGACTGTCTTTTTTTGTACGTACACATACACGGGCAGGCTACACACGCACACGCGCGCACACACACACACACACACACACACACACACAGACACACACACACTTGTGGTGCATGTTTTCATCACAACAGGATGTTGCATTCATTACTTTCCTTGATTAATTAAGCCGAAAAAGATCTGATTAAAGGTTTGATTTCCATGTCGGGGGACCGAACGTCATCGTAATAATGCAAATTTTATAAGGTCACGTTATCGTCACTGCAGTCTGCTCTGTAACACTTACAAATGAAATTGAGTGTACGTTTTCGCCGGGAGGGGACAATTTGAAGACAAGTCGTCAAAAAAAAAAAAAAAACATTTTGCCTTTACAAAGATACTGATGCTCAGTTTGGATTGACACTGATGGAATTTTTGGGGTTTATTTTCGTCTTTATTTTACATAACAGTTGTTTTACACTGTCACATACATTTTAAAAAATGACATTCAGATACTGTATTTTTTTTTGTTTTATAAATGCATTTTATCTATTTATTTTACATGCCCAGAGAACATTTACTTCTATTATTATTAAGGTTAAAAAAAATTTTAAAAAAAATGTTTTGGTTTTCTTCCAATCGCAGCACTATTTTTTTCCCCAAAACTTTTATTTTCCTCAATTTGTCAGTGAGGAATGCATGAACACAGAACGTAATGCCAAAGTGGTACAATTTGGCGACCTGCCAAAATGCGCCCAAAGCCAAACAATGCGCGTGACGTCGGCAAATCTCATGAGACTTCAGCACAGTGAGCATCTAAATGACTGACTAACTCCGCAACAGATGGCTTTTTATGTGGCTTCTGTGTGTTTATTTTTAGTTTCCAAAGGAAATGTGTCATGATTATAACCATAGAACAGGAAATGGAGCTGACTGGACCATAGGAAAGTGTCCACCTCGTTAATCTACATTTTCTTCCTACTTTCCTTGACTTCATTCCCCCCACCCCCATCTCCATCTTGGATTTTCCTACCTTCTCGTCCTGTTCACGCCACCTCTGTCCGCGTTCTTCTCATTTCCCCAGTCCACTGAGTTAAATTATAGGGGAAAAAAAAACAAAAACAAACGCAATCAGACCATGACATGGTTATTATTATTTTAAAGTGAAGCGCTGTTTTTTTTCTCTTCATTTTTAATTCCCTCTCATCCCCCTCCATCTATCCCCGCTCTTTTAACGCTCACCCTCCCTCTCGCTCCGCGTTTGTAAGCTTGAGGAATTTTAACGTCTAGAGATTTAATGCCGGGAATTAGTAAATCATTAACATTTGACCAAAGTGTGTGTGTGTGTGTGTGTGTGTGTGTGTGTGTGTGTGTGTGTGTGTGTGTGTGCGCCTGCCTGCCTGCATGACTGATTTTTCAAGGATTCTGAGGAAGAAAAAGCCTGCTTCGCATAATCATGTTCATACTGGCCACTGCCTTATGGTTCCTCTGGAAATGATCATTGTAAACATCCAACCATCGATTTTCCGATCCGCTTTATCCTCAGAAGGGTCACGGGTGTGCTGGAGCCTATCCCAGCCGTCTTCGGGCAGTAGGCGGCGGACACCCTGAATTGGTTGCCGGCCAATCGCAGGGCACACACAGACGAACAACCATCCACACTCACACTCACACCTAGGGACAATTTAGGGTGTTCAATCAGCCTGCCATGCATGTTTTTGGAATGTGGGAGGAAACCGGAGTACCCGGAGAAAACCCACGTAGGCCCGGGGACAACATGCAGACTCCACACAGGGAGGCCGGAGTTGGAATTGAATTGGTGCCTGTGCACTATGAGGTTGACGCGCAAACCACTGGACCACCGAGCTGCCTCATTGTAAACATTTTTTTTTTCTATATTAAACAGTGAGGGGACGTTTGTGTCAGCCCACGCCGGTCAGGGCGGAGATCAGCTGCAGGTCGTCACGCAAGTCACCCACACCTCTCTCCTCCCAGAACAGCTGGAACCGTCACCCGGCTGAGAAAAGACACGCCGGATCGCAGGTCAATTGGATGTAGTAAGTCTTTCCAATTTTTTTTTTTTTCCGGTGGGGGGCAAATCCACAGCCCAGGCTTGAGCTGATCACAAATAATAACATACAAGAACGGTCCAATGTGCTCACTGGAGTACACTGAGAAAGAAGTATATGAACGACGCGTGATATACAGTTTCTATTTTCAGATGTAGTCTTTTGTATGAAGTACAACTAATAACATAAAGTTCGAAGAAGTAAGAGCAAAACAGACGCCACAGAACCAACCGCCTAAGTGGGCTACTACACCTGCCGAGTCTGACGTGTCTTCATTTCTGGTCTTAGCCCCCCCCCCCCTCCCCGATCACCTCCGTCAAGTCCCCCTTGGCCTTTTTTCAGTCCCCAAAACAGTGGTTATCATATCCCCCCAAAAAGCCCGAGTCATGCAGCTCTCTCCATTTCTCATATTTGTACGTTTTGTGTATTTCAATGTTAGCTTTAGGAGCACGGCTGGAGTAATCGTAAAGTTAGTATTGGCAATTGAGGTTTTAAGTTTGAGTTCGAGGGTTAGTTACGGCCCCGTGATGTCATTCGGCATATTGGCATGTCACGAAATACAGCAACAAACCACGTAAGATCTCAAATATGCGCGATAATCACACCAGGGAGTGTGACCTCTATTTCGACCCCCCCCCCTCCTTCCCCACCACCTCTCTACCTTCACTTCCTTACCACTAAATCCTTAAATCTTCATCATGACAAAATGGAGTGTGACCGACTTCCCTGGTGTGAAATGATTTAAAAAAAAAAAAAAAAAAAAAACAAGGTGAGGTTGAAGACATCACAATTAGATCTCTTGAATGTCTTACTTCACACTCAAGCACCCCCCGGCAACACTTCAATTCCATCGTATCTTTACTCCATAGCAAAGACCAGTGGGAAATTGTCTTGGGAGATTACCACCAGAGTGTGTGTGTGTGTGTGTGTGTGTGTGTGTGTGTGTGTGTGTGTGTGTGTGTGTGTGTGTGTGTGTGTGCGTGCGTGCGTGCGTGCGTGCGTGCGTGCGTGCGTGCGTGCGTCTGTGTGTGTGCGTTACAAAGAGACAGTGAATAAATGTAGCCTGCAGTTCACATGCAACATGCATGAATTTTGTGTTTTCTGTCTCCGTGTGTGTGTGTGCGAGCATTTCGTCCAAGGAACACATAAATGGATTAGGCGTCATGCTTTTATTCCTGTAATGGAAAGATCAGGCGGGGAAAGAAAAGTAGGGCTGAGCCCAGGCGGCGAGTGCGAATGGGGCAGGGGGAGTAGTCCAATAAGAGTAGCGTTCAAGACCCTCGAGTTTTTCCTTTTAAAAGAAAATGCTTTGCGGTGGAAAATTCAATCTTCACCGATTGGAAACAGTGCGCAACACATGTTGACTATCTTTCCTCTCGCAAGTCTTCGGTGTCCAGCCTGGTACTATCCTGGGAGATGTAAAATTTTGAAGTTGACTTCATAGTCTCCGTTCAGACAGATGTTGGGGAAAAGTGCCGGAAAAATGCTTTTTTTTTTTTTTTTTTTTTAACAGGCAGTTAGAAAGGGGCTGAAGAAGGTGTCATCCCGTCTCCTTTTAATGGCATACCATGTCTGGACCATTTAGACAGAACAGCAATCCTGGAGAAAAACGCAGATTGAAAGCAGCATTGTCCAAACCTCCAACGCCTAAAATTGACATCTTACTTTGACCCTTCATTGCCAGTCTTTTTTTTATTTTATTTTATTTTTTTACACAGCCCAATTGAGTGTTCAGAGAGGCTGGCTGTTTCACACCAAGTTCCTGCATTAGTGATGTGTCAAGGGGAGACTTGATGAATGTGTGTGTTGAGAACATCCACAGGTTTGTATGACAACGAGCTAACCGGGAGTGACACACAACAATGGGGCAGTGAAAACAGGTCACTGGACACTTTGAGGATTAGTGTGTGTGTGTGTGTGTGTGTGTGTGTGTGTGTGTGTGTGTGTGTGTGTGTGTGTGTGTGTGTGTGTGTGTGTGTGTGGATGTGTGGTGTGTGTGTGTGTGTGTGTGTGTGTGTGTGCGCGTGTGCGTGTGTGTGGAAGAGATCCCAGGCAGATGTCCAGAGTCCCATGCCAGCAGCAAACGAGTGTGTGCGCACATGCATGCATGTCTGTGTGTAGCCAATCATCTCAATACATTTACATTCACTCATATTTGACATGTGATGGATTTGTTTGCCGTCAGTATGACATTTTTACAGTTAAGTTAAATTTATCTCAAATTTATTTTTTCGCATATATAATTACAGTACCGATGTTTAACTTGCATTGTATATGTCCATCAAGTAGAGTCATTGCACCGCTGAGTGGTCCTGATGCTCTGAGTGGCTCACGACGTCGCATTTGCGTCCCCTTTGGTGTATGTATTCGTTCCGTGTCTCTTTTGGTAATTGGTTTGCAAGGGGATATTAAGAATAGAAACTGACTCGTCATTTAATTTTCGTTTTACCCTAGAAACACCAAAATTGAAATACAGTTTGATTTTGATGGTTCGTTGTCTGGAACAAGTGAGGGAAAGTGTAAAAACAGTTTATTTCTAAAAGGAAGGCAAATGCATTTATTATATACTGTATTATTTTGCTCTTTCTTTCATTAACAGAGAGGTACCAATAATTTTCTCCACGTGTGTATGAATTTGGGGAATTCAGATTGCTGATGGCTCGTTTCCGACCACAGCATCGTTTCCAGGCGCCACGTTTTCGCCATCTCATGGTCAGTATGAGAAATGCTGTCGGTGACAACTTCCGGAACTAAAAATTTACGAACCGTTTTTCCATTTGTTTCGTGCCCTCACCGTGTCGTCATCCTGAGTTAAGAGGGTGTGCGCACTTGTGCAACCACAACTAAGTTGTTTGTTTACTTCATCTCACAAATTTTTTTTCAATTTAGTTGTGCTTAGGTCACATGAATGTCGGAAAAAGTTTGGAAATGACTTCTTTTTCAGAAATACTTAGCATTTGAACAGTGTACGTAGACTTTAATCACCCAGTTTAATCAACTTATGCTAATGATGAAATCATTGCTGATCACTGAAAATGATTGTAAAGCACGAACCATACAACTGAAATGAACATGAATTTTATGTAATCCTGAGTTTTTTCCCTTTCTATTTTTCAGACAGCGGGGGGCGCCATTGCCCCCTGGCTGCCCTGACCGCACGTCCCTGGTGGAAATGGTTTAGCGCGTGCGTGTGCGTGTGAGGGGGCCTCAGGTAGTAACACTTTAGCATTTAACAGGACTGCGCTCAGAACCTCTCAGCCAATCACAATCCAGAGGCGCCTCAAGTCTAATAAAGTCCGGCAGCAGCATCTTGACAGTGCAAGTTTGGTCCAGAAATCCGGCATAACCGGATCAACCGCCACCAGTTCACGTTTTTGTAGATTTAACACCCAGACTCAGCTAAAATGCAAACGTTTCGCCAAACTCTGCTCGTTCTCTCGGCGCTGTCAAGCTGGTGTGCGCTCGATGGCTCATCGGTGTGTCCCGCCGTAGAGGAGGCGTATGGAGCCGTAGTGAACCTGCTGCGCCCCGGGCAGCAGCACTCGCTTCTGGATGAGAAGTCTCTGGTCGCTCTCTTTAATACACTGGAGAACCGTGTGCAGTGTGGACAAGTGCCGTGTGGAAAGGTACGTAGTTTTTTTTTTTTTTTTTTTTTTTTTTTGGGTGAGCTGCCAGCTCGCGCAGACAGGGGAGAAAGTACGCACGTCTCAGGGTGATGCTAAGGGTTCGAGGTCCAAAAAGTGTCAACGCGCTGATAATGAGATAACAACTACTGATAATAGCTTAAATAATTTTTTTTCCCCAAGTTCATGCTAGAAAAAAAAAACATTTTATTGAATCAATTTGAAATCAAACGTTTTTACCTCTGACGTTTATTGGACATTAAAAAAAATATATACATAAATTCAAATATTTTACAGTATTACATAATGATGATACATACTGTATGCTGTATTTAGATTCCTTATTTTTTTCTTTTTTGTTAATCTTAACTATCCCATTAAAGTAACCAATTAAAATAATGTCATTGAAAGAAAACATTTGAATGTAATTTCTTCATTGAAGTAACAAAATGTTAACAGCAATAATAATCCTACTCGTGTATTAATGATTAAACTCACAAAATGTTAAGTGTAAAATATTTATTTTATTTCATTGTCAAAGTAAAGGAAAAGTATCCTATTTATACATTAATTGCATTGTGGGCAGAATCAATGCACACAGGGTCCGAACTGGCCCACAGACTGTAGTTTTACCACCCTGTGGTACTGGGAAGAAAATATCTTACTTCGGTCAATGTCAATGAGGTGTTAGCGTCATTATCAGCATGTCAAAAGTCCTTGAACTTGCTGCATGTCACAGTGTGGGCGCAGTTAAAGAAAAGTGTGTGATGGATTGTGTCCCCCTGGCAGAAATAAAAGGAAACATTGTTTGGCTTGTGGGTGATAAGCACTTAATACAGTCGATTCAAACCCTTGAGAAAGGTACACTGAATCAATAAGTTAACTGACCTAAATAGTGACGTAACACAGTATCAGCAAAATTGTTACCCTTGAAAAAAGCCTGTTGTGTGAATGTATCTCATCAAAAGTTCAATTTCAATGTAAGCAACAGAATTAGTTACCATCGTACATAAAGCGGATTCTATTTTTATAACTAGAAGTGGCAAAAGTACTCGCACCATATCGTCTAAGTTGAAATCATGTGTTTTTCACTCCAGTGCAACCTATCAGAGGCCGTCCACCAGCTCGTCCACAATCACAGCGACCATCGGCAGGCAGGCGAGGAAGACCATGCCGTCGACGTGGTGGAATTTAGCGCCCTCGCCGCCGGCTGCGTCCTGTACCTGGCCTCTCCTGACATGGTGTGCGCTGCGGCGAGCCAGGGCAGGTGGGGGCAGGAGGTGGAACACTTCCTGCATGAGATTGCAAGTGGACATTCCCATGAACATCACCATGAAGAGGAGGAGGAAGCGGAGGTGGGCCAGTCATGCCACGGCCTTGAACATCGGCAAGTGGGCCTCCCTGGATTAGAAAAAGTGCTCAGAGAACTCCTCAAGCACTATGAGTCATCAGACGTTGAGGTCAGTGGGGAAAAAAATATTCGCTTATGTTTGGTCATCTCGTGCTAACCAGGCTGTCGTGACAGATTTGGCACTTTGAACCAGTCTGTGAGCAATGCTCCGTCCAGACCGGAGCGTGCGCTTGTTGAATTATTTTGAGCTAGCTATGTTTGTTTGGGTTATGATGCAGCCTGGGACCCAAGGGCCAAAGGTTTGATTTCAGCTCAGATACATGAAAAGCAATTCTTGATAAAAATGTTCCAGCCCATTAGCCAAGAGGTTGTGACATGCAGGAGGGTGATTTGAAGGTCTTTTCGCCACACTGGGATCTCCCCTTGGATCAATGAGCTGATGAATCATCGTGGTTTGACTGAAGATGTGATCTCTGACCAAAGGGTTCAAGGTTCAACTCATCTTAGACACTTTAAAATTCATTTTTGAGCTAAGCAATGCTGGCAGGCCATCGTCTCGGAACATTGTGGCCTCTGCCTGGAGTTTCTAGCTGTTAAATCATGTGTGGGTTTGAATGATTAAATGAAGTCACCAAAGATCACTTTTTTTTTTCTTTTTTCTTCTAATCACCATCGATAACTAGAGCTGCATCACAACAAGCGACATCATGTCGGAGGTCGGCGCCCCATCAGCAGAGCAGACACAAGCGGCGGGTGCAGTGCTGGGCCAGCTCTTGTATCATGCCCTGCGAGGTCATTGCTTCCAATCACTCCCCGACGAGAGCTTCTTCCTGGATTACATCATCCACCGACTGGGCTCTGAGAATTTCACTATCGCAGGTAAAAAAAAAAAAAAAAAAAAAAAAAGAATAAAATAAAAGGAACTCAAGTCACTCGTGACGTGGCTTGACTTGAGAGGAAAAAGTTGAACATTGTCTGGACTTTGTAGAGTTGGAGGCTGTCATGAGGTCTCTGGACATCGGACCCAACTTGGAGTTGAGCCACGGGCACGACGAGGACGAGCATGCTCATCACGATCACAGCAGGCGACGGCGACATTCCGAAAGCAATGGCACCTGGGAGGAGGTGAAGACGTCATTGAAAGTCACGTGACAACATTTTAGGAGCATTTGAAAAATAACAGGATTGTCGCGATTTTCTCCTAGCACTGTTTTTCCGCGCACGAGCTGGTACTCATCCACGGCCTGGGTGTGAACTCGCCCAGGCTGGGTCGCTCTGACCTGGCTCGACTTAGCCCGGCGCTGATCCAGCAGATCCTGAGCGGGGCCTGCATCAGCTCGCACCCGGCGAAACACGACCAGCTCAGCAAAACGGAGAGTAAGCGCTCTCTCGCCTGGACCCTTCACACACACTCATAAGAGTTAACAGCTGGGCCCATTTGAATGCCGTTGACAACCAATACAGCAACACCTATCAAAACGTCTACCGCTAAACAGTCTATCGGTTAAAAATTAAGGTGGAGTCTTATTGCCCGTTGATGATTATGTGTCGACTTCATTGGCCTTCCAGTAGATTATTGACTGTTTGCCCTTGACGCCCTCGTGTGCATGTGACCCAGGATACCTGTACGCAACTCTGGCCAACGTGGTCATCACGCTGATATCCATGTTCGGCATCGTGCTGCTGCTCTGCACGTCGTGCACCAGCGTCTTCCAGCTGTGCATCCAGTTCTGCATCAGCCTGGCCGTGGGTTCGCTCACGGGGGACGCTTTGCTGCACCTGCTGCCCATGGTGAGCCGTCATTATCTCGGCTTCATCACCTTTAGCACACCAGCAATCCAAAATGTCACAAACAGTATAGAACCCGAGTGCTTTTCATTCAAGATGTTACATTGGGAATCGTTGATCAATGCGCAACGCACTCATTTCCTACTGCGCGTAGTTTCTGGGCCTGCACGTCCACCACTTGGACGAAGCCGGTGCAAGCCACCACAGCCGCCACGGCGGCCATGACCACCAGCTGGAGGTGTCGGACTACGTGTACAAGATGCTGGTGGTGCTGAGCGGCATTTATTTATTCTACCTGATGGAAACCGTCTTCAACATCATCACGCAAGGACATAACCACCACGGGGTGAGCAAAAGAAAAAAGCAACTGGACACTCCATTAGGTACACCAGGCTGAACCCAAAGCAAGAGCTGGATATACAGTATTTGAACTGACAGCTCTTGCACTGAATGTGATTAGATTGCGCAGGTGTACTGAATGGGAGGTTTGTTTGTTTTTTCCTCCCAAAAACATTTCATAATCCTTTGTGATGAACGTTCAAGGATGAATCCGAAGGTCACCACTGTGACCACGACCGAGTTCTCGAGATGTATCACCAGGAGAGGAAACAAAAAGACAAATTGCACTCAACTTCCAAAACGGACCTGGTAAGAACTGTTGCACATTCGAGGTCCACTGATATCATGGTGACGGTGATTATGATGACGTGTCAAGGTCAGAGAGGAGGAGCAGCACGAAAGAGATTTTCACATGCCCACAGAGAGGACCAGAGGTAAGATTTTGTCGTAATCCCCCGCATATACACTAGCCACAAATTTGTGCTTTCTTTTTTTATTTTCTCAAGGAGCACAGTGCCATTTTTCCTTTTATTAAAACCATAAACAGCAAATACCTGGAATTACAAAGATACGGGAGTCCACCTCTAATTATGTTAATTGCTAACTAACATAAGAGCTGTGTCCTTGCACAGAACATCGGTTGCTCCCTTACATGGTCACGATAGGGGACGGCATCCACAACTTCGCCGACGGCCTGGCGATGGGCGCCGCCTTCTCGCTCTCATGGAAATCCGGACTGGCCACGACACTGGCTGTCCTCTGCCACGAGCTGCCCCACGAGCTAGGTGACACATACACACTCCCAATTTCAACTCTGTTGCAAAGACAAAAAACAGCAGTACCTACTGAGGTATGTCCGCCCCTGCATCTTCCAGTATGTTGCAAACAAGTTGCACATTATTAAAATTTCTTGTACATGATGACGGCTTTTGCGATGATTAGCATTCCAGGCTCAGGCGAATTGCAGGAATCAAACCCATTGCTACAAAATAGCTGTCCGATTGTTCATTTGAACACTTTTGTGCCCTAAGGCGATTTCGCCATCTTGCTCAACTGTGGCATGTCAGTGCGCCGGGCGCTGCTTTTTAACGTCGGCAGCGCCATGACGTCTTTCGTGGGCCTCTACATTGCCCTGAGCGTGGCTACCGACCTGGCCACCACGCAGTGGATTGCCACCATCACCGCGGGCCTTTTTCTCTATGTGGGCTTGGCTGATATGGTGAGTGGTCCTACTTCTTAAGTACTGTACTGTGGAATCCTTTAACTCATTCAGTAGCAGCCAATTCTGGACCAAGTCTGAAAAGAAGTTTAAAAACGTCTTTGGGAGTGAATGAGTAAAGTGGATAGAGTATATACAGTATACATTGAAACAAATGAGGAAGGGATGTATGTCCAAAAAATGTCTATATAAAAAAAATTAAAAAAAGGGACCATTTTTGGTGTTGTTCCCCACTCCAGTTACCCACCATGATGCACATCAAATCCAAGAGGCCGTGGCTGATATTCGCACTGCAGAACGTTGGCCTGCTTTGCGGTTGGGCCGTCCTCCTGCTTTTATCCCTCTACGAGGAGAGCATCAGCTTCTAGCGTTCCTCGACCAGCTTTGGTCTTAACACGTGAGGGATGAATCCTTTTCCAGGATGTTAAATGTGTGGTAGGGAGAGAGAGAAAAAAAAAGCCAAAGAAATTTCATAGACACCGTATGCAAAAATAAACTATTTTGTACAAGATACAAAAATGTAATCCAAGCAAATGGGGCATCATGATGACTGGTTGCGGATTCTTAGAATACAAAAATGTGTGACCCAAGATTTTGCACGGCAGTGTGATCCCCTGATTTTATGAACAAATAAAGTTGCTGAAAAGGGACTTTGAACACACAACTACACACTGAATTTTTACCATCTAAGTGACTTCATAGCCACATGACAGCAAGCTAAACTCACCTTCAATTTGATTGTAAAATGCACAGAGGTTATTCTTGATGCACAAGATTTATATAACTGCAGTTTGTGTGTGTGTGTGTGTGTGTGTGTGTGTGTCTGTGTGTGTGTGTGTGTGTTTAGGTTATTTTGTATCACAAGAGTGACAAAAAAAAAAAAGTAGTTATTTAGGCTCATCACAAAATTTCCCTCATGGTAAATGTAAATAAGTGTTAATGATAGTCTACGTATAGATTTTGTATATTTCAGCAGTTTGAATAATAAATCTGCTTGCACAAGACTGCTTTTTGGCACCTTTATTTACTTTGAAGTGCAAAAACTTTCTTATTGCCACTCGGGAAATAATTTGGGGGGAATTGTTTTGCAGTTTATAGAACATTAATGGTGGAATACGTTTGAAAGTTTCTCTTTGTAATCTTAAAAACATGACATTTGAAGAGGGGATGCATCGGCCTTTTAGAACCACTGTATCTTTCCAATGAATTTACTTTATTATATGTCATCGTGTGTATTTATTTGAGAAAATATATTTCATCTGCATTAGCTCTGTGTACCTTTTAAATTGCTTTACTTCATAATTCATATTTGTTTTTGTTCATTTCGTTTATTCAACTTTAATCAAAGGTTTCTAAAAAAATAGACTGCATCCTCAAACTGGCTGGCAAAGATTTTTTTTGTTTTTTTTAATCATCAGCCTCATCTAATCTGCGGAGTTTATGTGAACATCTTCATTAGGGCCAGAGTCCAGTGACAAGTCATTACACACATAATGTATACTCTGCACACCACACAAGTGGTGACGGTGTCCCCTTTGCACTCACTTTAATGACAAAGCACACGTTGGCGGGCTGAGCCTGGAAGCCCAAATGTTGCACCGAAGTTCGCTGACTGATGTTGATGACTGTGTCCTGCCTAGAATATTGTTTGTTTTACCCTTTTTATATGATCACAACCCAGGAGTGCAATATTAGTGGGGCGTGTACAGGCATGTAATGAGGTCAGCCTGACCTCATTGAGGAGGGTAGATCGAATAAACATTAACAATGAGGAAACGGAGGACATTCCCCCGTTTGAATTTATGGCACAGGTCAATGTTTGCCTCCTGAGTCAATAACGGGATAAAAGGGTCCTGGTTCTGGGCAAGACGGCAGATTGTTGTTCTTCGTTCCCAGGAGTCCTTTTGTTTGGATATTTTATCAATCAAAACCAGCGACCTTAGAAAAATAATTTTATTCATATACAAAGAAACAAACTGAAATTCAATTAAAACAACAACAACAAAAAAACGGGCTATGTTTTACTTGAATTGAATGATCTCCTGAGTGGCCAGCTTGATGAGCTGGTTGAAGTCAAACTGGATGTACTTGCGCCAGTAGCGTCGGTCTCTGCCGTACATTTGGGCGGGGTAACACGGACTACCTAAAAAAAAAAAAAACATCTTCAAGCATTTCATTTGAATTTTATTTACATTTATTGTAATGAGTATTCACTTCCTCTGGCTGACCACCAAATCGCCACTAGAGTTAGTTACCAAGCAAGGAATCTTTACTTACTGTATGGCGCCATCTAGTGGATAGAACATGGTCAGGCCTTTCCAGCCTTGTTGAATGGCTGATTTGCCCCGATTTATTTTTATTTTTTTTAATGCTGGAATAAAAGTAACACGGACTACCTAAAAAAAAAAAAAAACATCTTCAAGCATTTCATTTGAATTTTATTTACATTTATTGTAATGAGTATTCACTTCCTCTGGCTGACCACCAAATCGCCACTAGAGTTAGTTACCAAGCAAGGAATCTTTACTTACTGTATGGCGCCATCTAGTGGATAGAACATGGTCAGGCCTTTCCAGCCTTGTTGAATGGCTGATTTGCCCCGATTTATTTTTATTTTTTTTAATGCTGGAATAAAACCAAACAAACATCTAGAAAGTAATGTCTCACCGATGCCATGAAGGATTCGAGCAACAGCTCTTCCTGAGAACTTCTCGTCACTTCTGTTGGACAGGAAGCTCCTTATGTCTGCTCGGATCTGATTCTCCCAGTCCAAGAGCTACCCCCAAAAAATAAAAATAAATAATAATTATCCAAATCATAGTTTAGAACATCAGCATAGTGGTTTGTGTCACCTTGTACTGCTGCAGGCTGTCATCTGGTTCCAGTGGTTCCAGAGTGAGGTCTCTTTCCCGCCGTTTGTCAAAGTAGTCTGACAGAAGGTCCTTCAACCGGAGACTGGGTCCGTCGTCCAAGTTGTCCAAGCAGGAAAGCACGCTCTTGAAGGACACACTGGTGACAAAAGAATGTATACATTTGCTGCAAATGTACTTGAGACAGGTAGTAAAAGTATTTTAAGCTGTGTAGTCACAACAACGTGAGGCAATAGGTGTCAAAAATTGCTTTCAGTACATAGCAGTGACCAGCAGAGGGCGCAAATAATTCAGGCCCGACTAGCTTGCTCCCAGAACAGATTCGTGAAGGTCTACCTTTTGAAGGCCTTGAAGCAGGCGCTCAGCTGGTAGAGCTGCGACCTCTCGCGGTCCTGCACGCGCTTATGCAGGAACCGGCACACCTTGTCCAGTTCCTCGTCGCAAAGGTCGCCGTAGGAGCGGAAGTAGAAGGACAGGGAAGAGAATTCCACAAGGACGCCACTCCGCCCGCCAGCTGCACATAAAGAGCGAGCATAGTTCAACAACAAGGTACAAGCAAAATTCACACACGTATATGCTCATTTAATCTTGTAACACAACTTGAGCGTCAAAGCACCTTTACCCGTGCTCCACTGCAGCTGCCTGAGCCCCCTTTTGACCAATGGGAGCTGCCATCCCATCATGTCGGCGACCTCCACCACGTCAAACTCCAGCTGGCTGCACGACTCCACCCCCTCGCCTGCCATGCGCATACGGGCCAACACTACAGCGACGGGCGGGCAGCTGCAAAGTCACACGTCTTCTTCAGTATTTGACACAGTAGAGTCGGAACGCGGGTGGAAAGCTGAGTGACGTGTGTTACATTTTGGTGATTTTCCGCAGCTGTTTGGGTCCGTCGTAGCAGCTGACTTTGCACACGGAGAGCGTGGGGTGGAGAAGCTCCACAAAGCGCTGTGGATGTAGCTCCAGATAGCAGAGAAGTGTCTCAATACCTGAAAAAAAATTAACATAACAAAACACACACATGCACACACACACACACAAAAATATGCATGTCAAGAGTATGTATGATACATAGATTTACCGCCTGAACGGGCTGCTGAAGGAATCATGACGGGTAGTGAAAGCTGATGTTCTGCTGTCTGGCCATGACATCTTGAGGCAGTAAGTGTAAAAAAAAATAAATAAATCTCACTACTTGGCAGAAACTATTAGAAGGTGCAAATCGTTTCGACCCAACTCGTTTCCCGCCTGAACCAACAGGTTGCAAAATGACTCAATATGGTCGTTAAAAACGTGATTGTGTAGTCAATACACCAGAAGCAATGAGGAAGAAAAATCATCTCATTACTTGTGGAACAAGCAGCAGAAGGCACAGGCACACGTCCGGGTTTTTTTGAAAATTTTCAAACACATTTTCTGCCTAAATGGGCTGCCAAAGGAATCGGGACCGTTAGTAAAAGTACATGTTATGTTGCATCGTCGCTACATCTTGAAGCAATAGAGGCAAAAGGGGAACATCACTCCTTGGCAGCGACCAGCAGAGGAATTCCGTAACTCGAGCCCAACTAGTCTGCAGCCTAAACGTGCGGTCGAATGAACGTGTGCAACTGACTACCTTCTTCTGTGATGTCCAGGGTCTCTACCGTCTCCTGGATGGGCATGGCTCTCTCATGAGTGTGACACAGTCTTTCCACGGGCCACTCAGAGGAGCTCTCTACTTCCTGGTCACCCACAACCTCCACGCTGACTTCTTTCGCATCCATATTGTCCATTTTATGACCGTTGTCTGCAGAATGTACCATCTCCTGCCGGGCGGGTATGTCGCGACCGGTTTCCCGATCGTAGATCTCCATCATCTCGGCATCGCTGACGTCCTCCTTGACAGAAGACGTATCAATCATCGCATGTGAGGTGCGTGTCCATCTGCTCGCGGCGATACACACGTAACGTGGGCCTTTTTACCCGGATTAGTTGCTGCTGTTTCCGCTGAATCTGTCTGCATTTGCATGGCGGGAACACTTTCTGGACCAGCCGCTTCACCGTGTAGTAGTCCACCGTGTCGGAATAGATGTGACGCCGCAGCTCGTGCAGGTCCATACCCTACGCGTAAAGATTGATTATCCATCACGATGAAGCGAAAGCGGCGTTATTTCTTGAATGTCTAAGTGTAGCGAAAATTGCGGTGTGCGAGTTCAAATTCCAGTTGCAGTCTTACTTCGGGATCAAGAAAGAGGTGACAGTGTGCCGGTTCGCCATCTCTCCCTGCTCTCCCAATTTCTTGGACGTAACTCTCAAAGCTCTGAAGAAATAATGTGACGCTCAGGTGCAGAAAGACAGTAACAGGAAGTCACTTCGAGTACTTTGTGTCAAACTACTGTGTGGGAAGTCGACTGCGCACCTTGGGCATGTTGTAATGAATGATGCCCCGCACGTCAGACTTGTCCAGGCCCATGCCAAACGCCACGGTGGCCACCACGATCCGGAGCTCGCCGCACATGAAGTTGTTCTGAACCCGGCGCCGTTCCGATCCCGAGAGGCCGGCATGGTACGACTCAGCCTGCCACTTCAGGGGTTTGCGAATCTTCTTCCTTGCTGGGAAAATTTAAACCGAGGCAGATGACTTTTTGGGGGGAGATTGCATTTTCTGTTGCGGAATCACACCATCTTCAAGCATTTGAGGCAAAAATTAATCTTGCGGCTTCACAGCAACCACCCACCGCAATGCAGATGTTATCCAGGCCCAACTCATTTGCTGCCTAAACAGGCCGCCAATGTAGCCAAAACGAACTAGCGGCTCACCAAGTTCTTTCTTCTTTTGCCCCACGGGGTTGACTTGTGCTTGGCTATTGCTGATCTCTTTATTTTCTTTCAGCAGCGTCCCCTGCAGGCAGGTCCTCAGAAGCGCAGCCACGCGAGCGGTCTCCTCCCTCCTGGTGCAGTAGACGATGACCGAATCCAGGCAGCCGAAGCGATCGCCTTTCAACAAGGACACCAGAGCCTTGCGGGAAAGAAAAAAAAAAAGTGTCGTAAATAGACACTCTTGAAGCGGAGAACACGATCGGTCGTACTTGATCCTTCTCACGGTCCATGGACACAGAAAGGTGCAGGTTGGCGGGAACGGCGGCGGATCGGACCGCGATGCCGTCCTGGTCGCTGATGTCCAAGTGTTGGGCGATGTCCAGGGCCGTAGACAACGTGGCTGTGGCTGTGAGCCCAAGAAAGCATCGCACGCCCAATCGCTCCCTCAACACCTACAAAAGAAAAAAAAAAAAAAGAGAACAAATCAAGACCAAGCGTCACGTGGTCGTCAAAACATTTCCTTCACCTTACAAAGCCGGAGGTAGCACGGCCGGAAGTTGTGCGACCATTCCGACACGCAGTGAGCTTCATCGATGCACGCAAAGGCCACGGGGGGAAGCTCCTGCGCCGAGGGCAGGCACCCCAACCTGGAGCCGCCGCCGCCGCCAACAAGCGCTTCAGGGGAGAGCAGCAGCACGCACACCTGACCCGCCTTCACCTGAGAAAACACAACAAGGAAATACTCCAGAATCCAAATACGTCACGGCTGCCAAAACGGCTACCGGCTACCTTTTGTATCGCAGCTTCGCGCTGTTTCATTGTCATGTTGGAGTGGATGCAGGCTGCTTTCAGGTTGGCCGGCAGGCCAGACAGCTACAGAAACACACATTCACAGCAGGTTTTCAGTCTGGGGTCTGAATCGGCTGCCGAAGGGAATCGAGACACGGAGGGAAAAAGTGGCCGGTGTCGTCAGTGAAACGTTGTTGCGACGGGTGCGGGACCTGGTCATCCATGAGCGAGACGAGTGGAGAAATGACCAAAGTGATGCAAGAGGACCGCTTGGCAAACAAGTAAGCCGGCAACTGATAGCAAAGTGACTTCCCCATCCCTGTTGACAACACCACCAGAGTGGAGAGACCTGCAGATAGAAGTAATATTAAGAGTAGGAATAAGGACAGAACAGGAGAGTGCGGGATTAAAAAAAAAAAAGTTAAATTATAACTACCCAAATATTGAATAAACTAGAATTACAATGTTTGTTTTCCGTCTGTAATCAATGCTCAACATTCCCTTTTTTTCCCCTCAGGTTGTAATATCTTTGCGGCGTATGTATCTTGCAGGATCTCCGGTGTGGTGGAAACATTGCGAACGCTTTATGTACCTGAAAGGATCCTCATGATGGCTTCCTCCTGCCCCGCCCTAAACGAGTTGTAGCCAAGTTCTCGGAGAGCAACAAAGACGTCGTCCGGTGTCTCTGAACCCACACAAAGTCGTGTTATTGTTTTGCAATCATCGATGAACACAAAGTAAATTCCTTTACCCTGAATTTTGCCATCATCTGTGAGGCCGTAAAGCGGCTCGACGGGAGGCGGAGGTGCCGGACGCTCATAATCGGGACGGATCACATTGAGCAGAGCTTCATCGTTGCTGCTGTTCTCTGGTTCTTGCTCTTCTTTGAAACGGGCACCTTGGTCCTGGGGCTGCAGTGTTCCCGTCGCCCTGGCAACCTCCTCCAGGGTGGGCAGCTCAAAGGGCTCCTCGTCTTCGACAGGCTGCTGGTCGGGAAGAGAAGGCGGTGGAGCTGCAAAGCAATACCAAAAGTTTATGTTGTATTATGTGGTTCGTATATCACCCAAGCAATAAAGGTCACACATTGATTAACGACGTGGGCCCGACTCGTCTGCTGCCGAAATGGGAGCAAATTTGGGCTTGCACACTACCTGGTCCCTTGCAGTGGACAGCCCAGTGTCCTGTGCCGCCGCACTTGAAGCAGGTGTCGCCTTGGCGGCCGCCGCGGAAGCCGCCACGGCGGCCTCTACCGAAAAAGCCCCCACCGCCACCGAAACGTTCGCCTTTCAGATGGAACTTCTGCATGGACAACTGAAAAAAATAAAAAAAAAGACATTTCACAGAAACCACCCAGCTGATGATAAGGTATCGACTATTTCTTTGCTTTTTCTTCATATTTGCGTGTGTGTTTTGAGTGGCGGAGTCGACATATTTACAAACGCACGTACTTGTTTGCGCAGGGCCATTCCTCTCAGGGCATATCCTTTGACGTGAGATTTCTTCTTCAGATTGATCTTCACGAAGTTACCCTCGGTAACTTTGGAGCCTCTGGAAAAAAGGACAAAACTCCCCCAAAAATGTGGTCGTTGGATTCGAGCGGTGGAGGTATGACGGGGGACATGTGATCAAGTCTTACCTGCCTCGGACTAGCTGCGCATGATGTGATCTCCTGGTGCCAAAGTCTTCCTCGACTTCTCCAAGCAGGTTCTCTTGAGGAACCTAAACAGTCATTTTTAGATTCTCCCAATCTTTATATCGAATACTAACGGGTATTTTAACAGGATTTCTATAGTCACCGACTACCTTCTTTGGTGCCTCCGTCGTTTTGTCGTCCTCCACCTGGGTGTCCTCTTTTCCCTTCTTCCTGTGTCTCTTCTTCCCGTCTCCTCTGTCAGCTTTCTCCTCCTTTTCGTCTCCTTTCTCGCTCTTTTTTCTCCTCCTCTTATGGGCTCCTCCTTCCTCCGTCGCCGCTCCTTCTCGCTGCCTCTTCTTCCTACTCTTCTTTGGTGGGCTCCTGCTGGCTTCTTTCAGTGGCGCCAGATCTTCGGTATTTTGTTTCGTTTGTGGAGCGGGATTTACCGAAATATTGGTCATGGCATCTTTCTCGTCTGCTCGTTTTTCCTCAGCTTTCTCGTTTGGCTGACATCGCTCCTGGTTTCCTGCCGCGGGCTTCTCTTCAGCTTCCAGCTCACCAAAAACCTGACATCTCTCCAGCCACTTCTTGTCCACATTGCTCAGCCGGTTGGCGGGAGAAGGCCTTCCCACGGTGGCGGCTATTCGAAGCCTTCCTAAATCTGCAGGTCCAAGTGCTCCACGTAAAGCCCCTGAATCTTTTTCGACATCTCCACTGGACATAGGCGACACTTGCGTCCTACCAGGACTCACAGAACCTTTGGCCGGTTCTGGAATGGGCCGAAACGGCTCAAGAGGTTCTTCAGGGTGCACCGGGTAGAGCTTATTGGAACCCATGACTCCAAGGCTCGGCTCCACCCGCCTGTTATGTAGGAATACAAACAAAATGTTTTCCCTGTTTGTTCAAATTGCATACTAGTGAAAAGAAACATAGTACGGGGTGCCTTTCCTGGGGGGGCTGGATTCCGCATCAGGGGATGTGGTGACAGTGTTATCTTTCTGAACACTTGGAGCATCTTTTTTTAAGGAGTTCACAGGCACACGTCCGGGTTTTTTCAACGAGAGAGGTTTCTCCTGTAACAACAACAAGCAGCATACATCAACAAAACAATCAACTACACAACCTTGGCTTTCTACTTGAGCTACCTTGTGAGTCAGCGTTGTCAGGTTGTTCTTGAGCTTGAAGCCGTAATATTGTGCAGAGGCCTTCAGAGCATCTCTGTCCAGGGCACTAAGCGGTCTGGGCGAAGACGCCGGTAAAGCGCTGCGATTCAGATGGGAACCCCAGCAGTCCTGAAGAGCACGATCAGGGTGAGTCATTGCTAATGGTCACATACACTAGATTTCCAATTAACAATTATTTTTTTTTGGTACAATAAATATATTGCGTCTACTTCATGTTTCTTTCTTGACATGTTTTTTTTTTTTTGCGTTTTGGCAGAAAATATGTCCCAAACTTGACAATATTCTTAACTTGAATTGGTTTTACATGCACTGTGCCTTCCCTAACAACGCCCCCTGAACATAGCTGTTCAGAATGTCACACCACTCGTATTCTAGTCTTGTTTTTTTTTAAAAAAATGATGGGGGTATGTGTGTTTGTTTTTAAGTTTTCAACTTGATTTTACACTTTAATTGTACATCGTACTTGCGTTTTTTAAATCAAATGTATGAGTGAGTAATATGACAGTATTACCTTCTGAAGTGCAGAATCAGACTGTTCACTGTTATGTCTGGTTGCAACGTTACTCGTGCTGCTGCTGCTTTTCTCTTTGGCCAGTTTCAAACTATAGTACTCTTTGTATAAATCTGGGAAAGGGCAACATATTAAATTGAATTATTTCACAAGTAAACAAAAACAGACAAATATGATGCGTTCACTTACTCCTGGTCTCCTCTGAAGCTTGATCAACGTCTTCCTGAATATTTTGTGCAAATATAGTCAGAACTGATTTTACTGTAGCAGTAAAACAGAGCGGAGGGATCACAAAAAAAAGTTACCTTGCCGGGCTTCCTCTTGTGCTCCTTGACAAAGCTCTGTTCCCATCTTTTGAGCAACACTTTCACCTCGTCGTAGCGACCCATAATAGGACCAGAAGCTTTAGTCTAAACTATTAGATGCACTTTGGGACATATTCGGCGAAGTTTAACACTGTTCATTAGACGTTTTTAAAGGGTGATTGTGAAATAAAATGCGTCGTAGTAGCGAACAACGAAGACCTCATTGAGCTTGCGGGCAAAAACCACTTCAGATTTTCCCGCGCCGGAAAATGGCAACTCGTGTTGCCGGATTTAGATATTTACCCCCTTTCTGAAAAGATACATACGAATGTCAGAATCCTGACTTGAGAGTCAGAAGTCTGAGAAGTAAGTCAGATATCTGACTTAAAAGTGAGAATCTTGACGACCGTGTTTTTTTTTTCTTCACTGGCCATAATCCTCTTCCGTACACTTCCAAGTGAAAGAGTGACTTTCTTTTTAAATAATGACGTGTGGCTGATTTGGAGCCCGGATATCCGCCTCATGATGATTTCCGCGTTCAGCGCCAACACAAATTTTACAGCGCTTCGCAACGTCTTTACATGTTTTTTTTTTTATCCGCACACAGACAATTTAAATCCAAATTTTACATTAATTCAACAATTATAAGTTTCAGACTCCGTTCAACTATACATTTTAATTAGTGTGTATATTTTCAGAAAAGGGGGATAAAAATCTAAATCTGGCAACACGAGTTGCCGACGCGGGAAAATTTGAATAAAACACGGAAGTGATTTTTGCCTGCTAGCTGAATGAGGTTTTTGTTGTTCGCGACTTCAGTCTCAGAATTCAGATTTTAAAGTCAGAATTCTGGCTTTGTAACGTACGTGGAGATGTGAAGCTATGAAGTGTGGGAGGAATGTCAGCGTGAGGAGTGTCGGAAGACATCGTTTCACTTTCGGAGGAGCAGAGGGTGAGTAAACAGTACGCTGAGTTTGTTCATTTCGTGGCTTTTGTGTCCATAATTGACGTGCTCCATGGAGCTTGTCGCTCCGTTGCTAGTTCGTATGTCATGATTTACACATGTGAATCCGTAGAAGTGAAGAAATTCCGCTTTGCGATTGTAGTGGTTTCTGTAAGACTCTAAAATGCCACAAGATGGCAACAACGCACTGAAAGATATTGATTTTTAAGGGTACTTAAAGATGAATTGGAAGCTTTATACTGTTTTGGGGTCATAATTTGTCAGTACGATTTCATATGAATAATTTGGTCAATTCTATACATTTTACTAGGGGTGCATCGTTAAGAGTTTTTTCACGATTTGCAGAAGGGCTCGGTCTTTCGGGAATCCTTTACAATTCCACGGAAACCCTTGAGAGAAAAGACATGAGCCGGAACTACAGTGACAAAGCAAAAGGTTTTATTATTGTGGGGCAGACAAAAAAAAAAAAAAAAAAGAGTCAGCAGCAATGCATGAGGAAGTGGCAACGGGGTCTATTGCAGTTGCGACACCTCGTGGAAGTACGCGCTCAGCATCTTGATCCCTTGTATGTAGTTAGATCTAAAAAAAAAAAAAAAGGTAAAGTGAGGAACATGAATCACGATGCTTGGGAAAAAAAAAATGCTGAGAATAAGACAAGCACCTGTTGAGTTTCTCGTTCTGTGAGTGCGCTCCGTCGTCAGAGGAGCCGACGGGAAGCAGCATGACGTTGCGTCCCGTCGCCTCTTGGAAGGTCAGCGTGACGGGGATACTGCCGCCCTCGCGTGTCAGGTCCGGTTCCACACCAAAAACTGTCACATAAGAAGGCAGACGGTTAAATGCAATCGGTTTACACTTTGCCGTTGTACAAATTGACAAGGCAGTGGTACCCGTCTTCATAGCTTTGCGACCGGCCATGTAGTGCGGATGGTTGAAGTCGGACACCCAGGCTTTGGCCCCGTGCCCCATGGAGACCTTCAGCTTGTTGGGGCTCTCGAGCTCTGCAAACTTCTGTTGCAGATAGTCGGTCACCTGAAAACCAAAATAACGACTGTGATGAAAAACTCCATATGAAACTCAGAATTGTTGACTTGTGTGATGTTTTAGCTCCTGGTGATTTGGAATGCCCGATCACCATGATGAGTCAGCTGGTTTTTAGGAACGCATGATGATCATGACGAGTGGGTCAGCTGTTTGAATGTGACGAAGTTAAAACAATTTCACTATGTATGCAGTTTTTTTTCCTTTGTCACCTCCCCAAACAGTGGGACATCTACTTTCTCAAAGTGCATGCATTTGCAGGTTTTATTTTACATTTGCAGAGACAGACGCTTGTGTGGCAAACCACAAAGTCCCATGATGACTATATGATGTCATTGTATTTTTTTTTTCTCGTAATTTATTTTCCCTCTTCTTCTTCTTCTTCTCCTTTCGGCACGTCCCTATTCAGGGGTCGCCACAGCGAGTCAGTAATTTCCATCCGCCCCTGTAAACCGTCCTACCAACTCGCATGGTCGTCTTGGCAAAAGTTTTACGCCGGATGCCATTCCTGACGCAACCCTCCCCATTTCTCCGGGCTTGGGACCGGCACTGGGGAACAGTGCACCCCCAGGGGAGGGCACTGCCTCCCAGCGGCTGGGTTTCGCAATTTATTTTATTTTCCCTCACCATTTAAAATTTATTGTACTGTGTGATATGAAATTTTTGGGGGGAACTTTTTCACGTTATTATTATTGCTTCAATCTATTGTCCTAGATTTGATTGTATTTTCAATTCTTTTATGTTTAATTTGACTACATTGTACTTGGCTCATTTCAAAACTTTAGTTTTTATTTAATTAGTGTATTGTGTTGTCCATCCAGCCATTCTCTGAACCGCTTATCATGACAAGGGTCGCCGGAATGCTGGAGCCTATCACAGCCGCGTTGGATTTTAATTTGGTGTACCGGATTTTAATTGAATTCAGTTATTTGACCTGACCTTCTTCTCCACAACTTTTGGGTCCATGTCGGGCACCAGGCGGATGGAGAATTTGCCGTTGACTTTGCGAGGGATAACCGTCTTGGCGCCGGCGTCGGCAAAAGCCCCCTCGATGCCGTGCAGAGAAAGCGACGGGTACCTCCAGCGGTGCATTAGGATTTGCTCCTGCAAGACGAAAAGGAAAACGGTTAAATCTCTGCGCCGTGGACTCGTTTCACTTTTCGCGGCGGCCTCGGCTTGCCTTGGTGCTGTGCAGTAGCTTCCCCACGCCGACGTCTTTGCAGTACTCCTCCAAGTCAAACTCGATCTTCTCGTAAAGTTGCGTCTCGTCATCTGTCAAAGGAGCCACGTCTTCGTATATGTCAGGAATCAAGATTCTCCCTCTCCTGTCCACCAGGGAGCCTGTCGGTGAACCAAAGGGGTTAAAACTTGTGTCAGATGCACACTTGGACTCACTGTCAATCTAACCCACTTTAAGTTTTTTTTTTTTTTTTTTTTTTCATATGTCCCTCCGCATTGAGGAAGGCTCGGCTACAATCTGAGCGACAGGATGCAAACGGTGAGCTACAAAAACAAAACGTCCGCTTCACTTGCCCATAAGTGTAATGAGGTCCGTCATGGCCTCGTGGACGGAGCCGCCAAATACGCCCGAGTGCAGGTCCTTCTCACAGCCGTCCACCTTTTAAAAGTAGCGTCAACGTCGTTACCAACGTGCTGGGTGTAAGCCCCCCCCCCTCCCCTCAAAAAAGTCAATCTGTCCACCTCGATGAAGAAGTAGCAGATTCCCCTCAAGCCGTAGGTGATGCAGGGCTTGGTCTTCCCCAGCCAGTAGTTGTCCGAGATGCAAACGTAGTCCACATCCTTGAAGAAGCTGTCCTTGCGCGAGAAGACCAGTTCGTCCAGGCCCTCTGAGCCCGACTCCTCCATGCCCTCGAAGCAGAACTTGATGTTGATGGGAAGCTCCTGCCAAGAAAGCGGCATCTCACGATGAGGTTTGGATGACAAGAAAGACAAGTGGCAAAAGCATCCAACAAGGAGATGCGAGGACAAGCCATTTTGCACGGCGAGCCTTTGGACGCTCAACCTCCTGAAATGGTCACGGAGCAATCAAGCAGATGGCACATGACTCTTCTTGCGGAGAGTTTTACCTTCTGGATCTTCTGGTAGGCTTCGATGCAGTTGAACCAAGCCAGCACGGGACCCTTGTCGTCAGTGGAGCCTCTTCCATACAGCTTTCCTGCAAAAAAAGAAACAAGAATAGTGTTTTGATTTTAAATGGGTGAGGCAGCTCGATGATAATCCATAATTATCCAAATAGTTGAAATGTGATTAGTTCATTTCATAGTTTGATGGTTAAAGTGAAATGATGTGCCTGGTCTTAATGGATTAAAAAAACGGGGGGTTGAGGTCTGGACGTTGGTCACACCACTCTAATGTTCTTGTGTTGAAGCTATGAGATTTTTTTTTTTTTTTTTTTTTTTTTTTTACACAGTAGAAAATGAGTTATGTAAGTTAAAAGCTGAAGAGGCAGGATGGAAGTGAAGGGAAGAGGAAGTGGAGGCGCGACTTCCTGTCAAGTCAGCTTTTATTGTCAAATATGCTCGATGTGCAACATATTTCTCCATACACTTTGTTGTTTTGAAGCAGTTATAGATTTCTCAGCTGACTGAGCACCACAAAATGTGAGTTTGGAGGATAAAGTCCACGCGTGGACGATAGCGACTAGAACGTGAAATAACGACACCTACTACCTACTTTGATTTGGCGAGCATTGAGATAAGACGTGATGACTCGGGAAAGGACTTTGTAAATGAGCGTCAACAGTGACAGGGTCAGCTGATAATGACGACGCACGGCATGCCTTGCATGGAGCAGGAATAATCGAAACCTCTCCTGTGCACCCAAAAGAATCAAAAGGAGTCATACAGAAACCGAAAGCGTCTCTGCATCCTCACAGTCTTTCTCCACATCTTGTTTGGAGGATAATATTCAAGAATGTCAAGTACACTAAGATTAATGCCAAGTGAAGGTGGCGTTTGAAACAAAATAAAAGCAGAGCAGGGTAAGCGGCAACTCTCCACAAGTGAGACGGTCTCCTGTGCACCCAAAACATACAAAACGAGTCATCCAGAAACTGAAAGTGTCTGCATCCTCACCGTCTTTCTCCACCAAAGTGAACGGCTCCGTGTCCCAGCCGTCGTCGATGTTGGCGGGTTGGACGTCGAGGTGGCCGTAGATGCACACCGTCTTCTTGCCCGGGTCTGAGCCCAGACGTCCCAGAATGATTGGGGGCAGCGGGATCTCCTCCCCGCTTGGAAGCTGCCAAAAAAAAAAAAAAAAAAAAAGTGTTACACTTCTTTAGACGGCAAACAAGTTGAGAGTGAATCTGTCGTCGATAGCAATTCCACATAAACAAATGCGATGTGATCAAAGCGCTTCCATGCTCGGCTCACCGTCTGCTGGCCGATGTCCACCATCTCCACCATGCCTCCCAGCCGCTCAATATCCTTGGCAGCCATTTGCATCATCTTCTTGATCTCGCCGCGCTTCTCCGGCCAGGCGGACACACTCTGGACGGCCACCCATTCCGCCAGGCGCTGATCAAGAGCAATTTGACAGTGACAAAGTTAAAGGCGAGGCCTGCAGCCCACTATGCAATTCAGAAAGCTCAGGAAACTGCTTTTTCCCAGAGCATAAGTACAGCTAGATTGCCTCATCTTACCTCCACGTAAAGCTCCTGATGTTCATCTATGTACTGGAAAAGAGCAGAGAGATGTGCCATTGTGTCTGGAGCTGAGAGGAGACGACAGAGGGAGAACCATGTGAGACAACCTCCAGCCCAGCGCTGCCCTATGAGAGGTTGCAGGGGACTAACTCCACCTACTTGCTGACGGCACAGTGTGTGGTTACCCGAAGGAAGACAGGGAACGAGAACTGCAGCTCTACGGTAACGCCACTTGGACAAAATGTGTACCACGTCACAAACTTGCAAATGCAGAGAATTCAATTTTAGGTTGATTTCGGGAAATGTATTTGTCGACTCCTTCAACTTCTGTGGCCCACCGAAGCAAATTATGTGCATCGACTTCATGTTTCTTGCTAAAATACAATAATTGCAAACTGTCTTCAATTCACAACTAAAAATGTTGAGATATTGCAAGCATTTTTGTTACCAACCTCCCCCTTTATTAAAATATATGAAATAATATTTGAGGGGAAAAAACTTTTTATTGGCCTCTGATTTCAAAACTAGTTATTCACCCATTTGTTGTTTAGCGTATTTGTAATATGAGACGATTACACATTCATTTGGGTTCATGGTCATAACGGCCCTCCGAGGGAAACCATAACTATGATGTGGCCCGTGACAAAAATGAGTTTGACGCCCGTTTTAGAGATTTTATATCAAGTCTTTCACTTGACAACTAATAACAGGACAAAAAAAAAACATACCCACCAGAGATGATAATTTTTAAATGTATTAAAGTGCGCAGACTGGCTGTAACAAGTTTTTCTCTGAACACGAGAACAGAAACTTACTGATATCATCGAGGGCTAGCCTTTGGAAGGATGCGGAAGAAATGTGCTTGTTTAAAGAAATAAATCGTTTCGTCTTCCTGTCATTTCAGTAACATCAAGCCGCACCAGTATCTATCATTCTGATGGCCCTGGACAGACCGGATTGGTGGGTCATATCTTGATTTTCCATTTCATCTTTTGTTTTTCTTCCTCTGGGACGCATTACGAAATTGCCTTGGGTGTGAATGATGCAATACATCAGTCTTTATTTATACATAACTTGCTTCATTGTAAAGCAGTCTCCTGATTCACGTTTAACGACACTAGCAGCATTTTAAGCTTCGTTCATAATTAGTTTGACCTGCGCAATGACTGAATTGTGAAGCGTTGAATTCTCACGGACCTAATTTGGTTAAAACGCAGTGGTGCGAAAACTAGCTGTCGAGTCACAACCGTGCGATCTTAGGTGCACCCGAAAATAAAACAAAATTGGTTAGCAATTATTTCATGCAATAATTTCCAACTCACTGTTTCAGACGTGTACCGGTAATCTATTCACGTGACTCTCTCCACGTGACAAATAACTTCCGGGTGTGCTAACGTCCGGCTTCGTAGTCTTAAAAAAAAAAAAAATCACCGATTTGATGGTAAAATATTTTTGTCGGACACACAGATTTAAAATAGAGAAAGGAGCAAATGGGCGAAGGTGTCACAACACGGACGTAATATTTTTATTTTCATTGCTTCGTTGAACACATTCCATATTTAACAGCAAAACCGCATATTGCATCCGTGGTTGTGCCGCAAAGGATTGTGGATCCATATGCGGTGGACAAATTGGTTTGATAAATTGTGATTACTGTAGACGCAAACGCGTATTCCGTAGTCAAACTTGATTTCGTCATAAAATTTAAAATATTTAACTGCAACATGTTTGTACGATCAAATTCAACAATCTGTACAAGTTCCACTTTTTTCAAATGAACTACGTCAGTTTTTCATAAGAGCCATGTCTGTATGCAAGCCTTCTAATAGTTTTCATTCACAAATGACTGGTGACGTTTTCTTGTTGCATGATGTGCGAGGAAACAAATGCACAACAACAGGATACATTGGGCAGTCTGTTTAATGTACAATAAAATGTTTTCGGTTTGTGTACGCATGCTATGAGTCCTTATGGCACCTGCAAAGAAATGAAACATTGAGATACTACAACACTAACATGCAACATTTAAAATCTCACTTTTCCATCAAAGCAGCGCTCTTCGCAAGTCTTCTCGTCCGACCTGCAAACCTCCGAAGAGCACATGAAGTTGATCTGCGGGGTCAAAGTAAGGTATGAAGTTTCCCAAGGATCGCCGTTTGACCTTTGAGTCGATACTCACTTGTTCATTGAGGTACCGCTTAGTCTTAACATCCATAAACTGGAACACCTTCACCTCAAAATGCCTCTGATGGCGATTTTGGGGCAAATTGCTAATTTGCAGGATAGCCACATTTGGGTCATGAGGATTGGCACACCTACATTCAGAAAACATGACATCCCTCATAAGACAACATAAAGTAAGACACTTTGTAAGATAAAATATAAGTAGGTGGCTTGAGGTCCTGGCTTACCCTTCGTAAACGAGCACCAGGGCGTTCTTTGCCGAGCGAGGGAATGCCAGACAGTACTTGACCAAAATGGTCGCATCGGGTTTGGGTGACAATAGTCTCAGTTCCAGGTACACAGGTTTGCCCAGGATGTACCGCAATGTCGGGAAAGAAGGCAAGAAAGATGAAAAGGTCTCGTCTGTTTTGGAATCAAGCACATTGTGATAAATCGCCGCACAATGACATCACAGTATTGTCATGTGAATCGAAGCCCCTAATTCAAACCTGTGGCGATCCTCAGCTGAACGCCATATAAACCATCCGAGGGGATGGCTGTCGGCAGGCTGCGACTTGGGATCTTCACCATGTAGCCGGCGCTGGCGAACGGCTGCTGGTCGTGAGCAGCCAAACTGTAGCGACACTCCACCAAGAACCTAAAATTGAAGGTAAGCTCAAACAATTTATTTGCAATAGGTGATGCATCAAAAAAGAGGGGGCGGGGGGTAAATGTCAAAAATGTTTCAGGACCACTGGTGAAAAGAAGAAAAAAAAAATCTAAATTGTCTAATATTGATAACCTTAATGGATCCGTTCTTGTGATGATGCCGTACTTGAGGTTGAGAGCTCGGACAAGAGTCTGGACTTCAGCCAGGTAGAACCTCGTCATGCCAATGTCCTGAAAGTTAATTTTTGAGGCAGGACAAAGCAATGTCCAATCCTGCTTTTTCCCCATGCGAATATGAGTGACAACTTACATAAGTGCGTGTTCCACATTCGCTGACTTTGAACTTAAAGATGGCAAAGTCGGCATTCACCACAACGGGTTTGCAGTCCGTTCCGGGAATGACCAGCTGGGTGGGGTCCACAGGCAGGGACGCGTATGTGGAGCGGATGATGAATACAAAATGGAGGTCCACCGTGCACTCTGGGGAAAATTTGAAGTTAATGGAGAATGTGAACAGTGTGTGTGACCCCCCCCCCCCAAAAAAAAAAAAACTTTACCATCCATTGGATAGAAGCATTTATCCCTAGTTGGATTCACACAGCACCCCATGGCCTCACAATTAAAGGGCAAAATTCCAGAATGGCCACAGGGCAGGCGCTCCTCAGGGGCCACGGCACATTCTGAAGTCAAATATTAAATCAGAGGTGTTCAAACGTTTTGGGTCCAGGGACCCCCTTGCAGAGAAGACCCCCCCGCCGAAGGATCTCATTCTGCATGATGTCATGTGTCATCGAGCACTCACGTTGTGCCCTTGGCGGCGTGTGCGGTGGCGGCGGCGTGCGGCACCGTGACGCAGGGGTACCGGGTGGGATGCCAGAGCGAGGAATTGGCCCGGGTGTGGACTCCCGACCAGTGTGGCACATCACCGTGGTGACTCGGGTCTCACCGAGCTCGTCCTCGTACAACAGTTGCAGGCTGTAGCTATCTGTCTGGAAGGCATTTGGCATTTCAGTCCCTTTGTGTGTAGGAAAATGACAACTCACACAACTCACGTTCTCGACGTGGCATCCCGTGAAAGGAACAGTTAAGATGTTCTCCAAGCGGCTCGCGTTGAGACCACATCCAGCGTGATCGGCAGGTTGCGGGTGCTCAGCGCCTAGAGAAAGGCAGGGATTTATTTGAACTGATTCCTGTAGTGTTGAACGCGGTGAGAGAAGCTCACTATGGCAGCCAGCTATTGAAAAGCTGTTCTTGTACACACACACGCTCCATGTGAAAAAATCCACCACAGTGGACAGCCATTTCAAAGCATTTTCCTTTGACGACACATGCGCATGATTATTTGTCAGTGTTGGATCAGTCACTACAGTAAAGCCAAAAGCTGTGTTCTTTTTGCACACGGGCCTTGTGAGATTTGAAATCACTTTCCACTCTGGTGACTGATGACCACTCGTAAGAAACGAGAACCTACTCAAAACTTTCACGTCGCGGAACTGACTGGCCGGGAGAATGATCCGAAAGCCTTCGTCGTCGCACGTTACTCGGAAACCGCTGTGACTTGGCTCAGTGGTGCTCGTCCAGATCCTCAAAGAGGGTTCGATTGTTTCTTCCTGGGTTGCAACGGGCGTTGCCCCATCCCGTTTTCCGGGATCGGGCTCCAATGTTTCCACTTCCTCAAAATCAGTAAAAGCGCCTTCGTTGTATTCACTGCCGCTCCCGTCGTCATCTTCCCACGTCCCAGTCTCAGGTTTCAGTGTTTCAGAAAGTGAGCTTACATGATCCTGCTCCCACCCCGAAACCAGAACACCCCAGCTCAGGGCCATCAGCAGCCACAGGTGAGCCATCTGGACCCCAGTAGAAAACAAGCGTGAGCCGGCAGAATCTTTGCAACCTTGGCGCTTTGCACCGCCGTCGTCGTCATCCAACGTCCCACTCTCAGGTTTCAGTTCTTCAGAAAGTGAGCTTTCATGATCCTGTTCCCACCCCGAAACCAGAACACCCCAGCTCAGGGCCATCAGCAGCCACAGGTGAGCCATCTGGACCCCAGTAGAAAACAAGCGTGAGCCGGCAGAATCTTTGCAACCTTGGCGCTTTGCCCCAGGTGGTGCTTAATTGATCCCACTTGCTAACTTCTGATTGGTCAAATCCCAACCAATTAAGAGTCAGGTGTGCAATGTCAATCACATCTCTTACCACATGTAGAAATATTTATCGAGTGCCGTCTTTTGTATGAACGCAAGTGACTCGTGCATTATTGAAATCCAAATTTGATGAGACAGGAAGTAAAGTAAGCTTGATTATGGAGCTGGAATAGTAGAATATAAACACACAACATTGTGGAGCCACCACACGGCACTCCACATGATTCAAAAGCATCTTTAATGCCGCACGGAGAAAAATTTTATGCTTGAATTAATTTAAGAGATTGTTTGTGTGCTGCTGTTTTGATGAGCAACAGAATTCAAGTGACACTGGTATTTTCAGTGATACCATATGTTTAAATATTTATCGAGTGCCGTCTTTTGTATCAACCCAAGTGACTCATGCATTATTGAAATACAAATTTGATTAGACAGGAAGTAAAGTAAGATTGATTATGGAACTGGAATAGTAGAATATAAACACACAACACGGCACTCCACATGATTCAAAAGCATCTTTAAAGTCGCACGGGGAAAAACGTTATGCTTTAATTCATTTAAGAGATTGTTTGTGTGCTGCTGTTTTGATTAGCAACAGAATTCAAGTGACACTGGTATTTTCAGTGAGGCTTTATTACACAGTACAAGTGTACCAAAACTCAAATTAACATAATTTCTCTTATCATTCAAAACGCCGCACACTTGATTTCTTTAGCCTCGGCCCCAAAAAAACTCAAATCCTGGGTTTGCTTTTCCGCAGGGGGAAAATAATAATAATACAAATAAATAAATCACTTGTATGAATTGGCTTTGTGTAGTGTACCAAAACTCAAATTAACATAATTTCTCTTATCATTCAAAACACCGCACACTTGATTTCTTTAGCCTCGGCCCCAAAAAACTCAAAGCCAGGGTTTGCTTATTCTGTCGGGGGAAAAATAATAATAATAATAAAAATAAATAAATCACTTGTATGAATTGGCTTTGTGTTTGGGCAAAAAGTTGAAGTTTTTGGGCACTGGTCCAAGCAGCATTTCACTGGAAAACAAAGAAAACATTTGAAAGCTGATTATCATGAAAAGCAAAACTGACGGATTACAGTCACAGCCCCTTTCACGCTGCCTAAAAAAGACAACATTGACAGATGCGTTTTCGATCTCCTATTGCAGCTCTGATGTGACAATTTCGCGGGATCTTTGAGTGAGAGAGCAAAGGAGGCGTCCCGCGACGAGTCCGCCGCTCACCTGATCCTGATCCAGTCTCCAACGTTTTGACTGGCCATTAGCGACTCCAGGTAATTCCTCCCCATGTAGTACGGAGGCCTCTCGTTGATCTTCACGGGCACTCGCTCCAGCAGCCCCACCGGAATATACCTGAAACACGTTTTTGCCCCATCTTAAAAAGCTCGTACGTGAAACGGCCGCGCGTGACGCCAGCGTCCCACCTGCACATGAAGGAGAGCCACTCGAGCAGGAAAGTGCGCGTCTTCTCCACGCCACGCGTGTCCGATCCCCAGTGCTCCAGGCCGTAGTTGCTAAAGTCTCGGAGGATGTCCAGACGCTCGGCCGACGAGATGTCCCAGTGACGGCTCTCCTTGATTTCTGTGAAGAGCCACGGCTTCACCAGAGCACCCCTGGTGAGTGATCGGAATTATACGACGTCCATTTTATGATTTACATGATGATGCTGATTGAACTATCATCTATTTTACGACTTGTTAAACAATTCAAAATTCTTCTCGTGAAACGCCGCCACACATAACAGCCGGGTACTCTCTGCAGTTGAGTGCGTCTAATAAACGGCACTAATAAAATAATACACCAACCTTGCGATCATGATTCCAGAAACGCCCGTCTCTTTGGCTCTCGCGGCATCTTCGTAGGACAGAATATCGCCATTTCCTAAGACGAGACAGCAGAAACTTTCATTCGTTGTTCTGCGTGACTGAAAAATGCATCAATGTTTTCCGATCTATTGATCATTCTGATGATACCAAAGAGTGGGATGGGGCTGGCTAGCTTGGAGCAGGTGGTGATGTAGTCCCAATCAGCGAGCTTGGTGTAGCGTTGCTCTCTGGAGCGGCCATGCAGCTAGATGAACAACGCGAGGACGAAAAACAGGTTAGGCGGGCAATGTGCTGTTTTTATTTATTTTTATTTTAACCAGGTAAAGAAATATATTTGCTCATCAATCTATGCCAGTAATTGATAGTGCCAATTTTGAAACATTTGTTAACTCTTTATTGACCAGAACTCGTATGCGGACTAATCTCGAGAACAAAAAATAATTACCGTGATCATTGAGACGCCCCAATTTTTCATCTCGGGGATGAGTTTATGCGCGATGTTGTTCTTCTCCTGAACGCCGGTGCGGATCTTCACTGTTAAAGGGACATCCAGCACCTAGAATAAAGATGGAGAGAGAGGAAAACACAACAAAAAATGTTTCCTCCAAAACTGCACAAAATCATTTTAAACATGCACACTCACATAGTTCATTCCCCGAACTATCTGCTCAAACTTGCGGGTGCGCGTCATCAAGCCGCAGCCTCCGCCCTGAGCAGCAAAGAAAAAGGGTGAGTCATGTTTTTGGGGGGGACACCATGGCAAAAATCCTCACCTTCTTATATACGAGGTCGATGGGGCACCCTGAGTTAATGTCCACAAAGTCCACCTGTGTGCTGTTGTTGATGAGCTCGGCGCATCTCGTCATGGTGTCAGGGAAGCAGCCTTCCACCTAACGACCAAGTCAGACTCAACCATCCAGCAAAGACACGAGAAGTCTGCCATTTTGATTTGAGGCGGCCATTTTAGGGGGCGGTGGGGGGGTTATTGCGCTTATCGCAATTCTGGACTGCCAACGAACCTGGACTCCAAAGAGATCCTCGCTCTCATGCCGCTTGAGCAAAGCCCACTCGGACTGCTGACCCTGTAGCAGGTTGGTGCACATGGCCATCTCGCCGCAGGTGATGTCCGCTCCCAGACGCTTACACACGCGGCGGAACGGCAGGTTGCCGCACTGAGGAAATAAACGGAGGCGCACAATGAGCAGCTGCATCAGTGACATGGGTGAAAATTTCACTCGAGCGGCGCTTACGGTTGTTAACGGGGCGAGGTAGAGTTTATCTCGAAAGTCCACCTTTGAGGACAAAACACATTCATTCAGCCCTCTTCGTTTTGACTTTGATAGTTTATTTCCGGGGGAGTGGACGATACCTGTTTTTTCTCACACGTTCGCAACTTGATGACATCCACGTCGGTCAACGGGCCGACAGTCCTCACGGCGCAAGCCTTGTCCGAGTTAACCTGGAAAAAAAAAATAATTGGTTCACGTGGTGTCAGTGTAAACGCAGTCAAATTGAATATGTGAATAGACAATCGGAGACTGAGACTTCAAGATGCAGTGTGAATCCAACACTTAGTTGTGCTGCATCCAAAATTAAAAAGAAATATTGAAAAGAGGCATTTCTGTGATGTAAAGTACTTTTTTTTTTTTTTTTTTTTTTTACCTGCGTTTCTACATCTGTAGATTCACACATTGTCTCGGTCGGTGGACCTGCTGGTAAGTCAGTGGCGCCTGGAAAACGACTTAAACGATTAAGATGGGTCTTATGAATATTTGTCACGTCAGCGGTTCTCAAACCTTTTGGGTCCGGCTTTGAAAACTGCTGCCCTGTATGCTCAACAAACTAAAATGTCTCCCTACCATTGCCTTGTTGTTGTTTTGCCTCTTTGTTGTTGTTAAGTGTCTTGAGGTACTCCGCCGACTTGTCGAATGCAACTGAATGCTTCCTCAGACGATTCTGCAGCTCTTTGCTCAGGCTGTTCCTCACCGGCACGCGGCCCTCGTGGCTTTTCAACACGTCGGCGTTCTCGGCGCTCGTCAGCTCCGCTGTGGTGTGCGCCGCGGCGAAGCGACATGAGAGGCCGTATGTGCACTTCCCGAAGGTGTCGTAAATGTGGCAACGTTCGCCAATGTCGGGGGGCTTGTTGGCCAAGTAGGTAGCGACGTTGTGGTAGAAGTGGCACTTGTCGCCATAGGGACATTCCCGGTTGCCCTAACAAGGTCGGAGAGATGACCGTTGAGACCGTTTCATTCCAACATATGGACATACATCTCGTTTAAAATTCTTACCTGAATAACAGAGGCACACAGCCTCTTTTCATCGTACGACGTTGGTTTTTTGTGCGGCCTTGACTTGTTCTGCCCCCTCAGGCGTTTACCGGACGACTTGCCGCCTTTGTTGATCTCCTCTGCGTCCAATTTCACCCTTTTTATTTCGGGCTCCTCGGATGGGTCCTCAGACAACTTGTTCTCGCCTCCTTTTGAGCTTTGCCATTCGGAGTCAAGAAAGTCATGGAATTTTTCTTTGCTGGTGATAAATCTGTAAATGCAAGCAACGGAGAGGGAGGATGGTTTTCAGTCTGTTTCACAGTTAGGATGATGGTGAAATTTCCACTTTCATGGAAATGATTTAGGTGCCTTTAGATGCAGCAAAGTACTACCTTTCTATTAGATAGACAGCATGGCACTCCGACACTTACTTCAAGATATTGTATATTCAACTGACAAACAAAACTCAGCCAGTTTGGTAGTCGTTCATAGTTTAATGACTCACTCTGGTTTGAGGGCTGCTTCACCTTTTACTACAGCCTCTGTCCCCTTTGCAGCTGTTGTTTCCTCTGCATTTTTTTCCATCACATCTGCTGTTAACTATTAAGACGGGACATGCATTATTATCGTTCCAAAGTGTACATATCACGAGAGGAACATGAATACGCTGATCCATGGTGAGCAACTGGCGTGGCGCTTACTTACTGGTTTTGCTGGTGTTGACAGTTTGGCGTCTTCTAATCAGTGTATGCTAGCGGCTAACGCGAAGTCAATATCACAATTGAAACAATCGACAGCTAGCATGAGCTATGTCTTAATGCCAGTGCGTGTGCCAAGTGTAGGAAAATCGTTTTATTTCTGTGTGTTTATTGTGACGTAGTATTTATATGCAACTAAAGCGACCAGTATTCGAAAAGCGTGAAGAGGCGACAGTACACCACTTAAAAGGGTCCGGAAATGACAAACGAAGAACAATCGTTCCGGTCCGGCGTAAGCTCTCAGGAGGGGCCGTATAACATCATCAAAATCCTGGGTTGACTTGAAAAACAGTGTTCCGAAAGTAGAAAGCGACGTTTTCCTTATAGAAATCGTAATGTAAATAATATAAATATGTTTGTGTAAATGATTTGTTTACCTTATATTGCCAGCAGAAGCCATATTCAGACGTTTTCATAAAGACTTTGGCCCAAAAAAATTAAACTAATGCTGGTTAAATGAAGTTGCCCTCTTTAAAAAAAAAATCCCCCAAAGAAATAATACACTATAATGTGAAATGAATTAACAACAACACAAACACAGTAAAAAAAAAAAAAAGCTAAACGTACAGCACTTGTGCCGTTAATCCTTTGGATGCTTACTGAGCTGAAGTCTCACAAGAACCAATATGGATCACTTTTGGGGATTTCATGGTTTTTATTATAAATAGTCTTGATGTCTTCTTAGTCTCATTTGATGATGAATGTGCTTATCTTAATGATATAGAGCAATGCCCGGCATATTTACGGTTCGCTATTCATGAAGTCACCTGATTTTTTTTTTTTTATCTGTGGAATCTGTCACCCACTGTATATAATGACATAAAGAAAGAGAATTTGGTGAAATGAACTGGAAGCCACTTTCAACAACAACATTGAATGAACACAAGAAGCTACATTTACTCATCAGTGGAAGTGACTAATTTCTCGATCTTGGCTGAAAAACGCTTCCGACTCAAGTCCAGGATGCCGATCCCGTTCGCTTTGAAGTCATAGTTGATCCCACGAAGCTCCTCGAGTCTGGCAGCGACATTCTTCGTGCTGTAGTCCAACACCTTGGGCCTGTCCAATATCTGCTTCATGGTGATTCCTCCTTGAAGGAGACAGTCCAGTTTTGTGCTCAGCGTCACTGCCCCAATGTACAGAGCCATTGGATAGCCGATGATCAGCTTTTTGACATCCTCTTCGCAAGAGCCCAGCGCAATCAGCCTCCCCTGAAGGATGGCCAAGTTATTTTTCAAGTACTCGTTGGAGAGGTCCAGGATTTTTGCAACCGGCCCTTGAAGCGCTGTCAGAAACTCTGCGTCGCTCAGTTTCAGAGTAGCTCGCAGGTTATCAATGTTGGCCTTGACTCTCTTTGTGCTCCGGATAAGAACATAGAGGTTTCTGGAGATGATCGCTTTGGCAAACTCCTTGGGACCAGTCCCGCCTAGCTCCACACAGACGTCTTCCAGGAACTCCACCATCTGCCTGTTGAGCTCCAGGCTGTTTGAGAAGGTGCGAGGTGCAGTGGCCAGCAGCCGATGGAGGTCCTTGTTGCTGAGCCCCAGCGAAGACAAGTACGCTATATTCTTCTTCAAGTTGTTGTTGTCGCTGGAGCGGAAGAAAGACTCAGGTGAGCGGTCCAGGATGGCCACAATCTCCTCGTCGGTCTGGAAGATGTTCCTCCACAGCTGCCAGCGCTGCTCCAGATGCTCCAGGGAGCGGGTGATGGCACGAGGGTAACGCGATATGATGCTGGCCACGGTCTGGCGGCTGGCACCTTTGCCCTGCAGGAACGAAGCCAGGCCTTGCTCATTAGTGAAGATCCTACGGAGAACGCCGGGTTGACGCTGGCGTGCCATCTTCACGTCCACCCCCAAGAGATTCAAGTTTTCCAGAAGAGACATGTTCTCAGCGTTCACAGATGCTTTGGCACCATTCTCATTCGCTGTCACGCTGTAAAACCTCTGGAGAGGGCAACCTGTCACAGACTGTACTGTGATGCATTTAAAGGCTTGTTGAAGAGTGGATAATCCGTGAGGTCCTTTTAAAACTTTGAACCCAGAAGCCATTTTTCAAGAGCGTGATATCCTTGCAAGCATCATGCGACCTGGAAATAGCATAATCACACTTACTATAAATAAAAATGCAGGCAGAAGCATCCCAAGAAATTAGAACTGATGTGAAAGCTTGGCTCTCAGCAATATTTAGAGGCACAGTGGCATTAAATTGTTACATTTAAACACTTGGGGACTGTGATAAATGTTCAAACAAAACTTATTGTGTCTCCTTTAAGTGACTTTCATTTTTTATTTCCTTTGCGCCTGAGTAAATTCTGAAGTAGTTCAGTATCATACTTGATATTTTATGGCGAGATTTGATTTAATTCCATGTAAACAGTAAGGTAATTAGAATAAGATCATTCACGTTTATCATCTAGTTGTGTCTCAATGAAACAAGCCTAATTTAAACGGCACTGAATTTTGAGGCCCATATTACGAGTACAAAACGTAAGCGTTTAAGGAGAAATATAACAAGTGATTAGCGAGAGATAGAATTTAAATATATTGACAACGTTAAAACTTTTATTATAACATTATAACAGACATACCTCCTGAGATAAAGCACGATGACAGTTTGAAATTTATTTATTTTTGGAGTCTTTTCTTCTTCGTTGGTTTTTCTTCTTCTTGGATGATTATTTACCAGCGATGTAGCTAGCGCCATCTTGTGATTGCCTTTCATTATTTAGCACCCGACCAGAAGGTTGAAATGGAGTGGCATGGAATAAATTGACACGACTATCTACAATAACAGTGCTTCCTTCGTGGTGTTTGCTTGTTCTCTTGTGCGCCCACATTCCCAAAAACATGTAGTTTTTCGGAGGGTACATTTTTACAGAAAGTACTACTTCGAAAAAATATTTGACTCTCCAAGTCGTACCATAATGATCAACATTGAACTAAGAAATGTTGTACGACGATCAAAAACAATGCAGTCTTTTTTTTCCCTTCATGCTGGCCACAGGCCACACAGACAGACTGATCCTTTGGCTCTCAACGGTGATGAGGGCCTCCACTTATGAATATTTTAACCGAAGCACAAGCTATTCATAATGCAAAACAGCTTTCACTCCTGAGGGTGATTAAAAAAATATGTAAAGATGAAGTAATAGGCAGCTGTTATGATTGTCGTCATCACATGCAATTACAAAGAGTATACCAGGATGAATTTTCTGCTTTTATCCTCTGTGATCCTGCAGAACCAGAGCTTCCAAGTGTAGAGTGTAATGTTTCTATGATAATTTTTGGGGGGTTATTTTCTTAACTAGCTCAGCCTTAAAACTTTACAATCATATTACACAATACTCTCATTTCCTTTAATATGCATTTAAATCCTGATCTGACTGTCGAAATTTTATGCTGCTCATGTTTAAGGGCTGCTGACACATTACTCCCTCGGTTAATGAATAATTCAGATCAGAGCCTAAACTTTCAGAGGCCCAGTAGTTCCCTCTGCTCCTGTGGCACAAAAACTAACTGCTCACACAGGTGGCATCAAGTTAGACACAGTATGTCTAAAAGAAGATGGGTGGAATTCAAGATCTGTCAGACGATAAGTTGCTCCACTCCCATCAACAGAAGACACAGAGCGCCCTCGTCCTCCTCATCTGCCACTGCGGGTACGTTGCAGAGGAACAGAACGTTCTCGAGATGACTATTGCAAAATCTCTCATAGGTGTAATTTGACCAGAGTGTGTGTGTGTGTGGGGGGGGGGGTCAACATTTTCTTCAAAAAAAAAAAAAAAAAAAAAGTAACAAAAAGGCAGCCCTTCGAACTGGGACAGCTCTCTGTCTGTTACCATAGAAACAGCAGCAGTCATTTTGGTGGGAGAACAATGTGCTCATCACTTCATAAATGAAGTGGGATGGGAGAAAAGGTAATTATAAGAAAAGCCAGCTAATAGAATCTACTCTGTGCATGTTTTTTTTTTTTTTTTTTTTGAAATATATTTTGTCATCTTTCTCTTTTTTTCCCTTCAAATAATACAAAGAACACATTGACCAGTATTGGCACTTTTGGATGTGAGCAGTCCGCCTGATGGCCACACTATCAAGTGCATAGCAAATTATGATCCCATGATCAAAATGTTTTGTTTTGTGAGCAGTCGTAGGTTATATGGCTTTTCATAACATTTCATGTGAGATGTTCTTGGGCCTATATGGCCCATGGGCCATTAGTTGCATTTAAAGCAGAAAAACTAGTGTGTAGGACGCAATGTACCTGTGTACTCCTCACAGATCTGTTTCACGCTTGAAGGATTGATTTCTGTCTTTGTGATGTATGTGACTGTCCCATCTCTTTCATTCCTCAATAGTAGTAGTTGACTGTGCCTCCAGAAGTGCGGCCCAAAACAGCAACACATTTACTTTCACTGCAATCAGTACAATTAATCATGCGCGTATGTGTCAAGTTTGTTGCTCGAATCTGCAACTAAATTATATTTAATTTTATATGCATGCATACACTGCATAGTCATTTGAATCAGGTGTGTTGAAACGGGGAGGGATGGGAAACGGGCAGGACAACAGTGTACGAGGGCCAACTTTGTCATGGTTTGCCACCTGTAAGCATCCTGGCAGCTGTTGTCAACATCTTTGATTGTATAAACTTTCATTATTTACAACAATTCTCCAAGTCCTTGAAGGCATCACCGATGGAATGCAGGGAGCGTGGCTTCAGGCCACCTATCAGACGTCATCACGCGCGGGGTGTCACGTTTACGTGGAAAACAACATGGCCGCCGACTGCCAACAAGGAGGCAATCCCTGAGAGAATGCGAACGGCGGCCGACTGGAAGCCGGCGCGGCCCCCACACACTTCACCACCGGTGCTGATGCACCGTCTGTGATCCCTTCTCCGTTTGTTTTAGCCACGGTGAACATGGAAGACGAGGAGCGGCAAAAGAAACTCGAGACCGGCAAAGCGAAGGTATGACTCCTCCGGTGGTGGTATCACACTGTTAGCATAACTCTTTTAACAACTGCCTTTTTGCTTTAAAAGTCCTTGTTGTGGTCTGTCAGTTGTCCCCCCCCCCCCCCCCCCCCCCCACACACACACACACACAGCTGTCAGTCCTAACGTGCGCTCCTAATTTGACAGCGGGTTTGCCTATAACCTTTACTAGCTCCCTACATTGTACACGCTAGTGTCATTCTGCATGAGAAACGTCATTGTTTGTTTAAAACTGGAGTGCTTCAAGTGAGTACATTATCGGCAAGTAAGTGGAGGCTTTCCGACGCCTCCCCTGTCGGGACTCTGGCAGGCAGGTGTAACAGGATTTACAAGACACAAATCCCCCCCATTCCAGACTTGTGCTGCCTTTGCTCTGTCCATTTGCACCCCTGCTAATTAGGTCACAATTACATTACCCACTTAGTATACATGCCTACAAACCTATTGTGCTCCAACCATTTGCAAATTGATTATAATATACTGTGCCTTGCTTCCAATGCTGAGAGGAAATCGAAAATTAATCACTGGAACACAGCTGGGAACTAAAGTTCCCTCCCCAAGTATTGATTCTATGTGCTTTCAATCTTTTGCTGTGCATTTTACAACACGATGCTGCTTTCAAATATGTTTGTAAATATGTCCAGACAGCATATGTTGCTACCCTACGTGGTTAGCGCTGGCCCAGATGGAGATACTTCTCCACAGACTCCCATATGTCCCTCTGCCAACACCTTCTTCCCTTCTCACCCCCAGCACCAGCGCGGCCAAGTAGGCCAGTTCGCTATGCTAAGCAGCTCATCAAAAGCCAAGTTTCCCCGACTGCACACTAGCGCCTTGTAGATTTGAATCCATCAAACTAGAGTTCTAACTGAAGCTCGCAACATTAGCTTCATGTACCACCTGTATGTCCACCTGTGGCACATACAACAGGTAAACCTCTGCGTACAAACAAAACAAATTGGCTGAAATTACCTTTTGGGCTAGCTAAGGCGGTTTTATTTATCTTGCGCATTTCAAACACAACGTAACTGAATGCGCTTCACGTAATTCAAAAAGACAACCTTAAAAAGCATTTACAAAGTAGCCGGGACATCTTCTGTTATGGCTCCGACGTGGCCGCTTCTCTTGCTCTCCCTCTGAAAAAGTTGTCTTCGCTGAAATCTGGTTGGAGAGCGCTGCGGATTAGGTGTCCCTCGTTTCAAGTGATCTAATTCAGTTAAACGGACGTCTTAGCTGGCGCACATGTCGGTTCAGCATTAAAGGCGTCTTCAGCAACGGACGGAATGTAGACACAAAAAAAACAATGGACAAGTGAGTGTAATTTGAGTGATTTTCTTTTTATTTATTTATTTTTTGAAAGTGTCCGTTTGAAAAGAGGATCAAGATTCTTGCCGAGATTCAGGGCAGTTTAAACTGATCGTTGACATGGTTTGAAGTTTAATCCTTTAGTCAGGATTAGCACCTGCTGGGAGAGCAAAAGACATGCGATGCATGTTACATGGATGCTCCAAACAGGGACGATGACATGTTTCGGTTGACTTTCCCCAAACTGTGCAGACAAAGAGTAAGTTAATTTGTTTTTTTTACGGGATGAACGTGCGCAAAAATGTCCACAGACATCCTTGTATTTATTTTTTTTCAAACATGTCTGTTTCTTTTTGCAGCTGGCCGAGTACCGTCAACGGAAAGCTCACGCAGATTCCCAGAGGAAGAAGAAGAAGAAAAAGAAGTCCGAGGAGGACTCGCAGGGAAGCGTGGAGCCGGATCGCTCAACGGGCAGGGAGGACGAGTTGGTCGGTGACCAACATGGAGTGCCGGAAGCAAATACAGAGGCACAGCCCATTGCTGAGCTGAGCTTCTCCAAGACACTACGCAGCGGGGAGACTGTCAAGCATGACCAGACGTACACTATCGAGGTATGTCCAAATTGATTCTTGAGGCCCGAGCACCTGACATCTCCTGGAAAGTTAAACGCCAGTTTCACTAGTTAACATAAAATTGAGTGGACATCTTGAAGTTTTTGGTTGTTGATGCCACACAACAGGAGCTTTTTAATTGTCTTTGTCGGATTAAGTCCTTGCCTTCAGCAACACCCAAAGCAAAACGCAAGGACGGTTTTTTTTTGTTCTCTCAAAACCCGTAGCATGAATGCCTTTCCACAGCAAAAGATTCTTATTTGTTGTCGAGCGTGTTTTGTGCCATTATTACGCGCTCTGTCGCCGGACTCCATGTGCTGTGCGTTTCATGCTCACAAAGCAGCGGTTGCCATGGAAACACACAGTCCTGACCAACTCCGGTGGCCTCAGTGCTTTTTAATCGCAGTTCAATACATTTATTTGCCTTTATTTCTCCGAGACTGCAAATTTCCCCAGTGTGGGACTAATAAAGGTTTTCTTATCTTATCTTAATGTTTTGCTGTTGGCTCGTTTGCATCCAACTTTCATCATGCGTCGCTACAATCTTGTGAAACGCAATGAAAAAAAATGTAAACTTTTTGTGCTTCAGCCCGAGAGCGAAGTGTCAACGACGGCAGAAGATTATTCCTCTGAGGTAAGACATTTGCAAGTCGGTCGGTGGGCATCATAGTCAAGGAATTATATGTCAAATGATCAATTGATTGTTGATATGTGTGTTCCCCGCTTGAGAGCAGTGTTTCCCAACCTTTAGTCAACCAAGACGCTTATTTGTCATTCCCCAAAAATCTCATTGCATACCACCAAAGAAAAATATCACAAAAGGGGATAACATAGATTAATGAGAGGCCTTCTGCCCTCTAGCGGAAGAGCGTTCAACGGTTCTGCCTATGTTGCTAGCATAGCTATTAATTGTCGTCAATCATTTTTGGCCACTTAAGTGGAATTGGATCGTTTGATAATCTTTCATTGCACCTTGGTTTGGAATCACTGCTTGAAAGTATCTATTTCCCAGAGATGGACATACTATCACCCTTTTTATTCCCCTGAAGGAGATTTTTCCAATTCCATTCGCACTCATCCATGTGATTCTTTCCTCTTTGGCCGACGCATTGTGACTTAACAGGTCAACGGCTGCCGTGAGATGACGGCCAATCTAATGACGTCCTCCTCCGAGGATTTTATTTGGGTACAGTAATCCGATCAAGCGGCTCTCTACTCCTGGACCCTGATGGCCGAACCCGCCGCTGACTCTCCATTCGCTTAACATATTCAGAATCTCCCCGCGCGCCAAGTATTGACTCTGTCCTAACATTTGAAATTCTTCTACATGCAGCTTTGGTGATAGTTGCACGCCCCAAGGTCACACCCTTTTCTTTTGCTTGGCTTATGGAGGTGCTGATCAATACAACCGATTCCGAGCACCATTTTAAAAACCTAGTACTCTTTGAGTTTAGTGAATTCTGACATTTATTTCCAACACAAGTACCAAACGTTCCTTCCTCAGCACCGCTCTCTGCTTTTCAAGCCTACTGCTGCAGCGCTTGGGTGTTATTTAAAGGCCCTCTTGTCTCCTTTTCGCGCGTCTCGCGGAAAGCTGCACACGCTCTCATGGCTCTTGCTTGTTCAGGAAGAGGCAGAGCGAAAGGTGATGAAGGGAAGCGCGATACAGGACGTCAAGGAGGCGCTTGCAGCCAAGACGCGGGCAGTGGAGGAGCTGAGTCAGGAGCTTGAGGAAATACGAGCTGAGTTTGGAACAGAGGGTGTACAGAAGGTAAATAGCAATTAAATGTGAAACATATGATGATTAGGACCCCTTAGGCTACAATATTTTTTTTTTCCCTCAAGGACGCATTCATAATCCAAATGACAAGTAAACATAACTACCATAGCATCCCTGAATACGATTTAGTGAATCTAAACATCCCTGACGTTTCATTGAAAAGAATTGACAAAATTGTCTCAAGATCAAGACATAAACCATTGTCCTCATCTGATTTGTGTCGTACGTCCAAAAGGAGCTAGTTAAAAGAAGCACAATCGTGGATGCCTCCCAAGTCTGCAAAGTGAGCTCCACTGTCTTTGCTTGCCCTCATCCCTCACGTTTTGCTCCCAGCTGCATTCATAATCCTAATGACAAGTAAACATAACGACCATAGCATCCCTGAATCCGATTTAGTGAATTGAAACATTCCTGACGTTTCATTGAAAAGAACCAAACAAAAATTGTTTCAAGATCAAGACATAATCCATTGTCCTCGTCTGATTTGCGTCGCAAGTCCAAAAGGAGCTACCGGTAGTTAAAAGAAGCACAATCGTGGATGCCTCCCACGTCCGCAAAGTGAGCTCCACTGTTTTTGCTTGCCCTCATCCCTCACGTTTTGCTCCCAGCTGCAGGAGTTTGAGGCCGCCCTGAAGCAGAGGGACGCCATCATCACCCAGCTCACCGCGAACCTCCAGCAAGCTCGCGAGGAGAAAGATGAGATCATGAAAGAATTCCTGGCGCTGACGGAGCAGAGCCAAAAACTGCAGCTTCAGTTCCAGCAGGTGGGAGATGTATTGGGCACGTTTTGTTTTGTTTCCGAGTCAATTATGTGTACCCAGGCCATTCAAAAGTTGATCCATTTTCCATAATATGCCTCCTCGATACATAAATACAGATGAAAGTTTTTCTGATGACGACGACAGTCGTTTTACAGCTGCAGGCCGGCGAGACCCTGCGGAACACCAGCCACAGCAGCACGGCTGCGGACCTTCTTCAGGCTCGGCAGCAGCTGGCGCATTACCAGCTGCAGCTGGAGGAGGCCAATATGGAAGCCGTCAAAAACCAGGAGAAGAGCGACGGGCAGCTGGAGCTCATCGGTCAGCTCCGACGGAAAATCGGCGACATGGAGTCGGTCAGTTCCATGATCTTTCTGTTCCCTGTCGGGAGTGATTCCCACGATTCCTCAAATGGTGGCCTTTATAAAAATGTATTTATTTCTGGAAACGGACGTGCACAAATGTGAATTTGGTTTGAACGTAATCGTTTCTGTTCAAAATGGTGAAATGTCAGCAACTCACTGAAATTGAAAGAGGCCACAGTTCAACACATCAGGAGCTTGTTTGCTAAGCACCGTATGTCAGGTGCGAAAGGAGTTTAAAACGAAACAAAATTCTCTACTTGAGGCCGCTTATGTGCCACGGTAGGTTGAAGCTGTTTGATTAGCAGCAAGTTAACGTTCGCTTGTGAACAAAAAAAAAAAGTGCCGCCTGAGGATTTCGGAGGTACGTAATGAATGGTTAGTGTTTCTTTTGTATGTCTAATACCCGACTGTTATTGTAGTCAGGGAGAAGATCGGAGGAATCATTCACACAAAGGCTTAATGAGAAGGATTTGCTCCTCGCCGAGAAAGAAAAGGTCATCATGAATCAAGATCAGTCTCTTGCCGAACTGAGAGCAGCGGAAGAGACTCTCGCCACCACGCTGAAGGAGAAGAACCTGCTGCTGTCTGAGCAGACGGCGTCTCTGAACCTCTTCCGAGAGGAAATTGCCATTTTGGGACAATCGGCGAACGACATTCAGGTGTCGGATGAGAAGGACCTGATTATAGCGGAGCAAGAGAGGGTCATTTCCGAGCGGGATTGTTCTTTCAGCCGGCTCGAGGATGAGCTTGAGTCATCGCGGCAAAGCGTGCGGGCTCTCCAGCAGCGAGTGGCCGTGAAGGAGTCGGAGCTCGAGAAATGCCTGGGCGACCTGCAGAACGCCAAGCGTGATTTAGAATGCAGTAAAGGCGAAATGGAGAGTTGTAAATCGCACCTTGAAAAAGCGCGAGGCGACCTACACAGCTGTCAAAGTGAGCTCGCCGGCTCCCGGCGGAGGGAGCGAACGTCTTCTGATGAGATTAAGCAGCTCATGGGAACGGTCGAGGATCTGCAAAGGCGTTGTCACCGGGACAGCCTGTCCGAGGGTGACGCCGTCCAAAGAATGCAAGAGGACACCGTCCGAAAGCTGGATCTCCTCAGGGCCGAGCTGGACGAGATGTATGGACAGCAGATTGTCCACATGAAGCAGGAGCTCAACCTGCAGAACACGGTGCGCATGGAGCAAGTCGCAGCGCAGCATCGCGCCGAGATGGAGCGACATCAGGCTGAGGTGGAGCGGCACCGCGCCGAAGCGGAGCTTCTGACGGCTCAAAACTCCACCGTCAAGGAAACTCTCACTGGGAAGATTCAGGAGCTTCAAGCAACCTTAGCGGAATCCACAAATGAATTCAACCGGGAAAGGTTTAACCTCCAGGCCGAGCTCCAGAGCCTCCGTGGCGAGCTCCGTTCGGCGAGGGAAAAAACCGAGCTGGTGTCCAATACTCTCGTCTTGCAGGAGAGCCAGCAAGATGAGATGCGGCTCCTTTCGGACACGACCGACGACCTGCGCCGCCAGCTGGCCGCCGCTAGGGAGGCGGCGCTGCAGGCCGAGGCCCAGCACGAGTCGGAGACGACCAACTACAAGATCAAGCTGGAGATGTTGGAACGGGAGAAGGACGCCGTCCTGGACCGCATGGCCGAGTCGCAGGAGGCCGAGCTGGAGAGACTGCGAACACAGCTTCTGTTCAGCCACGAAGAGGAGCTGACGCATCTCCGCGAGGAGCTCCGTCGAGAGAGCTTCCTCAACGCCGAGAACCTCCTGAACGAAGCTGCCAGCAAACACCAAAGATCCCTGGATGACCTGCGCCTCACCTACGAAGACCAGCTACATTTGTTGCAAAAGGAAAAGGCTGCATTTTCCAACGAGCGAGAGGAGCTCTCGCACCAGATCGTCGGCCTCAAGGAAGATCTCAAGCTGGCCTTGCACAGCTCCAAAGAGGACGAGCTTGTGCGGCAGCTGCGGGAGCTTCAGGTCGAGCTTGAAGATCTGCGGAAGGGAGGAGAGCAGCGAGCCAGGCTGGAGAGCGAAATCCAAACTTTGCAGAAGAAGATGGAGGTTCTTCAAGAGAAGGATCGAAGCTGGGAGAGCAAATGGAAAGCGCGGCAGCGGGAAAATGACGCGAAAGCGGTGGAAATGGAGACACTCTCCGCTCAGCTGAAGGAGGAGATCGAAAAGCAACGCACCACGTTTTCCTTTGCCGAAAAGAATTTCGAAGTCAACTACCAGGAACTGAAGGAGGAGTACTCCTGCCTTTTTGAAGCGAAGACGCGACTGGAGGAGAGGACACTGAAGGAAGCGCTTGAGTTGCGGGCCAAAATCGCTGACCTGGAAGGCGAAAATGTCAAAAGGTGCGCCGAGGCTGTGGAAAAAGACTCCGCCAAACTCGCGGAGAGGCTGAACGTTACAATGAGCGAGAAGGAAAGCCTTGCGGTGAGGCTTTCCCAAGTGACGGAGCAACTAGTGGTCGCGGAGAATCAAATTGACCAATTGCAAGAAAAGCTGGACGAGGTGAACACAACAAGAGGAGAGGACCAGCACGCACACATTTGCTCCCTACGAGGAGAGGTTGAAGCTCTCCAGTCGCGCCTGAAGGCGGCAGAAGCTGAGCGAGACGGCATCCGGCGGACTTCGGAGCTCCGCGGGTTCTCCCGACCCTCTCCCTCCCACGTCCAGCCCCCGAAGGAACGACCCGTCGAAGGACGAGCCTCGCCGCAGAAGCCCGCCACCGGCGCCTCGGGCTCCAACCGGCGTAAGAGGCGTCAGAGGTTGAAGCAGGAGCGCAGAGTGAGCAGCGGCGGCTCCTCAGAGGCAGCCAGGCAAAGGGAGGAGGAGGAGGTGGTGGAAGAGGAGGAGGAGGAGGAGGAGGAAGAAGAAAGCAGAGCTACAAGTGCTGCAGAACGAGCGATGCAGACGGAGAGCCACGTTCGCGTCGATGTGGCTGACGGCTGCCAGGGAGATGGCACCAGCAAACAGGTAGAAATACGTTCACTGCATCAGCCTTTTTTTTCCTCTCTGCCTTCTTCCCTCGGATTCACTTGCTGACATGATGATGAAAGGCCTTTCTAGAAATCATATTCTCCACTTACTGCTGCGCGGAAACGGACTTGATGCTCCTCTAACGGGGAGGCACTTGAGTACCGTAAAGGCGCCCCGGTTGCCGCAAGACTCGTAAGAGCGAGTTACACAACAGGTTTTTGTTTTTATGTTTGCGCGGCTCTTTAAGCGCGACGGTTGTTATCGGAGGAATAAAATTTTAAAAAAGAAATGAAGAGCAATCGGTACACCCTTGATGTGGTGCAACAGTAAAACTAGCAAGCAATTAATGCCCCCCCTTTTTAATTGCTGACATTGATAGTTTGAAATGTCAGTTTCTCTCGCTTGTCAATTTATACCTGACGACTCCCTAATTCATCCCTCAGGAACTAACAACATGAATGGACTCATTTTTATTTTTACGTTGTGTTCCGTATAAAAGGAAGTGCGCCGGTAGCGGGCAATCTATCCACTCAGTTGCGCTGAACATTGCCAAAGACATGATGCGCCTTTACGCGCTGTACGTGCCGCTAAGCTGCAAATATTTTGTTGAGGTCACCTCGCATCACCGCACGTCCAACTTTTGGGGAAACAAAATCGGATTATTTCTGTAGGAGTTGACACAAGATAGTGGTTGGAAAAAAAAATGAGTAGGGATAAATGAGTAGGGATAAACTTTTGGAGAAATCAGCGAATCGTGTCTTGGCTGACTTGAAAAAAAATGGAAAATGTTTAAATAAGCCTTGATAAGCCGTTAAACAAAAAACGGCAAAGGTAGCGTGGCAGAGAGAAGACGAATCAACCGCAACAAAGGATTCAACATCGTAGTTTTCAGACATTACATTGCAACCGCCAGAGGTTATCCTTCAAGCACTAGATGATCACGACTAATAACTAAAGCTCATTGTTTTAGTTTCCATCATGTTTCACATATTGTCTGAGTTTCCATCTTGTTTTACGTGATTCAAATTTTTTGTCTGGTCTGGTATGAAAAAGCTGTCTTTGTTTCTTCCTTGGTAGGTCAGCACATCCGACATCGGACCTGCCGAAGCAGCGGCACATACATCTAAACATGTCAATTTAAATTATAATTTTCTCAGGTTATCAAATGTGGTCATTTAACAAAGCCAGTGAAACATCTCCGAAATACAAGGCGGCGTAACAGCAGTGACATAATTACTCAGCCAGGATGAAATGAGCTCTAATGCATAAATCACATTGAGTGGAGTCCTTGCTTTATGTTTACCATCCCGGTAATTGGCTTGTTCCTGCCCACTGTCATTGAAGTGGGATTCGTTGCACGATGACCGCTATTGATTCATCAGCAGAGATGAGCAAAATTGCATAATTGCATGACAGGAAACCCACGCTATTCGTGAAGCACAGGCACCGAGCCCTGCCACAAATAGCGGAAAATTTCTTTTATGGGGCAGAAGCGCACATCTACAGTCGACGCGGTAAATGCACATATGGCAAAGACTCTTTAACTTCCGCTAACAACCCAAGATTAACTATTGAAAAAAATATGAGTCTCTTACTTGAGATCTATCATGTTAACGCAGAACTACCATGACCTTGATTACTACTTTCCTATCAGCCAGAGTTTAGGCGCCATCTTGTTGCAGCTTAGAGCATTGTAGAAAAAGCACAAATAGGTGAATTTATGAATAGCGAACCGCAAGGAAGCGGGTATTCAACTGTGATTTTTGTATTCTCATCCGCAGTTATGTTGACGCAATTTTTAAAAAAAGCCAACTTTTTCCTGTGCTAAGGGCGAGTGCACTCTGCAGTTGGAGGCGAAGCGCATCAGTTTGACTCACATCCACACTGCTCAGCTGGAGCTGGTGCAGGAGGAGGCGGACAACCAGAAGGATGCCGGTGACCAAGGTCAGCTAATGGTGTGGTTGTGTAATGAGAGCGATTTGCTTTTTTTTTTATTTTCAGAAGGGATGTCTCGCTGACATACGTTCCGGAAACGTATTAAGTGAAAATGTGGGCTCTTGAGACATGAAATATCTTTTTAAAAATAAAACCTGCTTTAACAACAAGTCTAAGGTGTATAGAAAATACTTTACAGTAGTGGTAGGTCAGCTGCAATTCAGTGGGAAAGCTGTGTCTTGAATTGTGACTTTTGCCGATCAGATTCGGAGGAGGTTCAAAGAGTGAAGACGGAGGCGGCGGAGCAACATCGCCACCTAGAGGAGAAACACCGGCAGGAGGTGGAGCGCCTCCAAGCTCAATACCAGAAGAGCCTCGCGGAGACAGAGGAGCGCTGCGGCGCCGAGGTTGCCATGCTCCGCCGCCAACTGCAGGAGCTCTCGGGCTTGCAAGCCCAGGACAGGTGAGATTGCAGCAATAACCGGAAAAAGTAACCGAATAAGGGATTTATTTTTATTCGTTTATTGTTATTGAAACAAAATATGCTTTTCTTTGAAAATGTTCAGTCACCCCAAACGTTTGAACGATAGCATCATTTATATTATAAGTGTTTGGGAACAAAATGAGATTGTAAAAAGATATAAGAATGAATGGCCAATAATTTAATTTAGCTTTATCTTACATCATTTCACTTGTTTGAGCCTTTTTGACCTCTTTTTACTCACAGTTCGAAAGTGCCTGAGCAATCAAATCGTACTAAATTGATGTATCTGTGAAGTTTTCAATAATTTAACACTTAAAATGTGCCTGCAATGAATTTTAACAACCGAGAAAGCAAAGAATGCGAATTGTGAATTCACAACCGACTTTACACTTTCCGTGTTTCATGTTTTCTAGTGACCCGCACTCCAGCGAGGGGCATGGCGAGGAATACCCACAGGAGCTGAAGGTTTTGACTTCCTCAATTTATCTCGCCCTTATATACAATCCACTGCAATACATCTTTATTCACATAGTGCTTTCACTGCAGCTGTGACAAAGCGCTCTACAGAACAGTTAACATAAAACATCAAAATAGTACACAACGTAAAACATGGACAGTCATGCGATCGTAACAACTACTCCTACTAGCCTTGTCACATCATTATATCCTCCTACGGAGTTGATTGGTGTGCGGGCGCTAAGCGAGCCTGAAAGTCTGAGTGGACGCGGTAGCAGCCTTTAGGGCACGACGTGCCCTAAATATCCCCTGCCCCAACGCCGCCACCCTCCCTTTTTTTTTTTTTTTGCTCCAGAAGCAGCAGGATGAACTGTCCTATATCGAATGATTAAAAGGGTGGGACCTTACATAATCCGCCTGTATTGCGTGTACACTGCCGCGAATGGAGCTCGAGCCTCCCTCTTAGTTTGTCCCTTTCTTCCCATCCTCATAACTTTGAAAGTTCCTGTCTGATGTTCGGAACTCATCACGAGACGGGGAAACAACGTAGTGTATTGATCCAAGAGTTGAAGGGCGGTTTTGTTATTTCGCGCATTACCACACGCTCCTTACTTTGTTCTCGCTTCTTCAGGACCTCAGCGAGGAGCAGCTGTCCCAGTGGGCGTCGGGCTCCCGCTCGGGCTTGAGCGCCAAGCTGCAGGCGCTGAGGAAGGCGCTGTACAACGAGTACGTCCAAGAAGTGGCCGCGCTCAAGGAGCAGCACGAGGCTGAGCTGACTCGGCTGCGGCAACAACTGGAGAGCGAGGGCGAGCGACGGGATCTCAACGCCGTCGACGGAGGAGCAACGAGCTCCTCGGAGAACGTGGGTGTTGCTGGGCAGGGCGAGCTGCAAGGGCAGCTGAGTGTGGAGGTGGAAGTTGCTAAGGTAGGTGATCGTAACGTTATCGCTGCCAAGTAGCCACGGTGTGGATCCCTGCGTTTGCCCGACTTACTCTCCAATGAGCTCTGCGTGTCTATAACAGGGCTGGGCAAACTCTTCTCCGGCACTACATTTAATTTCTAAAACTGACAGATGGGCCAGGCAAAAAAATTAAATGTACAACCACATTTAAAAAATAAAATAAAATAATAATTACAAAAATATTAGGACCCCATTTTTTTGTTTCAGTCTCCTGTCATTTGATATGCCCGGTACAACTAAAGCTACATCTGTTTGAACAAATTTCGCGATGACAACAAAATAGAAATGTTGAAAGAACAAGGAAACGGCATTCAATATATATCATGTTAACCCTGCTGTATCAAATGAAGTTTTATCCAATTTGGACCCAAATGTGCAATTTAAATGCAGCGTCACAACCTGCGCTGTCAAACCCGATCGAGCTTTTGCAGCAATTTACATTTGTATTGAATTGGCATTGCACCGTGATGTCGCCGTGGCCTTCCTGTGTGGAGTTTCCATGTTGTCCTTGTTTACCATGTGGGTTTTTTCCTCTGAGAATGGATGGATTTGTGTTTACTTTTTGCCCCCCCCCCCCCTTTCAATGAAACTTGACCTTCTTTGAGTAATTCATCTCTTCTCCATGCGATGCGCAGCAACATTTCTTGTGTTGGTTGCGTTTAATTGTCTCACTCGCAATCCCTGATGTTAACGGCAAAAAAACAATGTCCTCCCGTCAATTATATGGCATGGCAATCTATTAGTTGAATGTGTAAATGAAATCCAAAGTTTCTCCAGCTCTTAAAAAATGTTGACCTCCCATGAACATTAAGAGAACAAGGGGAGAGTCAAAGGCATGAGTTCAACTTAAAAGAGGCACCGCCACCTTAATTATTGAAGTAGGGGGAACACATCAACATTTTTCTTCCACCCTTTGATCAAGGAAGATGTCGTAAAAGAACACATTACATCACAAATAAAAGGATCTCCGACATGAATGTCTTCTCCTCAGGCCATTGTCCAGATGTCAGTGGAGTATGCGCAGCAGACGGAGCTGGCCCGGATCAATAAACTCTCCTGCCAGGCCAGCACCGGCATGCAGACCCAGTCGTATGGCGAGGAGGCCGCGGAGGAGGATGCGGCCGTCTCTGTGGGCGCGTGGCTGAAGGAGGGGCGGGAGCGCCTGGAGAAGGAGCTGCGGGACAGGGACACTGAGATCCGGAAGCTTCGGGAGAAGCTGCGGCGAGCTGAATTGAGAACAGGGGAGAAGGCGAGTGTCGCTTACGTCTTACCTTCTCCAGTAAATCATCAAATACAGACACATTGAAAATTAGAGTTGTCACCCTTTATTGCGCCAAGGCACATATTTTACGGTTGAGAAAAAAAAATCTCACACCACACCACCAGATAAAAATGTCTGGAGAGGTGTATATCGACTTAAATTGTGATGGTTTCATCGAAATTCACAGAAAATTTTACTTGGTGTACACTCTCAATTCAGCATTAGAATAATATTTGCTGAAAAACTCACCTTTTGGCGTTTTTTGTGCTAAGGCTAAAGTCATTTATTGAAGAAAAAAAAAAAAGTAGAACCCTGCAAGTGGTGGAGAAAACAGACAGCTGAGATTTGGATCGGGCTCCTCTAAAGGTTAGCCATCCGCATTACTATCATCTCTCCAGTTGGTGGTGCTGCCTTGCTTTCTTCCCCCCCCCCCCCCCCCCCGCCCCCCCCCCCAGCTGCATCCCAGCTGCACCTGTTGCCATGGCGGCACAAAGAAACTAGTGTCTCACCGCAATCCAAAGGCGTTCAAGTCCGTCTGTGTTTGCGTCGTAAGGGTCGTTGTTTACGGGGTGGCCTGATTTGAATTTGCGTCGCCAACAGTACCGCTCAGGGCCGCTCAACGATGACGGGACTGCTTTCTGTTTTCTCCCTTTTTCCCGTGCAGCCGCTACAGATGAAAGAGGATGGTCAAGAAAAAGTTGAGGATGAGGAGGATGATGTTGAGTCGACAGACAAGGACAACGAAAGGTGATTATCACATCAATTTTAATGTAATAATTACCAGCGCAGTGGTTCTCAAACTGGGATCTTGGAGCTGTTGCTACGATAGCTCCCATAAGATTATTGTATTAATCTGACATTGTGGTCTTCATTTAGGGGCACATCACGTGGTCGGTACGCTGTGTTTATTTGGTGTTCGGAATATGAAGGGGTCCTTGAAAAAAAATAATAGGATGACACGATTGAGCTCGGTATTAACTTTGATTTCAGAATTGTCCTGCGCAGGACCAACGAGAGGCTCAGCCGCGTGTTGGCCGACGTCCTGAAGACCACGGCGGCGGCAGAAGAAACGATGGGGCTCCACATGCAAAGTCTGCAGGTGGATGCGTCTTCCAGCGGTGGGCTGCAGGCTGCCCCGTCATCCACGCCGCACGTCACAGGCACGTAACACTCATTTAACTCGAACTAACTTATGAATAGCGAGGCAACTACTCCACATCCTGGAACTGCAATTTAATATAGTGCTTGATACACCAACTACCACCTCAAAAAGGTGGTAGTAGAAATAAGATTGATGAGAAGTCATCCATAGTCAAATGAATGTTATGAGACCTCCACTTGTCAATTATTAATGACAACTGCCATATTTTCACAATGGAAATAAGCCCAAGAACTTGAAATCGTTACAATGAAATTCTGGAGACTCTCTTGTCACACACACGGGTGTTGACAATGTAGCTTTCGTGATCACTGACATTGCTCGCCAGCCATTCACGATACCACCACCTTGCACAATGGAAATCAACGGAACGATGAGATACGAGCCGTATCTCTTCTCGCACTAGGTCAGCCCGCCAAGTGTTCGTCTGGCGACAGCCCACTCCTGGCGGAGGATGAGGTGAATCTGATGGGCATCAGCGGTCGCCTGCAGACGGCCTTGGAGAAGATGCTGATGGTTATCACGGACACCACCAACCAGGTACCGAAAGGCTTCTCGTCAAATGTACTTTTCGAACTTTTCCACATACTCTGTATGTCTGAACCCAGATATTGGTTTTTCCAGTCTGGAGATGACTGTAGAATAGGACCTTTCAACAAAGTGAAAATGTCCCCCCCCCAGACGGCCTTGGAGAAGATGCTGATGGTTATCACGGACACCACCAACCAGGTACCGAAAGGCTTCTCGTCAAATGTACTTTTCGAACTTTTCCACATACTCTGTATGTCTGAACCCAGATATTGGTTTTTCCAGTCTGGAGATGACTGTAGAATAGGACCTTTCAACAAAGTGAAAATGTCCCCCCCCC
>NW_017805034.1:348932-357536 GCF_001891065.2 Hippocampus comes
ACCTCATTCTCAGTGGTCGCCCCGAGAAACGAGCTGTATTTACATGTTGTCCCACCGCTAGACAGCCTATCATAGTCCAGCTGGCCGAAAGCCCCCACCCACACCCCCACCCCTGCATGTAGTGCGCCCGCTGCGTGTAGCGTCGAGTTTAACTAGGCCATTGAGCTTGTTTCTGTAAGCGAGTGCACGCCGCATCCTACCCAGTGGCTGAAATTCATGCGTTACTCACGCCTGGATGCCATTTGTCTTGCTGATCTAAAAATAACTTGCAGCCACCCAAGTCCAAGGCAGGCGTCACCGTCGTTCAGCATCTTTCCGCATCGCTTCTGGCAAGGCATTCTTTTGAATATTTGTATTTTTTAAGTCAAATGTACAACATTTGCATATGTTCTGTACTTTTTTTTTTTTTTTTTTGGGCTTGCTTTTCCCGAGCTTGTTTGTTTGGTATCGTGTTCTCAAATGGCTGTTTGTTTTGACCGCCCAAGAGTTCAATCTTCAACAACTTCCTGATAACGACCATTGTGCGCAGTAGAAAAAAAATAGCTAATAATGTAATCGGCAATAGACCAATGAAAAATAAACCCATCAAGTCCAACACACTTTATTTACACGGTGGCAATGTACAGCACGTGTCATGAATAATGCGACAGCTCCTCTTGCCAGTTAGTCCTGATCACTGCCAATGTGCACCATACAAAAAAAAACAACCCAACGAGAAATAATTCATTGTTGCGCCACAAAAATGCACAGGCATATGTGCACTGGCAATGTACGTGTCGTGAATAACACGACAGCTCCTCATGCCTGTGATTCATTCTCAAAATTCCAGAACATTGATCACCGCCACCTCGCACAATAGAAATAAACACAACATATTGTCACAGATTATGAACAGTCCATAAGGTGCACAATACATAGGCAGTCAACAAAGCGTCTCTTTTTTTCGTTATGATTTTACTGCCAGGGGGAAAAGTGATTTATGTCTGGCAATATGTCACATAGGGAGATGACGTGGGATTTTTTTTTTTTGTTTGTTTTGTTTTTTTTGTTTGTTTTAATCGCTCTTGTCTTTTTGGACTGCGTGCGACTTGTAAAGGAGGGAATCCGGTTTGATGACTTCGTTGCTGGGAGGGTGTATGTGTGTGTCTGTGTGTTGTCTAGGGGGTTATGTGTGCGCTCAGTAGTGCGACAGGGAGTGGTGTGTGTGTGTGTGTGTGTGAGTGCGTATGTGTGTGTGTGTGCGAGAAATCTATTTGCTATTCTACCTGGCTGGCCCGGTGGTGTTGGGAATAGAAGCCACGCCTCCCTTGCCCTCATTCTCTATTTCCCTTCCCTCCCTCCCTCCCTGGTTTCACTGAGCACAATTCTTCAGCTTGGTGATCAGTGCAGTCAATGAATCGCAATGAGGGGGGAAAACCGCCGTGGAAGTCTTGGATTCAAGTTTTTTTTTTTCTTTGTGGAATAGAGTAAGGAAACCTCACCTGATAAACGCTCCACCCCGGGTGAGTAATATAAAAGAGCATGCGTAGAGGGGGAATGACTGGCAAACTCTGGAAGGACCTCCGTCAAGTCATTTCACCCTCGCTTCTCCTGAGCAATTAAAACGAGGGGGGAGCCCTCGGGAAAAAGCTTGTTGTTGCTACGGCGATATAGCTTTGTTTGGGAATTTCCAGAGGGGGTCGACTAAAGGGATGTGATCTGTGCTTTTTCAATGAAAGAAGAAGGTCAGAAGGAGCAGAGGGATCCCTGAAGCTCGGAGTATACGTGCCTCCCTGCGGTTGCCTTAAATTGACGGAATCAGGATGACGAACCGCCTTTGGACTTTTCCTCTTTGCCGCTCGATGCGGTTGGACCTGTTTACCCGCTCAACGAAGCCACAAATTCGTTAACCGTTGCCGGGCAGCCGTCCGCAACGCCGACCTCATTCCCGGATCAATGGCGAACCTTCTCCGGTGATCCAAGACCCCGCCCCCCCCAAAAAAAAAGGCATCTGCTCAAGCCATGGATTCCCACCACTCCTTTTGGAATTCCAGGATGCAGAACACCACGTGGGTGGAAGGGGAGGACCAGGACGTGTACGAGGTGGAATCTCGGATCCCCCTCCCACGGCCTTTCCCTGTCCCCAGCACCTTGACGGAGAGGAATGCCGTTCTGGTGCAGACGCAGATCTCGCACGTCAATCATCGCACAAATGGTCACCTGCTGAAAGTCATCTCCAGGATCTCTCTGCCCACGCCTCCCTATACTGTAAGGTTACACCTCACGCGAGAGGTGCTGATGAATATTTTACCCCCTGCAGCGTCAGTAATGCACGTGATGAATTAAATATCAACGACTGAGAGCTGTGATGGGTTTCAGAAAAGTAACACCTTCCATGGCCTAAAGAGATTTTTTTTTTCCTTCACGTGTTCTAAAATTCGGTCTAACCTCCGTAACGCACGTGTCCATTTTTTTTTTAATGTGTTGCTGTGCCATGGTTTTTAAAATTGATTCATTGTAACTTTCGTAATCCAGTACATTTCAGTCTGTGCTTTTTAAATACATTTACTTCAGTCAGGAATTCAATCAGTACTTTTCAACTTTCCCCCCTTTTTTTTTTTTTTTCCCCCACAAGCACTTATACTACACCTCTGACTGCGAGGGTTGTGTGACTCCCACGTGACGAACGTCACCACTTCCTGTTTTGCATAATGCAGAAAAGAAGACCTTTGCACTCCAGAGATACGCAAATCAGTTGAAGCCGTCGTGGAATCGCAGCGAAACACAACCTTTGCCATATACTGTATCGCAATCCGGGTATTACTCTCCTCACGATGAAGTTCAGAAAACAATAGTACGGTTTGCGTGTTATGTTGAAGGACGGTCACATTAGACACACAATATAAGAATTTCCCATTGTAAATTTTAAAGAGGTTTACATTATTTAACAAGGGAAAATGACTCGGGATAATTAGAGATCCGAAAATCAGTTATGTGTGCGCACAATAAAATGGGATCCAAGACCTCCATCAAAATTTACATCCATACAAAGAGACGAATGCTCAAATTTTGATCGACACTATTACAGTGGTATAATACAACAATATGATATTGCGATGGGATTGGAGCTGCATGACCTTCATCCGTATTTTTATTTATTTTGTGGTCAACAATCAGGTCGAACATGCCCGCATCACCCAGACGGAGCTCATGCGCGAGTCCTTCCGCCACAACCAGGAGATCAGCGAGCTCCTGCAGAAGCAAGAAGAGCTGCAGGAACGTCTCGCCGAGGAGGCTCGGGCACGCGAGCGGCTCGCTCTCGAGCTCCACCGTGCCGAAGGTGAGCATCTCATCGTGTACAGTAAGGCAGCGAGGTTCAAATTTTTCCCAGTGTGGATGGGCCACGTACAGAAACAGCAGGTGGCTTGTTTTTGAACCCACACCCATTTCACTGTAAGTCAGCGTATGGTAGGCCACTGAAACAAATAAATCGTGACTCATCGCTGACTCTAAGGCCCTCATGTGCGAGAAATGAAAGTCACAGTTGCGAATCCACTTTTCAGCAGTTTCAATGCCAGGAACACAGTAAAATAGTCGCGCGGGTGCTGCTGTTGGCCACAGCTCACACCCACACACAGATTTGCTAGCCTCACGCCACTCCCGATACAAGGACACTACAAGTCATACAGTAGTTTTATACTTTTTTTTTTCTGCGCTCAGATGTTTACAGTTTGTTTAAAAGTAGCGAGAATTGTTTTTGTTTTTTTTTGGCTCCATCTGAGTCCAAGAGAAATGGCACCCGTAACCGCCTTTTAATGCGGTGCGTTGTATGGTCGCCAAAATACCCCAATTGTGATTCCAGACTTTGAGGTCAATAAACCAAAGATGAGGGAGTGGGGCAGTCAGCAGTTTGAAATTGAGCCGAAAGCACTTGCGACTTCAACCATTGTTAGATTGTGCTCCCGTTGCGATTGTCTTACAAGTTTTGTAGTTTGGAAGTGACGCCACTGCTTTTAAGACTTTAAAGCGGGGAAAAACAGAATCACATTTTCAACTGGAGTGTGGGAGAAACCTTTTTCCATCTTGTCGGGGCGGTGGAGCGTCACTCGCCTCGATTGCCGGCCCCATCCGTGTCAGATACAGCTGGTACCGCAAGGGGCCAACTGCTTGCTTGCTTGCTCAGTCCACGCGCACCAAACATCAAAGCTGACTTTTAGCTCAAGTCTATCAAGCACAGAGCAGCACGTTTTTGCAACCCTTTGGAAACGGATTGCTGGTGAGACTTCTTATCTTTCTTTTACTCGAGCCGGATCAAGTTATACATCACGGAAATCCGATATGTGTCGCTATAAAATGCTATTTTAAAGGATAGGTGACCAAATATTTGTATTGAGCATGCACTGTGTTCTGAATAACAAAGCATGTAGGATTTAAGGGGGAGCCGTGACATGTGAACGGTCTATCCCGGAGAAGGACCCTCCTTAGGCAAACTCAACACAATGTCTTGCTCAGGTGTCTGAAGTGCGGCGGCGCTCGGGATGTTGACCCTGGAAGCCCACTGAATCAACATAAGCAGCTTTTAACAAGCCACAAAATGCACTTTGATGATATTTAAGAGTTATTCTTAGAGAAAACCACTCTCTCCTCTCTATATCCGCGACCGCGAATGGCATCCCGGAGCAAAATGCTTGCTGACCTGTGACGAAGCCGCGGCGCTATCAAGCATTTCATTGTGTTTGCAACCCACTCCTGTTCTACATGTCGAGCAAAATGGGTCAGACATGCTCACTTGTGTGTTTCTCAATTATGCAGCGGGAATGCGTTTGTGCTTGCTGGTAACCTTGAGTTGTTTTTTTTTTTTTCTTCCCCCCCCCCGGTCTCGACTGGGCCTCCGCGCACAAAAGAACAGCAATTTTCAATGCACTTATCTAACCGTCTCGTCTCATGCAGGTTTGATTGATGGCTACACAGGGGAACGGGCTGCCCTGGAGGAGCAGTTACGTCAGAAGCAGGAGCTCCAGCTGAACCTGGAGCAGGAACTGCAGGTAAATACCTCAAAAGCTGCAGTTAAACGAACTGAAGTTAACCCACTCAAGTTTTAAATGTCTTTAAATCTTTTTTTTTTTTAAATGGTCTATTGTATCCCCCATGACAAACGAGGGTTCACTGTATATATTTGAATCCAGGTTACTGGGAGTCGACTGCAGGAGCTGGAGCAGGAGAGGCTTCAAATGCAGGAGGAGCGCGAGCTGGTTTCCCGGCAACAAGACGCCATGCGAGAAACCGCCGGTACCCGTGAGCTCTGTACGTATCCCAGAAGACCTGTGACAAAAAAAGTCCGTGTGTCCCGAAAAACGCTCTTTGCGGTCTGTCTTTTTTTTTTTTTTTAATTCTTTTTTTTGCACCATAACCCCTCTTGTTATTAAAAAGGTATCCCAATGTGAACGTTTTCTCTTTTGAAGGGTGAGTATTGAATAGATTTCAGAACATGGGGGAAAAAAAAAATCTCTTTCATGCTTTTTGCATCTTTGCACCCTGTGATAACTCTTTCACAAACTGCTGAATTCTGAAACGCAAAGACAAAAGCTGCACCACCCACCCCCTTTTTTTTTTTCTGCCGTCTTTTTCCTCTTGAGATGTTCCTATTTGTGACACTAAAGGAAAGCATGTTCAACTCCTGTGCTTTCTTATTCTTCTTTAGGCCTAGTTGAAGCTGCAATGGTTGCAGCACCTGAAGCAGGTGTGTCCACTTTGAGCATGGCTCAGCCCCTCTCGTTCTCCCTCTCTCCATGTTCTTTTTAATTGTTTAACCTTTGAGAGATCTTGTCGCCCTAATCCGGCAGCATCACACAGAGGTGGGGAGTCGAGTCACATGACTTGACTTGAGTTTGACTAAACATTAACGTGCATCCTGCTGTTTACGGGACAATAATGAAACTGGTTTGGGACCTTTAAAAAAAAAAATGCAAGTGCAAATACTAAATGCAAAGTGGCTAGCTACCTTGACTGAGCAAGATTTTATGAGTTGCTTTCACCCAAGTAGTGACTTGGCTCGACTTGCTTGAAATTTAGTGGACTTGATGACTCCCACCTCTGGCATCACACAACAAGGCTTGTGCTTGCTTTTTGGGCTTACGCTGACAATTAACCTTTGCTCCAGCTTTTTGCTTTTCACTAATCTTGTCCAACACTTTTCTTTTTTTTTAGCATTTTGGATTGAGTGATAGCCCTGGTTTTAGCATGATGGAATGAAAGCGACATCGGTCTCCTAATCATCACTCATCAGTATTTTGTCATATTGATTTACCAGTTTGTTGGGTTTTTTTTGGTAATTTGCCATTAAGATGAATGCAAATTCCCCTCTCCCTCCTGTCGACGCTTCCTGGGCATGAATACTGTAATGTTATGGTCTGTCACTCACACACTTGTTGCACCTTATTACTGCTAATCTCGTGGCGTGGGAGGGGGGTGTTGATCCAGGGTGAACCAATGGGGTTTTTTCCTCGGTGGTAGTGGTACGAGAATCGTCTCGGTGCTGCGGATCTTCTTGGATAATTGAATGGGATATGTGAAGAGTCTGAGGATAACCACAACAGCTGCATTATGCACCGTCTACAAATATTTTTAAAACACATTTTCTCTACTTTGGGGAAAAAAATAAAACTGAGACTGTGCAGGATTAGATCGTAGGTGGCCAACAGTAAAACCATTTTAGCCTATCTGAATCCTGAAGAAAGGCACATGTAGAAATCTGTATGGGGCCTTAGTCAAGCCACCTCATTTGGCAATTCAGTATTAGTCAAGGCGTTAAAACAACTCAGGCTCTTCTCTAGTCTCATCATCCTATTCATCGCCAAAATCGCTTCTACGTCGATAAAAAGGAACGTCCAGGTGCTAACAGCTTCCGTGTCCGTTCAGATTTCCTGGAAGAGACGGAGAAGCTGATGAAGGAGAAGGTGGAGGTGCAACGCCAGGCGGAGAAGGAGAGCGCCGACCTGCTGAAGCAGATGAAGACCCTGGAGGCCGAGCTGGAGGAGCAGGTCAACCGGGTGATGGAGCTCGAGCATGCCCGCAAGACCGAGACCGGGGACCTCCAGCAGCAGATCCAGGCACTGGAAAAGCAGCTGGACAAGAACCGGCGCTTCCTTGACGTAAGCGACAAACACTGGAGGTTGCAAAATACTCTCATAACTTAAGTAGAAATCAATATTTCAATGGCCTTATTCGTGCGGGAGAAAAATTCATTTTTACGCGTTTGTCAGGAGCAAGCCGTGGACCGGGAACACGAGCGCGACGTCTTCCAACACGAGATCCAGCAACTGGAGCAGCAGCTGAAGAACCAGCAGAAGTTTCCCGGCGGCTCAGAGCAAAGGAGCCAACAGGTAACAAGAGAAGGGAGGGGAGCTTTCTTTCGCATACACGACACCAATTGAGGCGGTCCGTTCTTCCTTGAACGTGACACCTAACTTGTTGACGTGGGAGACAAGTGCCAGAATGCGATGAATGCCTTTTGCTTGTCACGTTGTAATCATTAACCGAGCCATTGGATAACTGACTTAAAGTAAGCCTCTCCTATTCACGGAAGAATGGGACGGAACCCCTTTTACATTATAGAGGGGAAAAAAAACAGGCAATTCTGTTTGCTCCAAGGCAGGCAATGCAAAACCCTGAATTAGTCTTCATTTGTTTGATGCTTTAAATGTTAATCAGGAGACTGTTTGAGAATGAGGCCAAGGTAAGGAAAACAAATAGATGGCTAAGGAAGAGTGTGACCTCTGCCCAGGAATTGGTTTGATTACACGAGTAAAGGGAAAAGGCAGATTGCTGCCACTTCTGGCGTCATAGTGTCATTGTGGGAATTTACTCATGACACTGAGAGGTATCAGCTACAGACAAAGGCCATTGTATTCAATCATAACTTACTTTAGTGTGAGAATAGCAATTTGTTAGTGTGCTGTAATTCTTTATCCTTTGTGTATTTTGTCCAAAGATTGTCAGATAACTTTGACTACTGGGAACTGCTTCAAACTTTTTAAAAAGGGGGGAGCAAAATATGTATGAGTTAAATTTACTCTCCACACTTGCGTTTGTTGGTTCATTGTCACTTGAACTTAACTCTGAATCATAACGCCGAACATTTTGACACGTTAGTTAATGTGTAACACACATCAGCGCGTGGCCTGGCGTCATAACCGGCAGTCAAGCCACACATTCAAAATGTTACTTGGGCAAATGCAATGAGTAGAATATTTGTCCTTTCTGATGGTCAGAGATGAAAGTCCTCCGGATTTTCCCGGAATTCCGGGTTTTTCAAATTTTTATGAAAATTTCTCCGGAGAATTGAGGAAAATTTGCATAATCCGGATATTTGTTGACAACATTGAACGAAGACGCGTTTGAGTTCGTTGTATTGCTTTCACGAGCGTAGCCATATAGCGGCACTAACACTAGTAACAGTAAAGAGATTTTTGTTTGTGTAATAACGACAGAAGGCATGATGGCGTTTGACTAATGGTTTAGTAGAACGAATGGCAACTCGCAACAACAGTAGCAAGCGTCATTTTGCCTCTTGGGTTATACCATCTCAACTAGAACGTGGGGGATAGTCCCCAAACAATCTTCGTC
>NW_017805034.1:358538-359223 GCF_001891065.2 Hippocampus comes
ACACACACACACACACACACACACACACATTTATTTATTTATTTATTTTTTCCGGAATTTTCAGAAAAGTCCACTTTCATCTCTGTGATGGTGTAGTTTCGCCTTATGTGGAGACGGCCCCTTTGAGGAGAAGTGTTCCACACAGCAATGTTGTGTGCCTCCATGCTAATGTGCTGACTTTCAGGCATTCTGGCTTGTAATCCTCGATATTTTTCCTGTTACTGTAGTAATGGTTACTTAAAAAAAATAAAAAACTCCCTGTATGGCTTGGAAGGAAGGATTAAATCATCTTCTGTATCATTATTTATGCTTCCAACTCGCAAGGAGAGATCGCAGTGATGACATCTTATTTTATTTTGTTTATTTCGAGAGCCACTTTTTTTTTTTAACTACCTGAAATTCTTTAATTTTTTTTCCCCCCCTTTGCTTCTTCATCATTGGCTCACCTCTCTCCATTTTTCGCCTTGGTGCTCTGTGCTCCTTCGCGCTCCTCCCACCTTCTCTCTCCTTGGTCTTTGCAGGTGGACGGAGTGTTCTCAAAGGTACTGCTTCTAGTCGCTGCATGTGGCCCCCAATGCCCCGGAGAGCGTTTAGTGCAGGGGTGGGCAAAGTGTGACCCTCACCGTTGTATTGAATTCATTACGTCATCAAATAATGAATTGAAACAAATGCTAACACTTATTTA
>NW_017805034.1:360378-432878 GCF_001891065.2 Hippocampus comes
ATGCCAATTAAGCACAACTAAAATGTTTCTGAAAGTTAAAACGTTGCCAGCGTTGATTCGCATGTAGTTTCGCACATTTATTTTTTTCTAAATGTTTTGAGGTTTGAGTGGCCATGCACTTTACTAGTTTGTGCAGTGGTGTAAGATTCGGTGGTCTTTGCGTTGCCATAACTGGGCTTTAAAATCAAAAAATAAAAATAAAAAAGGAGAGAGAAAAATAATCCAATGAGGATTTCTATCAGTTAGTTGCAAATATAGCAGCATAATTTGATTTCTTAGAATTAGAGAACAAATCTAGCCTGATATCGCTTCACATCTATTAAACTAATATGTGTGTGGGGGGGGGGGTTATTGGTCCCCTCATTCTAACACTCCTCGAATATGAGAACATCGAAAAATGGAATCGTATGTTCATGTGTTTAAAATTAGTAAAAAAAAGAAACTAACATAAAATTTGTTTCCTATGTGTTTTGTTTGTGTGTCAAAGGACGAACAAAAGAAGCGTCATGCATCTATCACGGAGGCAAAGCACTCCACACTGGAGGTTCAGTTGCAGACCGAAAGAGAAGCGTTGGAGCGGAAAGAGAAGGAGGTAGTGTTCCTGTTTGTTGTTCTTGTCGATGAAGATGATCTTAGGTCTGTCTTCTCCTTCAGATCTGCCACCTGGAGGAGCAGCTGGAGCAGTTTCGGGAGGAGCTGGAGAACAAGAACGAGGAGGTCCAGCAGCTCCACATGCAGCTGGAGATTCAGCGCAAGGAGATCAGCAGCCAGCAGCAGTTCCTGGAAACCAGGGAGAGCATGCTCCAGGTAACCTGCCAACACCCACAAAGATGTGTTCTCATTTTCCTGCATGTTTTGCAAATGACCATATTATGTCAAACAGTGGCCCTACCTGTCATATAAATACAATTTGACTTGCTCAATATTAAAGCTGATTTTTTTACGACATGGAGACGGCATCTTTGGTGGAAATTTGCGTTCCGGTAAACTGACATACGGTCGCACCACAACGTCTTGCTGCTAACCAAATCCGCAGCACCTAACAAAGTTGTGGAGACTTTGCCCCATGTTGAAAAATAGTTCCATGAGCATTATTCAAGTTGATATTTAACGATGGTCACTATTTGCGTGAATACGGTCCTCTTACGAAACGCTAAATAGAAGCTACCTAAGCGTTTTCAGAGGATATTAGCTTAGCATGTAGCTAATACCCACTTGGTATAAATAGGATGCGATAGAGTGTTCTTTCTGCCTTTTGGCGAGAGTTGCGATTCCCAACCAAAAGTGTGACGAGACTAGAATAGAAAACTTGACGAGTTCCCATGTCTGCCAGATCACATCCATCGCAGGGCAACTCACGCATTTAGTCATCGGGCCGACTCTGGACTCTCTTATCTTTGTCGTGCTATGTTCTTTCCATCACGTTATAATCTGTTGACTCTTGAAGGTGATGGAGGAGAAGGACAGGGCAATAGCACTTCTTAATGAACAGATCACTAAGCTCCAACACTTGGAGAAAACGTCTGGCAACAAGGTAACAAGCCATGTCTATGCGGGCACGGAATAGAATGTGCAAGTCTATTCGGTGTGAGCATCGCTTCATGGTCGTGTGTGGTGTTTTCATTTTTTAATTTATTTTTTCGTGCCATCCATTTTGGTGTTGTGTTTGTCTTGGTAAGTAAATCCATGTGTTGGTTTTACGGTGGCTCATTCAAGCTCTTGAGTTTCCGTGTGAAAAAAAAAATCTCTGAAGGCATAATCCGAGGGTGGTTTTGAGGACCACATAACATTTTTTTCAGGGCCAGGTGATGAGGAGATGATGTAGAAAACAAAATCTGTCAAATCGTTGAACAATAAATGTTGTTGGAATTAATTTATGAGTAATTAGTGCGCCAATTTTTTTCATATAATAATTGGAAACCCTTTTTTTTTTCTTCACAATATTTCAAATGCGCTCGTGCATCGTTTTTATTTCATTATTTACAATACATAATTTTATGAGGTGAATAAACACATACTGTTGAACCAATTTCAGGGGTACAATCGGCTACAAAAGTACTGGAAAGATATATTACGGAAAATACTTTATTTTGATACTTGAGTCTGAATACAACAAATATTACAGCACTCATAATAATCATGTAAATGTTGAGAGTGGCCCCACCCCTGATCTAATCTAATTTTTTTTATTTTTTAATCATATTAGTTAAACGGAGACTCCTAAGGTTTCATCTAAAGGAAAGAGGTGGGAACATTTATTTGATATTATGTCCTAATATTTTTGAGTCCTCTTTTCAGGGAATTGATGAGCGGGATGCGCTGATCAGTGACCTGGAGTCGCAGGTGGAGTGCCTGCGCAGTGAGCAGGAACGCCTCAAGCGCAAAAGCGAGGAGGAGCAGGAGCAGCTGAACGCCGTCGTCGACAAACTCCAGCAGGAGCTGCTCCACATGGAGCGCAAGGAGGATGTCGAATCCCGCGCCAGGAACGAGTACGACTACGATGAAATGAAACAGAAGATGGACCTGGTCTCCGGAGAGTTCCACTCCCTCAAAGCGGAGCACGGCGAGCTTCTGGAGACGCACCGCCGCTTGAAGACGAGCACTGAGAACTCGGAGGACTTTACGGAGACCCCGAGGCAGAGAACCGCCCACCTCGCGGTGGCGCAGGCCCAAGCGCAAGCTCTGGAGAAGAACGGCGCGTCCGGCGTAGACGAACTCCGTCTCCGCGTCCGGGAGCTGGAGGACTTGGCGGGCGAGAAAGACGCCGAGCTGTGCAGCTCTCGAAAGTACGCAGAAGAGCTGCAGTGGAAAGTTTGCACCCTGGAAGAGCATTTAAGGGAGAAGGTGGCCGCGGCGTTGGTCAGCCAAGCCACACTTGACGCTCTTCAGCAGCAGGCATCCAAAGACCGTTCGGGTGACCTGCTAGGTCACCTGAACCAGAAGCTTGCTGAGCTTGAGGCTAGTTTAAGTGACATCGAGAAGAACCACAAGCTCCGAAAGCAGCTGCTCTCCAGCTCGAAGGAGGCGCAGTACGAGAGGAGGCTGGCGGCACTGCTGGATCTGACGAGACAGATGATGGGCGAGAAGCGACACAGAACGTCGGCAGGTCTGGAGGTAAAAAAAAAAAAAGTTTCGGAACGGGGGTTGGCACACATTTGTGTTCTATGGCAATGAAGAGTTTAACTTTAAAAAGAAATATATTTTAACGAACCAAAATTTGTAGGGGAAAAAAAGCTGCTATCAAGTTAATACTTGCTCTTTAATTGTTTAAATCTCAAAATATTAATCCATCTGTTCAAATTTTTTCTCTGTATATAAATCAATTTGTACTTGATTAGTTACATGGCGAGATATTTTAAAACTGCAAAAACTAGCTCAATATTTTCAGCAAATGTTGCATCCCTGCCCATAATGCCCGATGTAAAAACAGAAGGCGATTCTGTGCCCACCACTGAATTGAGAACTGTGATAAGTTGACCAAACCGTCTGTCTCTTGAAACCAGGCCTCGGCTGGTGACCAAGCGCTCACGTCGGAGCTTCAAGAGGCCCGAAATGAAGCCCTGGCTGCCAAAAAACAGCTGGACCACCACATGGAGCAATGCCACCATCTCCAGGCGGAACTTCAAGTATGCATCCGTGTGTTTTGAGTTCCAAAGCTTCATTTCAGGACAGTTGTTTTGGTAACACCATTCCTTGTCTTTCTCTTAGGACAAAACTGAAATAATCAAAAGACTTAAGGAGCAGCTTGAGGAGGTAACCTTCATCTATATATTGTCATGTTTTTCCAAAGTAGCAGGCTGCCAAATATTCTGTGTTCCCTCTCAGTCATCTTCTGGGGGAGACGAGGAGATGCTAGTGCTCCGAAGAGAGCTTACCAAGACCCAGGAGGAGGCTGCGCTTGCCAAGGAGGAGCTGAACAGCTGCAAGGAGAAGCTGGAGAAGCTGCAGGAGCTTCTGCAGGTATTGAGAAAGCAGGAGATGATAAAGACGGTGCGTAATTGAGAAGTATTGATCATGTATTGTGTTCCCCCTCACGAAAGGAGCGGGAACTGACCATTGCTCAACTAAAAGAAGATCTTTTACAAGTAAGTACAAAGTATTTCATTTTAACAGTGAACGGTGTTTCCTCAACCTTCATTTAAGAAAGGCTTTTTTTTTAGATTGTTAGTGGTAGCAATGCACATCAGCAAATCTTTTATATTAAAAAAAGAAGAAGAAGAAGAAATAAACCCAAATGCGTTGATAAATGTGATTAATTATCTAGCCCAACTAGAAGATGGGACAATTGATGGTCAAAATTTTCTTTTCTCTTCAGGTGAAAGCCGAAGAGGACAAAGCAGACAGGATGAACCTTCTCACGGAGCTCCAAGACATCCGAAGACATGCGGACTCCACCAAAGACGAACTGGATAGCTCCAGATCTCACAATCAGAAGCTCCAGGAGGACATCCATGTGCGTGAGCTCTCTATTTCGAAACTGACAGAGGAGCTTCAGGAGGTCCAAAAGAACCTGGACGCCACCATTGAGGAAGTAAAAAGCTACAAATCCAACAATGAGAAGCTCCAAGAAGACATTCAGCTGCGCGAGGGCTCCATTTTGAAACTGAAAGAGGAGCTGCAGGAGGTTCTGAAGAACAGGAACGATACCAAAGAAATAGATAGTTACAAATCCCTCAATGAGAAGCTTCAGGAGGACGCTCAAGTGCATAAAACGTCTATTAGTCGACTAGAAGAAAAGCTACAAGAGGTCCAAAAGAACATGAACACCACCAAAGAAGAACTCAACAATTGCAAATCCGACAACGAGAGGCTCCAGGAGGAGATCCAGGGCCGCGAGGTCACCATTTCAGAGCTCAAAGAGATGCTCCAGGAGGTCCACAGGAATGTGGACTCCGCCAACGAAGAAGCTAGCAGCTACAAATCCAACAATGAGAAGCTCCAGGAGGACATTAAAGCGTGTGAGGTTTCAGTTTTGAATCTCAAACAAGAACTGCAGGAGGTTCAAAAGAATTTGGACTCCACCAAAGAAGAACTCAACAGTTACAAATCCCACAATGAGAAGCTCAAGGAGGATGTTCAAGTGCGTGAGGTCTCTATTTCTAAACTTGAAGTGGAGCTCCAGGAGGTCCAAAAAAACACGGACTTCAACCAAGAGCTGACAAGTTACAAATCCCGCAATGAGAAGCTTCAGGAGGACATTCAAGTCCGCGAGGTCTCAATTTCTAAACTCGCCAAGGAGCTTCAGGAGCTCCAAAAGAACCTGCACTCAACCAAAGAGGAACTCAACTGTTACAAATCCCACAATGAGAAACTCCAGGAGAAGATCCAGTTACGTGAGGGTAACATTTTAAAGCTCAAAGAGGAACTCCCAGAAGTCCAGCAGAACATGGACTCCACCCAAGATCTGAGAAGCTCCAAATCCCACCATGAAGAGATCCAGCTTCGTGAGGTCTCCATTTTGAAGCTGAAAGAGGAGCTCCAGGAGGTGAAGAAGATTGCCGAGACCACCAAAGAAGAACTGAGAAGTTCCAAATCCCACAATTCCAAGCTGCAGGATGACATCCAGCTCCACGAGGTCTCCATTTCAAAGTTGAAAAACGAGCTCCGGGAGGCTCGAGCGGCCCTGACGAAAGCAGGCGACTCGGTCTCGACGTCTCCTTCTCCCGCTGCGTCCCCTCAGCCTTTCTTCTCCACTTCCTCGTCCACCTCCCAGCCCAAGAGGAAAGCGAGCGGCAAGCAGCCCCTGGCCAAGGGGACCAAAGACAAGATGTCCCTTTCCAGGAAGGGCGCCGCACCCTCCCGAAGTCCCGAGCTGGCCCAGGCTGATGCTTCCACGCAGACGGCCGCCAACGAGGAGCTGGATGAAGTCATGGGAGAGTTCCGAGAGAAGGTGGTCCAGATGCAGGAGTTGCACGCGGCCGAAATCCTGGACATGGAAGCGCGGCACATCTCTGAGAGCGACGCGCTGCGCCGCGACGCTCACGACCTGGAGGACGAGTGCAAGGCGCTCAAGGCCATCGTTGACAAGCTGCGTGCCACTGAGGTGAATTTTAACTTCCAGCCCCCCCACACCCCCAAAACACTTTTTTTTGGTTTATTTGTTGTGCGTTTTTTCTGATGGAATTCTGTTTTTAGGTCACCGCGTTGAGACAAGATCGGCCACTGTCACAGTTCAAAGATGGCTACACGAGTGGTAAGGTCAATCATGATGCTAATAATACACAATTCGTTATAATTACCGGCCCCCATCGCTCCAATTAAAAGACGATTCCACACATAGCGCCATACTTGATGAGCGATGTCGATCTTTTCAATCATAATCAAATAAATGTTTAGATTCAAATTGTTGTTTTTGTAACGCCGCGAATGATGATCCTTTGAGTTTTGTTCCTCGTTTTCAGACAGCAGCTCTGACTACAGCCAGAGGACCGGGTATGACCTCCCTGTTGGACTCCAGCAGGAGTTTCGGGTGACACCCGAAGGTGCCAGAAGAGAGGCGGACGATCCAGTATTACCTGACAGGATCAAGGTAAAACCTGACACGAAATCAATGTGCTTTAGTCACCTAAAGTGAGTTTTGAAATCCTTTTTTTTTTTTTTTTTTTGGGTCATGCGTCATTGTTGTTTCTCCATGCAGTCGTTGCTGCGTGAGGTGCACCAGGAGGGCATGCAGGTTCTCTCGCTGTCAGAACTTCCTGTTTCTGAAAATGAGCCTGGCGGCCATTTGAACCTGCAGGCGTGGCTTAAGGAGAGAGATGCCCTGCTGGCTACTGTGGAGTCCCTCAAAGGCCTCATTGCTCACATGCAGACCACGCAGGTTTTTTTTTTTTTTTTTTTGATACGCACAAAGCGAGATAGAATGAAGGATTATTCAACACAACTTAAAAAAAAAAAAAACATTTTGGAAAATGGAAGTCCGCTCACACAATGCAAAAACGTCCTATGCAAATTAGCAAGGATGACATATGATGTCATATTTGTGCGCGACTAGGTGTCGGGCGATTCTGTGGATTGGCGTGCGGAGCTCTTGGAAGCGGTGCACCGGGTGTTCACGACGGAGCGTAGCGTGTTCAAGAGTGCCCTCTACACCTACTTAGACCTGACGGACACCAGCGACGCCATCATCCACATCAACCAGCTGGAGCGCAGGATGGCCGAGCAGGTGACCGTAATCCCACTGCTCAGATCACTTTTACAATTTATATTCCGCACCGTATCCGGCAATGTTCTTTTCTTCTCATCGTCACTCTTAATGTTGGTCATTTCGGTCTTCTTCTAGGATGCACATCACAGAGAAGCGCTGGGTTCCCTCCATGCCGCAGACCGGTCCAGTCTTATCGCTGAGATCCATCATCTCCGAGGAGAGATGGAGCGCCTTTATCAAGGTAAGGCGCTTCAAAAGGGGCGGCGACGCGGCATCTAAATGGAAAGACACAAAAGAATAAAACTTCATTTGATTTCCTTCCTTAGGTGCGCGACCTGCAACCTTATTGGGCGCGACGGAGCATCGGGGGGGAGGCGATGCCGACGGGGCACCGCGGGCCGACAGGCTGCTGCTGGAGGAGCTGAAGGGGGAATTATCGCAGACCAAACTGGAGCTGGAGACCACGCTTATATCGCAGCACAAGCATCTCAAAGAACTGGAGGCCCTTAGGTTAGAGCGGACGCATAGAACTGGAAATTTTCACTTTGCAAGACTTCTTAAAACAACAATGCAAAAACCAGGGTCTTAAAAAAAATAATCAAATGAGAAATAAATTAGAAAATTTTAACAAAGTGGTCTGTCAACAGATGGAGTCATTTTAACGTGTCATTGCATGCAGGGCCGAGGTATCGCAGAAGGCCTCGGAGGTGGATGCGCTGAATGAGCAACTCTTGGAGGAGAGCCGGAAAGGCCGCGAACTTCAGTGGGGCATGGAGAAGGAGCGTTGTCGCGCCGGGAGGAACGAAGAGAACGCTCGAGAACAACTGGAGGTAAGACCTCGCCACACTCCGAGCGCCACAACTCCAACCAACTCTTGACTTTGTTTCCAAGGACTTGAATCTGGCTTTGGAGGAGCAAAAGAGCCAAGCGGAGCGGCTGACGTCCACCTTAGAGCAGGAGCGCCAGGTCTCCTCCCGCCTCTGCCAGCAGGTCGAGAGGGAGAAGCTGAGCCTCCACAGTCGCCTCCAGGAGCTTCAGGTCCAGCTGGAGACGGAGCGAGCCAAGGCCCGCGAGATGAGCTCCGCTCTGGGCACGGAGAGGGAGCTGCGGGTAGGCGGAGGCCCAGCCAGCCAGGAGGAGAACCTTCTGGAAGGTCTGCAAAAAGAGCTGGATGACAAGCAGGCACAGGTGAGGGTGTAAAAATTAATCTCTGACGAATCTAAAAATGAATTTCCATTCATAGGCCTACTAATCAAATACAATTAATCAAACGTCCTCTATGTAATGTGAAATGATTTAAATGTTGTCTTCTAGGTGGTGGATCTCCTCAGCCAAATGGAGGCTGAGAAGCTTGAAGTGCTGAGAAAGGACGAGGAGCTGAGCCTGGCGGGCCTCAAGACCAGGCAGAACGACGAGGCTCTGCTGGAGGCCCGGGCCCAGCTGGAGAGACTGGAAGTGCGCTTGTCGGAGACGCAAGACCTGCTGGCGAGCGAAGAGGCGAGGCGGAGGAGCCTGGAAGAGGACAAGGAGCGACTGGAGGAGAGGTTGGCTCGGGAGGGCGGCGCTGGGCGGGGGACAGCGCCCATGCCGCACCACCAACACCACCCAGGCCCTTGGCGCACGGCGGACGCCGTCTTGGGGAAACTGCACCTTGTCGCTTCCAAGATCCGTGGCATGGCAAGCAAGGCCGCTGCTGAGATCACCAGTGAAGAGCTGTCACTGATCCAGTCCAGTGTTGATGATCTCATCAGCATGCTGCAGCAAACTCCGGCTCTCCCATCTATCCCTGAGGTGGGCATACTTATGTCATGTGGAATAAAATCATAACGCAAATATAAATGTACACAAAATGGCGGTTCGCTATATAACGGCTAACGAGAGATGCTAACAGAGGTGTGCTCCTCTCGTTTATCTCCCTCCTCAGCGCTCTGCCCTGTCGGCGGGAAGCTCCTCATCAGGCTCCTCCTTGACCGAGCGTCTGCTCCGGCAGAACGCCGAGCTGACGGGTTTCGTGGGCCGCCTGACGGAGGAGAAGAATGACCTGAGGAACCACTCGCTGCGCTTGGAAGAGGAACTCCGCTATTACCGGCATGCAGGCGATGCTGTGAGTAGACAGCAGCGGGGTGAAAGACAAACCGCAATGTTGCAATTGTTCACCGTGTTTGTTCTTCATCCCTCTGCAGGCCAGCGGGAGGCGAGGGGCATCCAGGCCGGACTCTGCCGACGCGCTGTTGCTCTCTCAGCAGAAGGAGACCTGGAGCCGAGAGAAGGTTCGCTTGGAGAAAGCCTTACACCAGGCCCTCGCTCAGGTGGCCCGGCTGCGAGGGGAGATCAGGACAGACACGCTGAGAGAGCTAACCGGGCCTGAGGCAGACAACGCCGCCCTCAAGGTCGGGAAATGTTGTGTCACGAATGGAGAGTTGGTAAAAATGAATCGAGTTGCGGGTAGCTGACTATTAAACATTCAATATTTCTTTGCGTCCTCGCTTGTCCCCGTGCAGAGGATGTACGGCAGGTACCTGCGCTCGGAGAGCTTCCGGAAGTCTCTGATCTACCAGAAGAAGTACCTGCTGCTGCTGCTGGGCAGCTTCCAGGAGTGCGAGGAGGCCACGCTGGCCATGCTCTATAGGATGGGCGGCCGGCCCTCGGAGGGACTTGGCAGTGGCCAGCGGGGACTGCGCCTGCGCGGGCTCATGCGCTTCCGCTCGGCCGTGCGCGTCTCCATCGCCCTCTCCAGGTAAGTCGGCGGAGAGAAACTAAAATCATTGAAAGTCATTATTTTCACTAGGCTTGCTTATTTTCTGTGCGTGTGTGTGTGTGTTCCAGAATGCGTTTCCTGGTCAAGCGCTGGCACAAAACAACGGGCATGAGCAACACAACCCAGAAAAGTGAAACCACGCAGATGATCAGTAAATGAAACACTATCAGGGCTCTTCCTTGGCTCAAATTGACATGATGGTGCTATCATTCTGATCACCATCTTTAAAAAAAAATTCTTGAAGTCTTTTACCGTTTTCTGAAATCATATATTTGACTGATCTTGCTTGAGTGCAGATTTTTCCATTTGAAGGTTGGACAACATGAGGCAGCCAGAAAATTAGGCCGAATGATTATTTCAGAAAACCCGACAGCATATAAGGCACTCACTCAATCATACAAATTTAGAACTCATTTTTTTTGTGTGTGTTTGTGTTCTTCAGCCAGCGATGATAGAGATTACCTCCACCCAGGCTTGGACGTGTACCGAGGAGGGAGCTCAAGCAGGGGACGCAGCGGACGGGAATCCCCCAGGTCGCCCATCTCCCCTGCACAGCACAGGTGGGACAAGATTCGGGAGCCTCCACCAAGACTGAACGGCAATTTTTCATGATTCGTTTCTTGGGTTTTAGGTTTCTTGCGGCAGGAGACCCCGGGGCGCTCACGTGCTCCCACCTGCAGAACTACGACCCCGACCGAGCCCTCACCGATTACATCTCCCGGCTGGAGGCCCTGCAGAGGAGGCTGGGGAGCGTCACGTCAGGTTCTCGTCACTCGTTTACATGCAGCTTCTTTGCAATGCAATCTCTCCTCTGTATTAACTTTGAAATGTCTTCTCTGATTCTTTGTTTCCTTCTGCAGGTGCTTCGTCTTCGCTCGCTCCGCTACATTTCGGTTTAAGAAGATGAAGACACCGATCAAAATAAGTTGCCTTTTTTGACGCGAACTGTTCTTTCCACATGGACCAAAAAAAAATATGGCGTGCGACAGACAGGTTTGCGTCTCGTGTCGCCACCACTTGAATGAATGACATGTAATTTAATTCGACAAATGGTGTACATTTTGTTTGTGGATAATTTAAAAAAAAGACATGAGATTAATTTATGTGAGAGTGGGTGTTGGTTGTGAGCAAAGTGGGCTTAACTGGATTCTTCTACACGCATGTTTTGTTCAAGGCCCGAAGACATTTGTAGAGAGCGTATTTTTATAGCAGCTTTTCTGGCTATTTTGTCAAAAAATGAAATAAAGGCAAAGAATTGAATGATTTTTTTTTTTTAATTTATCGTTGACTACAAAATGTTTTTCTTTTTGGGTAGTACTGTGAACATTCAACAAATCTCTCTTTTTTTTTCTTAATCACATTTGACAGAAGTAGGCCCAGTTTTATCGGATTCTTAAATCAGTTCAGGCTTTAAAACCTACAACCTAATACAACTTAAACAGAGTGCAGTACAGGTGTTAAAAAAAAAAAAATAAGAGGCTGTCAACATTCACAAACCTCATTTTGTATTTACATTTCACAGAAGTAGGAAGAGTTTTTTGTTGTTACATTTTTACCAAATGAAATGCATTTTTCTTCTCCTCACTGACTAATCACCGTCGTCGGCAACCAACAGTAAAATTCACCGAGTTGTCATGCTCCATTCAATAAAACTAGAAATGATCTCACAGAACCACCGGCTCGCAAGTTGCACGTTTCCCTGTTGTAATCTGAAACTTCCCAGGCTCATTGAAGGCAGCGTGATTCATCGCAGCACCGATGCTGAATTAGCGGGTCCGTTTTGCACGAAATTGTTTGCGTGAAAGTCTTCAGTGTTTCCTTCTTTTGTATGCAATGATGGGGTTGTGGGGCGTGTGTATCATAGTGGTGTAGTTGATGGTGGGGAAGTATCCGTCCACCAGGTCGAAGTCGTACAGGCGCAGCAATGTGGACCAGATGGTTTTGATCTGCACGTAGGCGAAGTTCTCCCCAATGCAGCGATGTCTCCCTGTCATAAAAACATATCAATAAATAAAAAGATCAGAAATTGGAGATTTACTTTCCATGCCCCCCTCGTCCATGTTAGCATCGATTTTTTTTTCTGCACTCACTGTAAAGAAAATTTTACTTTTTCTTTTTTATTTAGTTGATACGGATTTATTTTGCCTTATTTTTTCAGGTGATCTGATAGGGTTGTTATTTTCTGTGAAGTGACAAATATCTCCTAAAAGGCTTGGTTGAGCTGCATTAATCAAATGATTGGTTTATTTTCTTGAAAAGATAAAAAAAAAAAAAACATCAAATAAATGGCCAGTGTTTGGAAAAAAAATGTTGAGCTGTGGCGTTGTAGTATAAAGAGGGTGAGTACCGGCTCCAAAAGGCACGTAGGCAAACTTCTCGCCGGCGGCAGGGTTGTCGTGGAGGTAGCGGTCGGGGTCAAACCGTGTCCTCTCACACCACGTGTCCTGCAGTCGGTGGTTGACAGTCGGGGACACGCACACCTGGTGGCCCGCGGGGATGGTAAACCCTGATGCGGTCTGTGGAACCGTTTGGAGACACTGGAGTTACTTGGAACTTTTTTTTGAGACTACACAGGGAACTAGAACATCTACGTGATGTGCCTTTGCGGCTGTTTTTGTTGGCAGCCGTGTAGGAAATCAACACTGATGGATGTCGTTACCTGTGTAGAGCGAGCCATCCTCATCATGGTCATGATGGGTGGCCGCAGCCTCAGAGTCTCCTTCAAACAACGCTCCAACAGGCTGAGGTCCTTCAACTGCAGACAACGTCATTAATCACGAGTGTATTATTTAATTCATATTTCTTAAGGCGGTGGTACCTGATCCAAGTGGAGGGGGGGCAGGTGGTCGCCGCACACGGCCCTCTGCTCGGCGTAGCAGCGCTCTTGTGTGGCTTTGTCCCTGGCCAAGAAGAAACCCAACCAGGCGCTGGTGGTCGACGACGTGTGCTGACCGGCCAGCAGGAGGCCGATCAGCATGCCGGCGATCTCGTCGTCTGACAGCGGCCGGCCGTCCCTGACAGATGAAGAGGGGGGGGAGTGAATCCCACTTTGAATTCGACCAGCTTTGAGCAGGAATTACATTTTTTCTTGTGCTGTTTTTTTTTTTATTTACTTGTAGGTAGCATCCATGAGCGTCTGCAGGATATCATCCAGTTTCTCCTCAGAGCTTCTTCGCTTCCGGATCACATTGTAGAAGATGTTCTTGATCTCCCGGTGAGCTTTGTCCCGCTTCCTAATGATGACAAAACATCTCAAATCATCCTCCAATCTGTACTAGCACCACAAAAAAAAAAAAAAAAACTCCTGTATTGTACTTTATGAAAACATTCAGGAATAACTTGCATATGTATGTACATTAAGAAAACCGACACAAGTGCTTAATATACTGCAGTAAACTTAACTGGTGGCGCTTTGGCGCCATCTTGTGGAATTCTTGCACACAAGCACAAAAAGAAAATACCACACAAGTTTTACAGCAAATATGTAACTGCTGATAGGTGCTTTAAAAAATGTGAATGGGTGAATTCCTATGCAGCAAATGGCACATACACTCGGGGAAACATTCTTTTATTGCTAATCTGGCCTCCGAGAAAGAAAATACTGCCCAGCGCCACGGTTCCCTGTGATGATGATGATGACGACGTCGTCATGGTCCCACCTGAAGCTGGGCAGTGGCAGCCATCCGGGCAGCAGCCAGGCGGCGTGACTGAAGCCTCCATCCAGGTCGGCGTAGAGCTGAGCCACGTGCTCATCCAGCAGGCCGCGGATGTCCTTGCCGTGTAGGCAGCTGCTGGCCGTCAGAATGATGAGCTCGGATAATGCCTCAAAGAGGTCTGAAAGTAGGAAAAGACTCAGACATGGAACAAAACGTAGTGGGAGATGACCAACATGTATTGTTATTTTTTGGCCATAGAGTATTGATACTGTAACGTCAAATAGATATTTTTGAAATTACAAGTCACAGATATTTTGCAGCACAAATAAGGAGCGGCTCTAAGATTGATGAACGGATTGATCTTACTTTTCTGGCCACTGTCTCCCCATCGTTGAAAATACTCGACGGTCTCCGCCTCGATGATCTTGACGTGTTCCCTAAAGCGAGCGACATTCAGGCCCGTCTTCAGCATCTTCTTTTGTTCCAGAAAGATCTACACCCACACACATAAACATCCATGAGGAGACTTATTTCCTCGTTTTGGATGACAACGTGTATTCCGGCCGATTCTCACTGGGTTGGGGACGTCATAGGCGACTCCTTTGCCAAAGACGGGCGTGGTGAGGCGGGAGTAGACGTCTTCGGCGTTCAGGTCCTCGTTCTTGCTGTTGAAGAGCAGTGAAGCAGCGTCGCTTCCCAAGAGGTACGTGAAGGTTTTGCCCACCATGGTGAAGCTGAACACCGGTCCGTACTGTGGAGGGGCAGAATGTTACAGGTTTAACCATTCGTGCCCATCTCGTTTACTCATTTCTTCTTAGCTGTGAATGTCATGAAGCTTCCCCAGGGTGTTTTTTTTCCGGTCAGATTTTGCAATTTAGATTTGCAATAAACGTGGACTGCACAATGATCTCTATTCGACAAGGCTCAGGCGTGATTAAATTACAGTCATCTTCAACATAGTTGGGAGTCACCACACACCATAAATGGCACCAAAGCAGCGAATAGGTCTTTTTTATTTTATTTTTTTTAATATGTGAGTAACACAGGATAGGCTCCCAAAGAATAACAAAATAACAGAATGCATAGATTATTATTATTATATATCATGAATGTCTAAAATGGACTTACATTGCATCAAATGTCATATAACTTTGTCCATAATGTTTTAATATTAACTAAGATTGAACTTACTTTTTCGTAGGCGTTTTCCAAAAAGTCAATGGGACTTTTGCCAAACGCAACAGCATGCCCCAAGAAGGGGACACTGGAAGGGATGTACGGTGGATAAGTCTGGGGAGAAAACAAGCGCATTTGAATTCAGGTATCACTTTCATTCACTTTAAGACAACTCACCGCATTCTTGTCAGAAGTCTGTCTGAGAAGTATTTTGCTGTAAAAATACCCAAAAGTGAGCATGACCGCAGAAGCAGCCAGAACCAAGGACGTTAGGTTGTCGTTCATTTTGCCCACAGTGTCCCCAAGCAGCTTAGTGCTCATTTGGTACAAGTGCATGGACATGTTTAAAACTTCTGCTCCCCCGGATCACTTCTTGAATTGCACGAATGGATCATGAGAATTTGTGACAACTCCCGTCAAAACTGTTGCAGTGCCGGTGTTGTTTCCCCGCCATCTCTACCTGTCGACGTCGGTGCCGCCCCCGCCTGACCGACAGAAGTTTTCGATTGGTTACTAGTTTCGTGTCTGTCAAGCTACTCCTCTTGCGATTGGCTGCTTCCGTCTGAACCGATCTCGGGTGTTATGATGTCATCCCGTGACCGAACAATAATAAATAACTATTATTGTTTTTTATTTAAAGGCATTCGATACTCATGAGTGAATCTTAGAGTTAATTTATTGATAATGTTTATCCTAAGAAAAATATGAATACCATTTTGGGAAATAATTTACGAAAATAGTTCGTCAGAGATTGGCGGCGCCTTCGAGGTCATCTTATTACGTCACTAGTCCCTCAGAAGATACATTTTGTGAAAATGACTGCTTCGTTGCAATAAAGGTAACTTGAAGTAAACATTAATTGAAACCTAATATGTCTTTCTTGGCTAAAAACAGTATTGTGTTTTACATATTAATTAGCTTAATGGCAAGAGCTTGCCATTAATTTGCTCCAAATTAGCACAATACTGTAACTGAACCGTGTTCCCTAACTTTAACTGAGCCAATGCACCTATTTTACGTTATTAAAAAATATCACGGCAAACCACCAAACAAAAATGTCACTATACATCACTAGCACAGAAGAAACAAATTCATACTGGTAAGTGAAATTGGTTGCTGGCAATCATTAGTATGTATGAATGTTCTTTCTTTAATTAATCGCCTAATTGTGCAAAATTAGACACCATCATATAAAAAAGACCCAACACTCTTATCCAAACATCATTTCATTTATTAAAACAAATTATTAAATAAACATATTTACATAACATGGTAATACAAGATTTGTCAAAACAATCACACATACACATTGAACTTGTGTCAATGAGATTAATACATGCACAAACTGTCCCTTCATTGCAGTCACTTTTTAGTCGGCTTTAAAATGGTTTGGCAGCTGTGTCGTCCAGTCCAGAGCGCTGTTGGTTCAGCCATAAGCGTATTTGTCGACGGCACCTTTGTCATTGGATGTCATCTGTCCGCTTAGCTTCATTAAAAGCTTCACAATGAGGCCAGCCTATCAAAAATGATGGCAGACATTCATGAATACCAGGTAAATAGTTCAAACGTGTCAAAAATAACCGAACGTTTCCACTAAGAAATACAATTGCTCTTTGCTCACTGGGTTGTATTTGGAGACAGCGTGTCAGGATTTGGCCAATGCTGTGTAAATAGTGTGACATGCCACAGAGTAAACAATGGATGATATCCAGCTTTTTGTGTCCTTTTTGTCACAGCATGTTAGGAAAAACCTTCACAATGTTCAACTTTGTGACCTTCACTGATTTGTGCACATTGTAAAATAATAGTTTACCCCCAATTTTTTTAATCCACGGAAGCACTTCAAAATCCCGACCCGCCTCTTCCCTGTAAGTATGACCACACCAAACTCATCGTTCAACTTTGTGACCTTCACTGATTTGCGCACAAAATAATAATTTACCCCCATTTTTTTTAATCCACATAAGCACTTCAACATCCCGACCTGCCTCTTCCCTGTAAGTATGACCACACCAAACTCATTCAGATGAGATTTGATGGACCGCTTTTACCTGTTTGGTGTGCACGATGAAGTTCATTTTGTTCTCGCCGCTATGTACTTGGAAGTACTGGTCAGCGTGTCCCAGCTGCCACATGAATGTGCCGTATTCTAAGCTGATGAGAAGCACCTGAAATATGACAAGGAAGCACGATAACGCCAGCAAATAAAAGGCGGGAAATAAATCGATGAGAACCCGAGATGACGCCACACCTTGGTCTCCATGTTCATGAGGTGTAGCCCTTTGGTGTTGACGCCGACATAGACGCGGATGACCTTGTGGTTGCTGGCGCTGGCCTTCGTATACACCTGGCCAGTGAAAAAGGCGGCGCCGTAGGTGGGGATGTCCCAGCAGTTCTGCAAGAAGAGCCGCTGCAGGTGGTGCATCTCCTTGCTCACGCCTTCGCTGGTGCTCAGTGCCTGTTGCCAAATAAATTCAAAAAAGTTTGAAACGGTGACGGGGAAAACTTGTCCAAACTTCTCAGAGCTTCGACTGTACTTTGTATTCGTGAAGAATCCTATTGGTCCAGTGGTATGCTTTGCTTTTCACTTTTAATATGGGCACAATGGACTTGAGGTTTTCTTCACTGAAAAGAACAAAAGATGAGTCGACCTTTGTGTATAACAAAGAAAACATTCCGATTCAGTCAGCGCTGTACTTGAGGAAGCCCTGCTTGTGCTTCTTGCTCTCGTAGTTGCCGTAGATGATTTGCAGTAGGAAGCTGGCAAGCGTGATCAGCTTGCTGTCGGGAGCCGGAAAGAAGCCTTTCAGCAGGCAGTGCCGGGCCTCGTCAAACAGGATGAGGATGGCCAGTGGATCCTCCACCTGCAGTGAAAAAGTCAAAAATTCTTACTTTTTGGCATTCTTCAGAAAAAAAAAAGTATTTTCCCCAAATCTGAAGCCATGCAGTTTAGCCATGTGACTGACCTTTTTCTCAATCTCCAGGGGCAAGCGGACATCCCTGCGGAGGAAGAGCTGAGGCGTCTCCCTTTGCGGGTCCAGCACAGTCAGGTCCGTCACGATCTCCGTCCAGATGCGCAGGTGCTGCAGAGGCTTGTGGTACGGCTTCAGCTGCAGGTCTGTGACACACACATGCCTGTTATTGCTGCAGTCTACATTATATTCCTCTCTCCGAGAAATATATCTCCTTAAAAAAAAAAAAAAAAAATCTTAAGCCAGGCAATGACATTGAAACACGAGGGTACATCCTTGTAAAAGTGCAGCCTTTAAAGGGTGCGTCCTTTATGATAAGTGTGAATTTATGTATGACGTTAGCGAGCTTGAGGAAGTCTGCTCACGGAGGTTTTCGGAGCAGATCCAGATGGTGAAGTACTGCTGAGTCTCCTGGGACAGACGCATGCCCTCCATGATCTGCTGCACTGTGGTGTTGTTGCCGTGCTTCAGCTCCACGGAGCGATATGAGCCGTCCATGCGGTAGATGCGCACCTTCTCATACTGGGTGGGGGAGGGGGGGGGGGAAAGCAAAATAATGACTACATTATTTCCTGTGGATTAAAAATCTCTGGTGGCCGACAGTACGAAATGACACCCTCTAGTGGGCAATATTCCAACTGCAGTAGGCGGTGGTGGGATTCACCGGTTTGCTGTTGGCTTGCTGGAGAAGCTTCACAGTCTCCTCCCATTCGTTCTGCTTGTTCTCCTCGCACACTTGCAGCGGTGACCGCTTCTGCTGGTCTTCAATGTGCTAACGACCACACGGAAAACGGACGACGGATGTTTAAATACTTTATGAATGTGTGATGTCCCATGAAAGAACAAATAGTGGGACTGTGGACTTTTAAAAAATGGATCTTTGGGTAAAAATACATAGTGCCCCTGAATTCTGCCTGGCAACTAGCATCTGAACCAGGAAAGGTTACGGAGAAATATTTTTTGTCATGGGCATTTTGGTGTACCCGGTCAATCTCGGGATGCTGCAGCAGGAGTTGCACGATGTCACTGTAGCCGCCTCGTGCGGCAAAGTGCAGCGGTGAGCTAAGCTGTCCGTTCAGCAGGTTGGGATTACATTTCCCTTTTTCCAACAGCAGCTTGGTCGCCTCAACTTTGCCATGCCTGAAGGGACGAAGAACAAACATCAATCGACAAAAATGATTTGAAGATGACGCTTGGCTTTGTGGAGCCTCACCAGCAGGCGTAGTGGATGGGGGCCCAGTGGTCGCTGTCCAGCTGCTTGACCGAAAAACCGCTGTCCAGGAGCTTGGTGAGCAGCTCCGTGTCTCCCTCGCAGGCGCTGCGGTGGAGAGGGAAGTCGTCCACCCATTGACGCTCCCTACAAAATAAAAATGAGGATTAAATGACAAACACAGCGGAGGCAAAACTGGAATGCGTTCTCACTTGTCCTCAGCTGTGCAGTTGGCGCTGTGCTGCCACGTCTCCCTTGTTGGGATCTGGATCTTGGAGTAGTCGGGTGCTCCCAGCCCAAAGTACGGATTGATGATAACTTTGTCCACCTGCAGACATGCCGTTATTTTTCCTGTTGTCCCAAGCTACCATAATGGATCAAATGAATCACTGTTCACTGGGGATTGGGACCAAACTGAGCGGCTGTTGTCCCAAGCTACCATGACGGATCAAATGCATTCACTGTTCACTGGGGATTGGGACCAAACTGAGCGGTGAACAGTAAAAATCTGCAAGCAATGACGTTTACGTACGGAGTTAAATCAGCATGTGTCCTTTTACTACAGTCTTTTTTTTTTTTTTTTGTACAAGTATGTGTACTTGTACTTAAATACAGAGTGTGAGTACTTGGGTACTTCTGGTAATATTTGTCTTTGTGCGTACATTAAACCTGGTCTCACCCGGTTGGTGTACTGCAGATCGGAGCCGTAGAGCGGGTTTAGGACGCACATGTCGGCCTTCTCCAGAGACATCATCTTGCTCTTGATCTCCAGTGCCGTGTAGCCCATGTGGAGGCCCCCGTCGCTCACTCTGCCCTCGCCGCCATATGCCGGGTTGCTGACGTTGGTCTTCACCCTTTCCACGGGTGCTGGCCGGAACAGCGCCGGGATGGCGTGAGGCACGGTGTGCTGCTCCGCTAGCCATCTGAAGGGATCAAATGAGCTCGGTGCTTGTGATCAGTTGAAATAACAAAGGTAGTCGGAGTTCAAAGTTTGAGTCAATGCCATGCGAAATCCAAGCTCACTTGTCCAAGGCAAGGAGCATCCTGGCAGTGACGGGGCAGAAGTGGATGCTGGTCTCGCTGCAAACCCTCATGATGTCGTGCAGGCAGTAGAAGCTTGGGCTGCCCGCATTGTGCACTGGTTTGCTGTTGTCTGTTGAGAAGCATTCGTTTAGCCATTTCCACATTAATAATGGGGGGGGGGGAGAGACACAACATGGCAGCTGACGCACACCTTTCACACCAACTGGCACCACGCACAGCGAGGCTTCTTCAACATCGTTGTCCACGCACAGGGAGAATTTCTTCATGTGAACCACACGTTTGCCTGGAATACAAACTGGACCATGAGCCTCGTCTGAAGAGCAAAAGTGAATCGTCACGTGCTCACCGATGAAGCTTTGGTTGTTGGACAAGGGTTTGATGGCGTCTGCAACATAGTCTAAGATGGATTTGGATTGGTCTCCTGCCATTTGGATCTTGGTCGCTGGGAGGACTTTCTTCCTTTTTTTCTCCTTCCCCTCCAAGGGCACTTCGCTCAGCAGGATCTCAACGTGGAGACACACGTAGTGATTCAACCAGCAATCTAATATGTACATAGTATGTAATTTTGTCTCACGAAAGTCCACTGACTCATGCCTAATGCTAACGTAAAATGCAAAGCGCCATAGATGGGCTACCGTAAATGAGACGTAATTATAAATAACATACACATACAAAACAATACTCACAGGTATTGACCTTCCCCTCCGAAAGTATTGGCACGGCAAGATCAATTCTTTTGCTTTTGTTGTTTTATTGCACGCAGTGTTAAACAATTCAGGACAGGGAACCTTTTTGTTTTTTAAGTGTTTGGTACTACACTGAAGGGGCGCGACTCTCAATTTGACTTTGCCTACATCCTGCAAAACGATCGTCTCAAAAATCTGTGATACATCACAAACTGCATAGCTGTGCACTGTGTTTGAATGTATACCTCATAGGCTTTGGCTCTGTACTCCTTGGAGCTGAGACTGACTTGATTCTTGGGCCGAAGGACAGCGACAAACACGTCCTCCAGGCTGTCCTCGTTGCCCATGGTAACGGCTCTCAGGGCCAAATACTGTGGAGAGGCATGACTGGGGCGTCACACGACAGGAGACAACAAACTGTTATTAGGGCTGAAATGGAATCATAGTGACGCATTTTAACCAATGAACACGCCTGTTTTGAGCATTTCCGTGTAAAATGTTTTGGTTTTTTTTTGTTTTGTTTTAGCTTTTGTAGCACTTCCTTGGGCGTTTTATTTGCTTTTAGAATTGCCTGGTCGGCCATAGAAAGTGCTCTCGGCTAAAATTAGGGAATTACAATTTTTTTTCCGACTGCGCATCTCAATTCAACTACTTGTTGAATTTATGATGGCCACGCCCCAGAAACCGCAGCTCTACCGTTCTTACATGCTAATAACACAAAAACTCTCCATAATTCTATAATCACCACAACAGCGAGGGTATTTAAAGCAATGTTTAACAACGCATAGTTGACTTACGTTTACGACAAATAGGTGTTTGTACGTGCTAGCTTTGGATGCTACACGGCATCATCGGTTCAGTCGAGTGGTCAACCTCACCGAAAAGCCAGGCAAACTTACCACCAATTTCCGCGCACTTTCAGAGTCCTGTTCGGCGTTCAAAGTGTCCGCCGTCGCCCTCTCAGGATGGATTTCCAGGGCGATTATTCGAGCAAAAAGTCGCCGCTGGCCTGAAATTTTTGGCCCCTTAGAAAACAAAACTCGCGGTGCGTTCAGATGCCGCCGAGGCGGTAGGACAATAGATGACTTTGAGATCGCGTGGGAGGGCGCACCGTCATGTGTCACAAGATGCCTTCAGGTATCGAGTGTGGCGTTGTTATTGTTTTGATTGGAATGTAAGATACAGTAAACATTTTTCGTGATATTAGAATGGCCCCTTATAATGCAGTTATGTGTTGGTTTTTTTTTACCAGACAGAATTTTTAAAAAAAATCTAAAAGTGCATCTCTTAGTGAACAATGCGATCCTCAAATTACAGTGCACATGTTCGTTGAGAGGTTGCATTCCAGACCCACCCACAATAGGTGAAAATCTGTAAGAGACCATATTAAAAAGGTTTTAATTTATTTGTTTACTTCTCCCAAGTGTGGCTGACAGCTAACTCCCCAGACACTCACACACTGACTAGCTGACATTGAATACTGTACTACCTCACCATGCCCCACCTCTTCAAGGGACACTTGCCCTACAATATGTATCCCTGCTAAAAGGTTATTCACTGTGCAGTAAAACCCATAAAAACTATTCTTATATAGTGGGGACGGACAATGATCCACGATCTTGTGAGGTAAGACTGTATACGCCAATCAACTCATCAATATTTTTATTTGAAGTGATTAAACAGTGAAACAAAAAACATGGCATGGTCAACACAATAACCTAAAAAATAAACAAAGCTGAGGTTACACTTCTTTTGGAATAACAAGATGATTGGTCTGCTTTTCTATTGGTCCACAGCTGGATGGTGGGATTTGACTTGTCGGTCCGGGTTCAGGAAGCAGGACTTTTGTCATCGGAAGGCGGGTCAAGATCCCTGACGTTGCAGATGGTGAGCACCTCCTGCATCTTCTCTTGAATCTCCTGCACTCTGGCAGCCCACTTTTCGCGTACCTCGTCCTCGTCGTCCTCAGTGACCACAGTGTAGGCCATGAGGGCGATGAGGCCCATGTGGAAGAGGTGGGCCACGTGTGAGCAATGGCGCTCCATGATTTCCGCGTCAGCGTTGCAGTTCTCCAGGTAGACCCTCAGCAGGGGCCTGCCGAAGAGCGAGCCAGTGCCCATCACACCACGGTAGTACACGTCCAGGCTGGTGTCCATTTTGTCCCGTTCGTAGATCCGCTCAAAGTTCTCCATGTAATGCTTTGTGTTGTCTGGGTCCTTCTTCATCTGCGCCACCATGGCGTTGAAGGCGGCGTACTGGTGCTTGATGTACTCCTCGTACTTCCCAAAGGTCTCATTGACCTCGTCGATCCGGATCTGCGTCAGGCACTGCCGGTTCTTCTCAGAGATGCTCTCCAGCTTGCTGTGGATGGCCTGGAAGTCCTGATCCAACTCGTGGCCCTCCTCGTCCATGAGACCCTTCCGAGCCACACCCACCAGGGAGGAGACGATCCCAAAGATGGGGTCAAAAGATGAGGCGAAAGAGGACACCTTTTCCACGTAGGTCAGCACGGTGATGGCCGTCTTCTTGACCTTTGAGCTGTCTGCCATCTTGTTCTTCTATTTAAAAAGAAAAAAAAATTCCCACAACAAGAGAGTGTGAAGACGAGAATTTTCAAGGAAAAATCAACACTATTTTTAGAAAACAGAAACTTGTTAGAATGTACGTGTTCATGCAAATCATTTAAAATGTCGCTGACCACTGGCATAAGTTCATGAACAAAATGCAGTAAGCACTTAAATGAACACATTTGATTAATGCAAACTCCATTGATGTTGGTTGAAGCAAACAATCTCATACATTGCACATTTTTCCAAGCAGAGTAAAGAATGTCATATCTAATCCTGAGACTTTTTTTTTTAATTACAAAATGTAATTACATTGTTGATCTTTAGGGAAATCAGTTAATAAAATCCATGTAACTTCTATTTTTTGATACAAATAACATTGGAATATTAAAACGAAATTATTTTGTTTCATCGAATTAAAATTAGTGGATTATAAATAATATAAAATATAATGATCATGTCACCCCACCCACCCCCTAAAAAAATAATTGAATAATTTTTCAATTTTTTTTAATTCAACAGCGTTTGTCTCATATTAATTATATGATAAATCAGAGAAAAGTCATCACTGACAAAACAGCAAGACACAATTTTGTCATCACGCTGCCTGTCTTAGCCCTGTCAATGAAAAGTAACATTAGAGTGTGTCACCATGATAAGGTGTTATTAACTGATTACAAGCCCATTTCGCTTAAACTAAACGCAACTGATGTACAGTAGTTTCGAAGCCCTCTTCCCACCCATTTCCTCATCACCCAAACAATCACTCCCAGCGCCATTCCCTGCCTGTCAATCAACACTCAAACACATCAGCAGTCGCAACACAAATCTCTAGAGGCTGCTTGTTTTTAATGTTTACTCACCAGGGATAAAGCTGCTGCTATCTCTGTGCCTACAGGAGCCGCCTGTCTGCCCAAGCCACCATTTTCCTTTTCCGGCCTACGGAAGAGACAGCCCTTTCCTGCCAAATAAGGGAAGCAAAACCAGGAAGTGACTCATCCTTGCTTTTTGCTGATTGGTTGACGTGCGTCCCCCAACTCCGTACGCCCCTCCCCCCCACTACACGCCTTCTCACAAACGGCCTGTAACACACTAACCAAACGAGTAGGTGACCACACAGGTTTTTCATTATTCATAATCAACGAACATCAGCACACAGATCATTTCAAACCATAACATAAGTGAGGGCAAGTTAGGAAGCTATCATTTTAATAATTCAACATTCAAAAAAGTAGCTTCGATGCCAATAACGTAAAATCCTTTATAAGCGACAATTTTTTAAATGGTTTATTAATTTTTTTGTAATAGTACTCGCATAAAGGGAAAGGGTTAAAAGTCCTTATAAAGTTGCATGAGCCTTATTTTGCACATAGATTGCGTTCCTGCTATATTTGAGCATGTTAACATTTGAACAATTCTAATGTAGCACTTAACACAACAATACCGATACAAGCATCAATACCACAAGTGCTTTCTCTGCTCAGCTAAATGTTAGCATTATCTCAGCACACTTTTACATTATAGCACACACTGAGGCGCAAAATGTTCCAGTGATTAACATTACGGGTCCACTCAGGTTTTTATCATGCTGCCGATAAGCATCCGAGCTGTTAGCATTATAAGAATTTCCAACCCAACAGATTAGGAGGCCCTTGAACCTACATACACATCCACCTTTTCCTCTGTATATTAAAAAAAGCAAAAGCGGCTCATCTTACATGTTAATGCTTGATCTTGCAATATCTAATCTCATCTCGCAATAAAAGAATAAAAATGATATTCAGAGTTTGAATTACAGTGCCATTTATTACTTCCTCCTTCCCCATCACATAAACTTTGTATGGGATATCTAACACGGTCTGTAAAACTACCCTTCTTTGGTAATCTGCTTTCACTTTATCGTTTTCATTTTAAAGGAATCTTTTGTATGGTTTTTTTGGTTTTTTTGTGCATACCATGAGTACGCAGTTGGTACCAACAGCTAAGCAAACAGTATTGGACAAGGACAAGGCAGTTATGCAATGTTTGAATTCCTTTTTAAGTGATAAAACAATAATCAAACATCTGCACACACGAACAGAACACGCATGCACACTTGCACACAGACACACACACACTTATCAGAAATTCACATTCAATGTCTTTCTCATAAACAAAACTGTATAGTAACACAGTGACATAGCCGGAACCAATAATGGGAACAAATACACGAGATGACTGAATGCTCAAACCCAGCGGGTGATGAATAGGACACACACACACACACACACACACACACACACACACACACACCCTCTCACACAGGCCCCTCACCTCAATGTAGAGCTCAGCTGGTCAACTCTGTTATTTCCCACAATAACACCTCGTGGCTGTGTCCACTCGGGCGGCTGGGCTGACGCGAGGCTGAGCACCTCTTCTGCTTTTAGGTACGAACCCCATCACACCATCATCATCATCTTCACACGATAATTATCATCTTCATATCATAATCATCATCATTTCATTCTCATCAATTTGTCTGTGCTATAGAAAGTTTTAGCATTCACTAGCCCGTCTATGGTGTTTTGCATTGTTCATTAACATTAAGCTAGTAGATTTCCAAAGGCACGGTTTGGTGGTTGTTTTAATACACTGCGTGAATTCTCTTTTTTTTTCTTTAGTTTGACTGTAAACTTCAACTGGGAGTGCTTGAAGGCCCCTTTTTTTTAGCAGCATTTCAAATCATTTGTGTGAGTTGATTGTGGTGATGGGCAGCACGGTGGTCGATTGATTAGCACATGGGCCTCACAGTGCAGAGGTGCAAGGGGTTCAATTCCAGCTCCGGCCTCTCTGTGTGGAGTTTACATGTTCTCCCCATACCTCTGTGGGTTTTCTCTTGGTGCTCCAGTTTCTTCCCACATTACAAAAAACATGCATGACAGGCTGATTGAACACTCTAAATTGTCCCTAGGTGTGAGCATGTTGTTTTTAATTTTTTAATTCAATGTCTAAATTGCAGGAGAAACTTTGCATCAGCACTGGGAAACAATCGGGAACATGTGGTGCAAAATCATCAAGCTCCTGCTCCTTCTGGGGTGAGTCTTTCGAAATACACAACTTTAATTTGACAGCTTTTGGGAGTCAAACACTGTTTTGTTTTTGTTTTTTTAACCACTTTTTTTTCAAAAATTGAATAATCAGTTTTAATTATTGAATAATCTGCCATTTATTTTTAAGGGCAGTGTCATAAAATGAGTTAAAATGATTCATGGTGATATATAACAGCAAATAAAATTGTCTCTTTGTTGTGGTAGCATATCCGGTTTGAGCTGGTGTGCAGTCCAGCGACCAGACTACGATGACACGGCCACCCCGGAATTCCTTAACCCGTCCTGGATGGCAAGCATCCCAGACGAGCGGCCCCTGTCCGAGCTCACCATGCCTGGCACCCATAACACCATGGCACTTTACGGCGGCGTCTACGCCGAGTGCCAGACGTGGAGCCTGAGTTCGCAGCTGCGCGCCGGCATCCGCTTCCTGGATGTGCGGGTGCGCCACGTGAAGGGCAACCTCACCATCCACCACGGGGTGGCCTACCAGCACACCCACTTCGGCCACGTGTTGGAGGGGGTGCAAGACTTCCTGGCCAGTTACCCAAGCGAGACGGTCCTGATGCGCGTCAAGGAGGAGCTGAGCGAGACCGATAACATCTATGGGGCAGTGGTGGAGCACGTACGGCGCTACGCCCGATGGGAGATGCTGTGGCACAGCCGTCTGGTGCCCACCATGGGCCAGGCGCGAGGTAAGCTCATCATCCTGCAGGACTTCCTTGGGCCGGACTTAGGGATGCGCTACGACTCCTTGGACATCGCTGATGACTGGAAGGTAAGATAAAAAAAATCCTTGATTGGTCCCCGGAGGGGAAATTCAGCAGTTGCAAATAATTTGTGTTTGAAGTAAAGCAGGCATTCATGTTCTCAAAGGTTCCAACACTCCTGCATGTGGAGGAGAAGTGGCAGAGTGTCTACGAACACTTGGAGATGGCGCCCGTGGGGAACAAGGACCAGATCTTCCTCACCTACAGCAGCGGCACTGGTATCTTCGCCGTTCCAAGGGCTGTGGCACAACGTGTCAATCCTCAGCTGTATGACTACTTGAGGGCCAAGACCGACCTGAACCAGCGCTTTGGAATCATATGCATGGACTTCCCCGCTGCTCCCTTGGTTCAAACCATCATTGACTTCCAGCTCAAGGCAGGAATGGAGAATGCATCGTTGATGCAGCCTGCCTTGCAATTCTAATCACGAATAAACCCAAAGGAGAACTAATCCCTGTTTTAAACACCGGTTGGTGCTTCAACAAGTCTCTTCTTCCTCCCGTAATTATTAACATTACTTATTTTTAAAAATTACCCTGCATTTAAATGAACAAAACATACAGCTGAAAGATTGTTTTTTTTTAAATGACAAAATGTGATACCGTTAAATTAAAGTAAAAATGAAATATTACACCGCTAAACAGTGAAACAACAAATGAATGTGAATCAAAGTAAATTTAAATTTGAAAAACATCTCAAAATACAGTAACGATACTGCGGGAACCAACTGTAATGGCATTTTGGGAACACAAGGTGTCACCCTCTAACTTGTTTTCCAGAAGGTTATCGAGAATAGCGCTGCAATTTGAAGCAGAGAAGACAATGGTGAGAAAAAAGATTTCTGAAGTCAGCTTTTGTGTTTTTTCCGGTGGCGATTTCGGAGTAATCGTTTTTGATCATTTTTCACACCATTTACGATTCATACAAAACTACTCTCCACAAATTACTTTTAAATCCTTCTCACTGCTACCCTTTGTATTTGTTCGTACTTTGTTGGTTGACCTACATAATTAATATGAGTGTACAGTCTATATACCCCCCCCCACCGCTCCCAGTCCAAATGCTCGATTTTTGTGATAGAAAAAAAATGCCTCAGAAATTATTTCATCTATTTTAGTTGAACACCATGAATATTTCCCCCCTATTTATTACTCACTGACAGTGCAAGTTTGGGCCACACCTGCTTTAATGGATTCTATCTTTACTCAAGACGTGTCCTTTTCCTTTTACTTCTGTATTGTTTTCCTAACAGTTGTTATTTAGAAAAACACAAACAGCTGTCCAAACACGAAGCGGGTTGGCTAACGAAATACACATGCTTGTGACGATTTTCAAAAGAATTTCCCCCGAGGTTATCCATTCCGTTCGCTTGATTCATTCATAAAGTGGGCGGGTCTTGCATCGGCGTGTGCACGCGCCCGCGTGCGCGCGCTTGCCCGCCTCGCTCCCAGCGGCGGCCATGTTGGAATGTTGGATGTGGACGGGGACGGGGGCGGGGAGGGGAAGCAGGAACAGCCGAGCGGGGTGCGAGCGAAGGTCGGGGAGAGGGAGACACATCCAGGGAGCGAGATTGCGGCGACACTCCAGAGAGATCGGAGCGATTAAAACGCCGCCGACAACTACTTCGGGCTCCCGCGGTTCACCTAGCGGATTTTCCAGCAACTTCTGCCTGTTTTTAAAGTCAACAGAAGCCCTTAAAAGAAAGTAAGTTGACATTTTGATTTCACTTTTCGGGGAGGTGTTACTGTATTTATGGAGCGAAAAGGAAATGATGTAGTGTTCGTCGGATCACTTGTTTCAACGCTCGAAAACTTAAGTGTCCCCCACATTGTCACTACTTAAAGTGTTAAATACGAGTGGAATTGGTGTTTTATTGGCAACGGAATTGTGGCAAAGTATGTTCGGAGCAGTATTAGTCTCACACAGTCACATGGAGAAACGAGAAACGTTACCTCCACTCTGACTGGATTAACCCACTTTTGTGTTCCCAAATCTCCCTCCCAGGTGCTTCTTTGGTCCTGACGATAAACACTACTAATACTGAGAATTATCTAAGGTCAACTTTTAAACAAGTTAAGAACACCACAAACCACCCCAGCCCACCTTGGACCGTCTGGTGCTACATTAGACCGCATTTGTTCCCCCCAAACCCAGTTAACTACTTTCCGTCCGAGTCACCTTAGTTAGCTCTGTGTGCAAAAAGATTATATTTATAAACGAGACAACACTTTTATCGACGATTCCTGTCATATAGGTCGCATTTTTCCTGTGACAACTATGAAAGTAATTTTCTGTGTAACCATATTTATTAAACGCGAATTCCAAACATTCATAAAGTTCGTAATCTGTTTCCTGTTGTCGAAAGATTGCTATCAGAAACTGACTACTCGTTATCATGATATTTTTCCTTTCGTTAGTTCCAAATTAAGTTCTCCGGGTACTCAGAGTTTCTCCCGCATTGCAAAAACATGCATGGTAAGTTAATTGAACAGTCTCGATTGGCCTTAGGTGCAATTGTGAGTGTGAATGGTTGTCTGTGAGTGCCGTGCAATTGGCTTGCAACCAGTTCAGGGTGTATCCCGCCTGCTGCCCCAAGACAGCTGGGATAGGCTCCATCACGCCCGCAACCCTCGTGAGGATAAGCGGCTCCGATGATGGATGGATGGATGGATGGATGGATGGATGGCTGTACCTGTGGTCAAAAAGCAAAGTGTGGGGATTCTCTTTTATCCAAATACACAAATGCATTCAATGAATGAGGCCATCTTTGCTGACCGCCTCTCATCAAATTTCCATACGCTCTCCTTTTTTTCTATCACCCACTTGTCTCTAATCTTAAAAAGGTTAAGGCCTAAAATGGGTAACTTCCGACTATAAATCACCTCGGCTATTCCCCACATGCTTCTAAATTGTGCGAAGCTGAAAATTTTAAAGCACTCACTGGAGTGATTATTTTTAATTAGCGGCAGTGTCACATTACGGATGTGCCGTGTGTAGTTGCGGCACCGTTTGCCCTCTGCTTCATATTCCAGATGCAAGCAAATGATAATGAACTGCAGTATCCACTCGAGATGCAGCCTCTGAGCACTAATATGAGTTCTTCGTCCTTAGGTGTGCATACTGCAATTTTTTTACACGGCTCGTGATCTGCAGCGCTGAAGAAATACTGTGTTGATGCTAACGTTCTTCAAACGTTCAACACTTTGGTGTTGGCTCAGGTCGACATTGTGAGTGGACCATTCAGGTGATGTGCATCGTGGTTCTTCATATAAACAGATTAGTATTGATCCTTAAATGAATGCCCAATAAGCAATCGTTAGTGAAAGGGTGAAGAGAATCTGATTAGTTAGGGTTGACAAACAAGGAAATCAGCTCCAATGGGAGGGAAAAAAGTAGATTCTTCCTTAATAAAACATTCTTCAAGTATCAATGTATACAAAAAACATATAACTTCAATCTATTTTCCAGCCAGAAGCCAGAGACTGTTTGTTACGCGTGGCGGGGCTTCCCGGTTTCTACCTAATATGTCCCGCTTGGGAACCCTGCATCTGATTGAAAAATCTGAACGTGACAATGGCTTAAAAGCACCCAAAATTTTGACCCACCCCTTGGGGTGTTTGACTTTCCGGGGTTAACTGTTACTGTTACATTTAAGTTAAAATATACCCCCCCAAAAAAGAAAAGTAAAAGCGCTTAACTCTATAAAGACACCGAACAGATAGATAAGCAGGATCAGGAAATAGTTTGGTGACAAGCTTCCTCCCTTGCTTTCATGTTAGTCTTTTTGATGTTTGTGTCACATGCTGCATTGCGAAGTCCCGTGTGACTTAAAACGCATCTTTTTTCGACAATTCGCCGTAGAACTTCAAAATGTACCACTTGACACGTGTCGTCAGAGGCTTTATAATTTTATTCAAATTACGATCCTTTGTAAATGTTTTCTCGTAAGCGTCTGTGACGCATTCCGCAATGGTCAACTGATTTGACTCTTTTCATGTGGTTGGCTACAGCTGGCTAATACAGGCGTGTCCGTCGTGTGTGTGTATGTGTCTAAATTGCAGAGCACTCGTTGTATTTATAGTAACACTTGACTACCCTCAAAGATCCAACAGTCAACCCCCTGTCGAAAACTCTTGTCGCAGTTGTCCTCTTCCTACCGACCAGGTTGTCCCCGGTTTCTTGCATTCCATTGAGAGAAACGCGCAAAAGGGCGACAAAGGCGGCAGTCTCGTGTGGCATGACTCCAGACTGTGACGGCAATCACTCGTGTGTTCGAGGAATGCCGAGTTCCTGACTACGTTTGTGTGTCCTTACTACATGGGTATGCCAATTTTATTCCCAAGACATGTGACATCTCGTTTGATGCTTGAGCTCCAAGTTCTGTTTGACTTTTGGGCCATTTCGCTTTGGAGGTGTGCACTAGTGGTGTTGTGTAAAAAAAAAAAAAAAAAAAAAAAAGATGCTCGGAATGGTCGCAAGCTATAAAGTGGTTCATGAAGTGTATGTGTGGATGAACTCGTGCGCAGGATAGACTGCAGTCGGCCACAATGGCAGGAAATGACATCATCGCTAATGACCCAAGCCCTCCTTGGGGGCATGCACATACCCGGACGCGTGCACGAAAATACCCACTCTGCAACTCTTTTCGTCTCGGTGTTCCTCTTGAGCTTCTTTTGCACAAGAGGACGACCTCAGGTGGCCGAAAACAGCCAGTTTGACTTCTATTTCTCCCCCCGCGCCCCTTTTTGCTGAATAACACCAACCCCAGCTTTAAACCTTTATGCGATCCTCACCCGAGTCCCTTTACTGGCAATTTGAGGACAGCCATAAAGATGGATCGTGCGCGCATATACATTGAAAAAGCTCTGTCGTCCAGTCACGAAGGTCCGTGGTGCTGCTTTGTCAGCGCATGATGAATAGAGTCGGAACGTAGCGATTCCCTCTCGCGGGGACCTAAAACGAGCACAATAGGACATAGTGAGGCGCACATCTTGTAAAGTAGTTGCCCTTTGCGCGTGAGATGGAGGGAGTAATTACACGTCATCGAAAGAAAGAAGTCATTGTCATCGAGACGGGAAGAGAATCGAGCCGAGGTGAAGACGAACGGTCGGAAAAAAGCAATGCAAGATTTGACTTGGGGTGGAAAAGGATCCACGCGTGTGAAATCACTTGCAGCTGTCTCGATAGAAGGATTTTTAAAAATAGGAATGGGAGGAACTTTGGGCCTTTTTTGACAGGATGTTTATGTTTTCACTTCCTATTGTTCTGTAAAATATAAATATAATTTTTTATACACATTCCTGCTCTCTGTGGCCCATTGTGTGGTGACAGCTAAAAACGTCTCAGACACGCTGGGAACAGATATTCCCCAACTTCAATGAATAGTTTCAACTTTGAAGGGGAAAAAAAATGGTTTAGATAACCAATGTGGTTTTTTTTTTTTTTTTTGTGGACACTCAGCCTGAGAATACCAATTTTTTTTCTTGACCGAATAGTTTTTATAAAGTGTTATGGCAATGCTATCGCGATATTTTGAAGGCCTTTTTTTCAAAACTCGGCCATAGGGAGTACGCGAGGCCAAGCCCAAGTTACACATCAGCGTCTGCTCGGCCAATCATATGACCTCATCTTTGCTACTTATGCTCCACCAGCACGCGCGCACACACACACACACACACACACACACACACACACACACACACACAGAGTCAGAATAGAGAACATCTTCAGTGGAACACCTGGATGCAAGCCAGAGTTATGACATCACAGTCGCACGTTTGGAGACTGCGCAGACATAACTGGCATGACCACCGGTGAGGTCAGGCATGGGTAAATTGCCACTGTGTCTGTATGTGTGTGTCTGTCAGGGTTTGAGTGTGTGTATGTGTGTGTGTGTCTGTCTGGCATCGCCATGAGTCACCCGCAAACGCTGTCCTTTTCACACAAAGGTTCATTGAGCAGCGGTCTTCACTCTCCAGTCTCCGAGCTGGTTCCAACCTGTTTTAAATGTGATGATTTTTCAACTATCCGCAGGCAGGAGAGCGCCGGTTGAATCAACAACCTTTTTGGATGCGTTTTAGACTCGCGTTGAAATCGCCTTGCCACTAGGGGGCAATGTTACTACACGGGGCCCTTGAATCCGGCCGGACGGAGACACAGCATCATCGACTGTAGGTTGGATGTGAGTGTGTGACATCTTGGCCTAGTGACATGGGGCCCTTGAATCCGGCCGGACGGAGGCGCAGCATCATCGACTAGGTTGGATGTGAGTGTGTGACATCTTGGCCTAGTAATCCGGTGGCCCATTAATCTGCTTTCCTCTTGAGCAACTGCGATTCTTGCCTTGCGGCCAGTTTGCCAAGCGCGCGTATGCGTTTTATGTCCGAGAGCAAAGGGATTGTCAAATATCAGAATACACACAGGATATTACAATCCAGTTCTCTCAAGTTTATAGTCTGCCACGATGACCCACACGAACTTCATATGTCATCTCTTATTATGCATCCCTGTGTTGTGATTAAACTGCGCTGGCAAGATTGGACGGAACGGGATTCTCGATAGGCAGTCAAGTGAACAGCGGGAGTGTCGCTCTTTTCAGTCGAGCAAGCGAGAAAGTCACATTATGACTAATGGAGGAGCCCCTCGGGGCGGCGTTTGTGTCAGAGAGGCGGAAGGTCTTAAAGGCAAATGGCGCAGGCGCACACAAGCCTGTTTTCACAAGGATTTTTGCGGGATGCGAGGAGGTGAGACATTCACGATTGACATTTGCCGGTTAGCCGCTGTGCAGCAAACCTGCGCGAGAAAATAGGTCACATTTTTGTTTGTACGGTTTTTGGAAGTTTACGACACTAACGCAGTAGTGTCAAGTCAAAATTAGAGTCAATATTTTGATGGGAAAACAACCTGAACAAGTTTGCGACCATTCATTAGCGCCACCTGCAGGACTGGAACAGCATAACAGCGGGACTCACAACTGCTTTTGAAAGACTCTTTTGAAAAAGAACCTGTCCTGGTCCGGGTCTGGTCGAAGGGAGACGTGGTCCTGCTTGCTTTGTGTCACGTGCAAACCGCCAACCCAAACTCCTTCACTTCCAGTTTGGTGGCCTCACTCGTCTGCCACGTTTGCCGTGCTGGAAAATAGTCTCGTATAAACCGCTGAAGCTTTTTAATTTCTCGCTAAAATTTTTTTTTTTAATTCACCTCCATCACGTCGCAGTTTCTCTCTCGCCTCCCGCTTCTGTCAAGTCACCGTGACTCGTACATCTGGCTGCCTTTCCCCCTTCATCCCTCTCCTTGTGGACAAAGATATGCCCCTCCCCCTTCTTCCTCCTCCATCCAGTCGCTCATCTCCCTCCCCCCCCCGTTAGGAACTCCTCTCTCTCGCGTTTTCTTTCTCTCCCTCTCTCCTCCTCCTCTTCCCCACTCGCGTGTATTCGTAGTTGTAGTAGTTGTAGCGCGGGATTAGGAAGGGAGGGGAAGGCCAGTTTGTAAACTGACACAGTGACCACAGAAGCCCGACTGGGATTTGGGCTTTCCCAGTATAGCCTCCTTTCATTTGGTTCGTGGAGGAGAAATCTTCTTCTTTTTCCTCTCTTCTCGACTCCTAAATGGAGGGATTATACCATGGTAAGATTTATCGCAAGGTGGGGATTTCATACACGGCTCGTATGCATGTGTCACCTTCTATTTGCTGAAGATGAAGAGTTCAGTTTTGAGCAGCGCGGGGAAACCGGAGCATTAAAATACATTGTGAACGCGCGCTGACTGGTTGGAAGCGTTGTTGTCACTTGGTGACACTTCGGATGTCGGAAGCGGCACTCCTCGGAATTGATTCAAGCGTTCGTACGGTGGAAATGCAGTTGAAAAGAGGTGACATAATCCTCTTTCCTCTCAATCGAGGCGCGCGTGTGTCAAAATGTCACGTGTGCATGTCACGGGGAGGGTCCAAGTGTGTGCATGTGTGGGAAGTTGTGTGTGGTGGTGGGAGTGGATATGGACGTTAAATTAGAGGTTTGTGTTGTGCATCCTTCGATGGGCTATTCCTGCTTTTGTCTTGTATGCGGGCAATATGTTTGTTTCCGTTTGCGCCATTTTGTTTGGAGGCCTTATGACCCAAGGCCCCCCCCACAGAGAACCCAGCAAAAGTTATTCATCTCTATGTTACGACATATGTAGCTTATTCTGCGCATGGCGTATTAAATACGATTTCGCCAATTGCTTTGGCAGGGTGTGCAAATCTAATAAGGTATCTAATTAAGTGATGGGACAAAACGCAGGTTATCATGTCCCGGTCTATTTAAACAACACCAACATTTGCTTTCAGCGCAAGAGAGAGGAAGCAGTGAGTTTCGTACCCGTGACCCACCTTAGCTCCGTCTCGATGCCGACCCGTCCTGCCTCTGTGACGGCCCCCGTACCAGCTTCAAAAGTCCCCAAATTTTTGGAGGAAGGCGTTTTCTGTTTGGCTGTGTACCTGCTTGATGATCAATAAAATAGCTTTTCACATTTCAAAATAGGCGCAGGAATCATGTTGGAACCGTCTTGTAGTTTGTCAAAACCTGCTCTGAGGCGCAACATGAGGCAGCGGGGCATTGAGGTGGACCGCATACATAACGTGCGTGCGGTGTATACCAATAAAAAGTGAAAAGAACTTTTTTTTTTTTTTGAAGCGTCACAAGAACATTTTGTGACTGTTAATTATTATTATTTTTTTTTGTCTTTCTTGGGGTGTTCCAGCATGACAAGAGCTGTGAAATGTGCATAGGGAGGAAAATGTGCAAATCATTAACGTCATACCATAGGATTTATCGTTATTGGAGGCTCTTTCTGCCGCCGCCGCGCACACACACACACACACACACACACACACACACGCACGAGTTTCATATTACACAGCGTCGGTCGATAAACTATACGACCTGAGTTGGCACTTCCTCTCTGTGGCCTTTCCTTGCATGACATCATCTTGGTTGATGACCCCCTTCTGTCATTTCACTCCAAGCTTGTGTGAGCGTGCGTCCATACTGTATGCCTGCGTACTCGTATTGTGTAGCCCCGGTTGTCGAAAGCACTTATCCTCTTGACCCGACACGGAGGGGATCAGTGACGCCTTGACTGCGTGGTGAAGTATCCCAAAGACCACTCGTGGACTTCCTGTGGGAGTTTGAGAGCTTGAGTGAGGCATTTATCGTCATGCATCGTACCTCAGTCTTCAGAAAGACAATCTGATGCTGAGTGGCAGCGTCTCATTGTCTACAGAGTGTCATGACTTTTTTTTTTTTTTTTTTAAACCTTAACCCTTTTGTGATGAACATGCTTTTTATTTGTCTGTCTTTCAGATATCTCCAGGATTGCCTACTACACAGGTGAGTGGCTCCCCTCCCCCTCCGTCTCTTGCCTAATTTTATGCTCATTATCATACAGCTGTTAAAGGCTCCGGGGGTGGGGTGTGTGGAGGGTGAGGTGACCACCAAAGATTTCCCCTGACGGAGAACAGTAATTTGTTGGCGGTGTTATTCCGAGGTCAATGCACCGCGAACGGCTCTCATTCGAGAGTAGCAGGTTCCTTTCCGGTCGCCAAGTTCATCCCCCAAAGACCGGAGGGTGCGAAATGAAGTGAACGGAGCAGTCGAGCGCATTATTGATGTGCACTGCCATCAAAGTCCACCCATCTGTGTACCAATCGCAAATTCACGCGTGCGGCCAAGCGAATGCGGATGACAACAATTTTTTGATGAAAATCAAAACAAAACAAAATACTGAAATATCAAAGCAATGCAGCATGAAAGGAAACATGCCTTTTTGGGGGGTGTTTTAATGACGCCGTCCAGTGTGAAGAATTACCGAGCACTTCTGCTGTATTTTCACTTGCACCAGAAGCACTTCAATGAGCTGCTGAATTACAATTAGATTCGATGCGTATATCTGAGTATGTGGCACAAAGAGCGAACACATCACCAAAGACAAATCCTGCCTTGAAAAACGACCTAATCCACGCCGCCAAAATAATTATTTGGTCTCGTAATTTCGCACTTGATGGGGTGTGCAGGCACCCCGGAGACCCGACCATTTGAATGCAATGGCAAAGGCAAATCATGGCCTGCAAAACGGAAGTTGAAATCTGCTAGGCAGTGTCCTTGAGCTCTGTCGCCCACGCCTGCACTGAGATTCTAACCCTGAACTGAGGTGTGAGGCAGACATGCATACCACTCGACCACCGTGCTATTTTATTGAACTCTTTGACGTTGTCCAGTCGCCATCCGAAAATGATCCCCCTCTCCAGCGCTCCAGAAGGCCCTGCCGTCACCCCGATGGGTAAAAGTGGGAGGGGTGTGCATTGAACAGTCCAGTGTTTTAGTGATTGGCATATTTCTCCTGTTCCTCCTTTCGCCGCGCTCCCTCTCCCCCGTTCAACTTTCACCCGTGCCGCGTTTGTCCTCTTCCTGTCATTCTTCCCTGAGACAATGGTCGCCTTCCCCGTCGTCCCCGCATCTCTGCTTCTGTCTCTCTCTCTCTCATTGCGCGCCGCGGTTGCCCGAATGAGAGGACGTCTTAGCATTGGCGCCTCGCTAATCGTCTAAAGTTCTCTTCGCTGGCCTGAAAAAGTTGGATTCTTTTTTTTTTTTTTTCCTGTGAACTATCATCGCAACAGGAAGAAAAGCTATCCAAATTCCCTCCCAAATGACGGCCGCGTCACACTTCCACGGCAACGGTGTAACTATGGAGCGCGGGCATGGGGTCGGAACGGCCCGATAACAAACAGTGCGCTTGTCGTCAGAAAAAAGGGGGCCGTCGTGGGGAGCGACGAAGAGAACTTTTCCGGACTCTGAGGATCTCAGGCTTAAAGGACTCGCATGTGACATTGTCAGAACGGCCATCTCGGAAAGGATTTGCTCCGTTTTGCCGCTGGAAGCGGCGGATCTCGCGCGCTCGTTTGCGTCACCGTCGCTCGGGACGAGGTGCGGCGTCATGCGTGTTTGTGAGGCTGCCAGCTGCCTGTCTGTGCTCAGCGCTGACGGACACAGCCAGAGACTGACATGCGTTTCCGTGGTGACGAGCGGCTGTAGCCCCTTTCCCATATGTTGGGGCCAAGGTAGGGCAGTAATTTCCCTAATATGGGGACTCAGCTAAAGTGAGCGCCACTTGTCCAGCATTTTTTTGTTCTCAAATTAAGCCCCCCCCCCCCAAAAAAAAAAAAAAACAATAACTGAGAGACAAGCTTTTGTATATTGCGGAGGAGTTACGTTTAGCCTGTGCTATAGTCGAAGAAATTTTGAGAGCATCTTCTCTGCGTGCAACATCTGCACTTCCTGTGCATATTTTCAAACTCAAATAATCTGTAAGCATTTTTTTTTTTTTTTTTTTTTTACAGGGAACAAGAGTTCGAAATGCTCTTCAAGTGTTGTGGGATCATCGTTTTGAAGATAATGATAGTTTAAACATTTACCATAGACAATTTTAATCATTTAGATAATCAGTTTTCTTCCCTCCGCACAAATACGTCCAACACAAGTCAAGACACACACATGACGACAGCAGGCATTCCCGTATGAGTTTAATTCCAGGAAGTTTGTCAATGTCAGGAAAAATAACCGCCTGCGGTCCATTGTCTTGCTTTGGTCGTCGATTGGATGAGCCCAAAGAATCTTAACGCGGGAAATCATTCGCTTGTTTTCCAGAATATGACAGACACTTAGCTGCGGCGGTGTCAGCAGGGAAGACCATGGCGACGCCCTACATGGATCCCAATCTCAATCACGCCCTGCTGGACGGCGGCGCCAAGTCGCGGCTCAGCGCTGGGGGGTCGGACCGGACCGCTGCTGGATCTGTGGACCGGGTCCTGAAGGTCTTCCACCACTTCGTGACCAACACAGAACTCAGCAGCTGGTCCTCGAACATCCGATACGGGGATGCTACCGATGTCCGGGTAAGATTTGGACTCTCCGCTCGTAAATGACCACAACCTTCAAGTCTTCCACTGCAAATATGGTTTTAAAATGAGTCTAAAACCGAGGACCCCCTTGTACCTCAAACTGCACCACTCAAACAGTTAAGCGGCCTCCCTTTATATCTGGGTCACCCCCCCCCCCCCCCCACGCCTGCCAGAGTTTTTACATGGCAACACACATGCTCCTCTGAGAATTAATTTGCATGTGACGTCTGGCAGCTTGTTTGGGCGTGGACGTCATCTTAAATTTGTCGAAATCGGAGAAAGGCACGCATGTGTCTGTGTTTAATCCAGCTCGTTTCATTTTATTTTGCTGAAGTGAAGATCATGTCACAGCGTTGCCTCCTTGTCAACAGGGAATCATCCAGAAGATCCTGGATATCCACAAGGTGCGGTGGACGTCGTGCTTTGGCCTGCGTCTCAGCAGCAGCGGCCAAGCCAAAGACCAAGTGCACTGGCTGCATCCCGACATGGGCGTGTCGCACGTCCGAGAGAAATACGAACAGGCGCGCCCCACTGAGGAGTGGAGGTGAGTGAAGTTTGAGGTGGAGATTGAGCCAAAGCGCACGATGCCCCTTTTGCTGGATGCGGTTGAAAGATTCATCTGCAGCATCTCTCTGTGGATGAGGAAAAGGTGTATCATTTATATTTTAAATCAAGTCGCGGGCGCTGGAAAGGATCATTGGTATGAAGTGCAGCCAGTTTACATGACACACACAGTAAAGGGCACAGTGGAGCCGTACAGTGGTGCACTTAGGATAGATTAGAACCCTGAAACTCAGGATTATGAGTCAGATATCCACGAGGTCTGCCATCCCCCCCCAAGACAAAAACCTGACAAAGCAACAGCTCGCTTCCTTCAGTAGTCTGCCTGTATCAAACGGAAAAGAACCAGGAGTGATTTACTGGAGACGCCTCATGCAAAATCCAGCGGGCGCCGTCTGTCGTACGGTGGATTGAAAGGCTCGTGGATCACTTTTATTGTGGCGGTCGCCGCTAATGCCATTGTACATTTTGGACCTTTGGCACTGTGGACTTAACAAAGAGAGAAGGAAGCAGATGTCACCTTTGTCCGACAAAGTCAACAACTCTTTTCATGCTACCCTCTGATTTGTTTTGGGAATTGCATGACAGGCCGGCTAAAAAAAAAAAAAAAGTCCGTAGGTTGCCCACCCCTCTTGAAACAATCACATTTCTTCCCTGCAGGTACGAACTGAGGATCCGATACCTCCCGAAAGGGTTCGTGCAGCAGTTTACAGAAGACAAACCTACACTCAATTACTTCTACCACCAGGTACGGACACACAAACGAACACACCCGTCACGCATTTCATCTTTCAACATGAGACATATGGCGTTGATTGCCGACTGTGTACTTGCCCGGAAGTCATCTAGGTCAGTAGGACTGGTTGTGTTTGTCAGAGTGCCATTTGTTGCTCGGCGATATAAATATGTCAGTGTCTTTAAATAAACATATGCGTTTGTCGCTTACATGTGTCATTTGGCACCTAGGTGAAAAATGACTACATGGCACAGATCGGGGATCAAGTGGAGCAAGATGTCGCCCTTAAACTGGGTTGCCTGGAGATCAGGTGAGATAGACCATGAGTAGCCAGCTGTTGTTTAACCCCTTTCAGGTACAGCGGTTAGTTACTCCAGTGGACGGCTTATTATGTTATCGGGTTACAGGGTGCATGAAAGGGTTAAGGGGAAGTACAACAACGATAATCATTTGTGGCTCTCTATTGAAAAGAATCTCCCAGTATTGATTTTTTTTTTTATCCAAAAGGCAACACACAAAAAATTAGTTTCTCTTCCTCAGAACCGCTGACAGATCCGAAACCTGCTGTTTAGCGAGGATGATTTCATGCTCACGCGGAGATGCTCTGCTCTGATTTTCAGGAGGTTCTATAAAGAGATGAGGGGAAACGCCCTGGACAAGAAGTCCAACTATGAGCTACTAGAGTAAGTACTTTCGGATTCTTCCAGGCCAGCCGTGATCCTCCATCAGCTTCATCCTCTCGTCAGCATGTTTTGCAACTCACCTGGTTCCACTTCCATACATTTGTGTGTATTCACATTCGATATGGCAATTGCTTATGATGGCAAAGCTGCTTTGTGGTCCATGTGGCAATTTGCTGGCTCCTAGACGGCTAACGCTAACAAACCAGGCGGCTTAATGAGGTTGCTTGGCTCCGATTCTAATGAACTGCCCGACTCTGCTGTAGTTTTTTTTTTTCCTTTCAAACCCTACAGCCTAATGAGCTCGCCAATGAACAGAGAAACAATGCCCGGTCGTTACGTATCCTGCTTCTTCCTCATCTCATGTCTTTGTCCTCTTTGCAATCTTCTCAGTCTGTCCCTCATCCCCAAAAAGACGTCAGGTTTCAAAATAATATTGCTTGACTTTTTTTGTTGTTTTTTTGACTTTGCAAGTTGAACCGTCTTGTGAGTCAGCCTCATCACTTTCTGCTTCCCACTGTTCACTTCCCACATCCACTTATGCAACCCAGCACAGATCAGATCGCGACATTTAACATTCCTGCCGGTATTTAAAGCATTCTAAACATTCCTTCTGCTCTCTTGTCCCCTGCACACAGGAAGGATGTCGGTTTGAGGCGTTTTTTCCCCAAAGACCTGCTGGATTCAGTCAAGGTGAGATGAGAGCACGGCAATAGTCCCTCGCATAGTCGCATTAAAATTTTTTTTTTCCTGAAAAGAAAAAAAATGTACAGACTCTATTATTAAGTTTATTTACTGATTTCTTTGCAAGCTTGAAACTAATACATTTGACTCAACATTCCTGTTAAAATTTTGAGTTTGGCTGGATTGTGATTTTTTTTTTTCCGGCATAATGGCAGTGTCAGTGATAAATTTACGCCACACTTTTACGGGGAGGGTGTGTTGAAGAAAGGCGCAGTGACCCCAAAAGGTCCTGATGTCGGCAGGCGGCGTGAAGACAGATGCTCTGCAGAGCGGAGCGCTGCCGCTCGTGCGCAACCCCCGGGGTCACGTTTAAACCTACTTTTTCTTTCCAACAATGAGGAAAGAAAGGGGGAGGTGCGCGCCTCCCTTCTCCGTCTGTCTATCAAGTCCAGCTGAATCCCCCCCCATTCCCTGCCCTTCTCATCAGCTGCCCACTTCTTTACCTCCTCTTCACAAACATGGCTACATGCCAGTGACATATAGTGACAGTCAGAACAATTAAACACCCTTCCACTAGATGGCAGCAGTCATGCAACACAATTGTATTTCTATTGTTGTTCGAAACAATTGTTTCAGTATTGCCCTCCAATGGTGACGCACCCCCAAAAAAGCCAATGAAAAAGGATAACATGGCAACCCTTGCGAAGTTGATCATGAGGCAGCTCGCTGAGCTGAAGTCTCACGAGATGGCAGGCGTTTCATGAGACGGTCTGAAATCATCCTATCGATATGAGAGGTGCGTGCGTGTGTGTGTGTGTGTGTGTGTGTGTGTGTGTGTGTGTGTGTGTGTGTGTGTGTGTGTGGTACTGAGGTGTTTACAGCAGTCAGTTGTGTGGTTGTCTTTCAAAGGGTACAAGGGAATGGGAGTCATTTAATGGGATTATTCTCTTTCTCAATAGACTCCATACACACACACACACACACACACAAAAACAGATGGCTAGGGTAATAAAGGGTGACTGATGTCAGGGCTGGTCAAAGCCGCTCTAAGAGTCCATTCATGCTGACAGGTTGGCCAACAGGTTGAGTTAAAAAAAAAAGTCACATTACAGACGGTTTAATGATGGTGACTTGTGTGTGCCTCCAGGTGGCGCTAATAGGCCATATGAGTTCACCACTCAGTGTCCTCACACTACAGGATAGTTGCCCTAGATTAATATCTAGCGACGTCCGATAAGGAGGCCTTTGCTGACGTTAATTTGAAGAGAGGAAAAATACTCAAATTCAGCCTGATAATCGCTATGCGTCTGAGTGTGTAACGAACGCAGTTAAATTTAAGTCTAAGTCATGGTTGGCGCGTCAGGTTAATGGTTAGGATGGCTATACATCCACAATCATATCTTCTTTAACAGACGTTTCCTCCTCTAAGGTGACCTTCTTTCTTCAATAATTCATGGTGCCATAGCAACATACCGCATGTTCTTTTAAATCCACTTTGACCTCAGCTGCCAAACTCAATCTTTTCTAATCTCTTGTCTTAATCTAAATGGCGAACTATTCACACTTTGACTGCAGAGCTCGACTTTATTCTCACATCCTTAGCCTCATAACATGACTAATAACACACCAACGAGGTATGTCTGTGCCAAAAGTGATGACGTGCAAACGGCACAACAATGTTCCTGGACGGATTTGTATGTTCATCGCTGCCCTTCTGTCCACGTTAAACAGTTTCGTAGTCTCATGCTAAATAGTTGCATGTGCTTCATTGGCTCTCATCCTCCTTTAGGCCAAGACGCTTCGTAAATTGATCCAGCAGACATTCAAGCAGGTGGCCAACCTCAATGACGAGCAGTGCATCCTCAAGTTCCTCGAGATCCTGGCACCCATCCACCGCTACGACAAGGAGTGCTTCAAATGTGCGCTCGGGGTGAGTCGGACTCAGGTTCCTTGTGTAAGGTTGCCCCCTTGTGGTGGCGTTGCGTCTCGCAGGCATTCGCATGAGAGCAGGCGGTTCCTCGGTTTCCGATTGTTCCGACAAACATTTTGAGGTTGAGAACTGTGCATGGCGGAAGAAGACACGGTCGGGCGGCCCTGAGATGCCACAAGATGGCGCCAAGAACATTTGTATTACAAACTGCTTTGGCCCGAGTGTAAAAATGGGAACACGGAAGAGTTTTATAATGAAGCAAAGCTTCTCAGAATAAACAAAAAATGTGAACGGCAAACTGCATATATGTGGGGGTTCACTGTTTTCTCCCTGCTTGCAGTCAAGCTGGGTGATCCAGGTGGAGCTTGCGATCGGACCTGAGGAAGGCATTAGCTACCTGACGGACAAGGGCTCAGCAGTAAGTAAGAGTCTGCATTTTGCAGTTTGTTTTCGGGGTGCAATATAAACAGCAAAGTCACATCATCCGTACTGCACTTTGGAGGTTTCTACACACTGCATAATAGAATGAAGGAAAAATTGAATTTCGAGTGATACGTGTCTCTTCCTTCCTATAGCCAACCCATCTGGCTAACTTCACCCAAGTGCAATCCATCCAGTACTCGGCCATGGAGGAGAAGGACAGGAAAGGGATGCTGCAAGTCAATGTCGTGGGAGCCGCCGAGGTACGTGCTGGCATGATCTGGAGTTACCGTCAGCTGTATTTCTGACTTCAACAGCAGCTGGAAGTGATTCTGTCTGTCAGTCGAGCGTCTTTTAAGATAAGAAACCTTTGTGTGTGTGTGTGTGTGTGTGTGTGTGCGCGGTAGCCTCTCACCGTCACGACAGCCTCCCTGACCATGGCGGAGAATTTGGCCGACTTGATTGATGGCTACTGTCGGCTCATCTCCATGGAAACGCGCTCTTTCATTGTCAGAGTTCAGAAAGGTAGCGGCCGTGTTATGCTTCTCTCTATTCAGTTGCTCGGAATTCGAATTTGGGGTGATTTTTGGATACGTTTTAATCAATAGATTTCAGTGATCCAGTGATTTCTTCATTTATGAGTTGAATTGGTTCCGTCACCAATTTATCTGTTCCAGTCCGTTCTGTTTTTGTTTTTTTTTTCCATGAAGAAAAATAGCACAGCATTTTAAAAAAAAAATTAACATAATAAAAGAATTCCTAGTGAATACCATCAGGAGCTCTGACTCCAGCTCTGGTTGGCCATGAGCCACACGATTAGTTTAATGTGAGCAGCTGGGTCATGCTCCTTGCCAGTGTTTTCATTTTGTCCTGTGTGTTTTTTGACTGATTGACCCGTCAAAACAAAAAACAAAACAAAATAAAAAAAAACGCCTGAAACTGATTAAACAACCGTTTAATACCTTTAATGTCTTTGGCAGCATATCTGAAGCTTGAACTCAAATTTTGATTTGCAACAGAAATAAGCGACAGCTCAGAACTCAAAAAACGAAACTGGGGCTCTCATCAAGGCACTACTGTACTGTATGCAACTTTTCTTGTCCACTACATGTAGAAAGGTTGCAATGATGTAGTACAAATGTTATCACGATGCTGCAAATGTTTTTTTCTGCCGTATTAATCTCATGTTGTTGTTCTGCGTTTATCCTCTAGAGGGGGAGAGAGCGCTACCCTCCCTTCCAAAGTAAGTGCCGCTCTCTCTCAATTTGAAATGGTGTTGTACTTCGTTGTTGTTTTGCGAAGTCTAGGCTCGGACTAACCTTATTTCTAAAAACACTGGCTTCTACCCCAGTGGTCCCTATTTGCATCCTGGACTTGAACAAATAACCCCCCCCCCCCTCCAAAGAGACCATTTTTTCTTGTCCCAAAATAATAACTGTAATTACGTCCGTTCACGACACCCATTGTTGACACACGGACATGAAAGACTTTGTTTGAAATAAAGTGCAGAGTCACAGCGTTACTGTACATGCTCGTTTAAATGTTGCGTACGTCAGTGTTTGCGTTCTCGAAAGCAACGTGACTTGACATTTCCCAATGTTTCTCCACAATATTTTCTTTTTGGGTTACTTTGTCGAGTCCACTTCCTCTTGACATGAATTAGCAGTGATATTATTGAATGTTATTCCAATGATGGCCTCCGCTCTCTTGCAGTTGAGTAAATAAATGCCCCCCCCCCGGCCGCTACAGGAGGAAATAATTGAGCGTACACTATACGCCCCCGCCCCCCTAGTTGGATCTCGGTTTCACGACATGTTTTTGTTTGCTTTAAACTCAAATATCACGCTCTCGTCACCTCTCTTTTTTTTTTCCCCCCCTCTGTGTGTACCTTTCTCCCTCGCCCCGTGTCTGGTCAAATAAGGAGATAAGTTTGGCAGCCAAATAGTTTCCACTTGTGCAAGTCTCCTCCTCTTTTCCTTGGCCCTCTCACTCTTCCCTTTCCGCGGGCCACCACAAAAAGGCAGAGATAATTGCCGCACTTTGGGTGGTGGTGAACACGTACGCGTTTTCTATTTGTAGGTTGTCTAATAATGAGAAGAAGTTGGAGGCGGTCAAGAGTGGAGTGAGAACGATCTCGCTTTCAGGTAAGTCGGAGGAATGCCGCGCTCGCTCGCTCGCTCTTGACACATGCTCCCTTGTGACTGCTCTGCTCTTCCCATTTCCTCCGACATCTGTTTTTTCTCTCTCACCGTTCCCGTCTTGTCTCCTCCATCCTGTTTGTTTACATCCACGCTTGGCCCCTTTCTGCACTCTGTCCATCTTCCGTTCACGCCGTCCTTTTCACCCCCCCCCCCCCCCCCCCCCCCCCCCCCACCTCCTTTCTGTCTTTGATTGGCCGAAGACCCGGCGTCGTCGACTCCTCCCAAGCCAGCCAAGGCGCGGCGTTTCCTCCTCCCCTTTGTCTTCTGTTCCGATTCGCCACCCAATGGTATTCCTCGTGACGTGAATGTCTAATTAAAGGCTGCTAATTTCGGGTAACAAACAACTAACAAAAGTCATCGGTGGACAATTGAAATGAATGACATTCCGGTTTCCTACCCAGTTTGCCTCCCAGTGCGGTGCGCACCTCACCCAAAAATCAGCTGCATTTGACTGTAGTCGAGCAATTTTTAAACTTCAACGGGAGAATGAAAGCCATTTCGGATTCATGACTACCTACCGCTATGTCGAATGGAATTTTTCCATGATGGGACAGCGCGGGTGCGGATGAACGCCAGCTCTTCAGTTTGGCCGAGGCGCAAATCTACCTGGTTGATAAACTATCGATCGTACGTCCTCCTCACTGCCTGCTTCCCTGAACCAGTTTATTATGTATCGACTCTTATGCGTGTCTAATATTTCCTCAATCATCGAGCTTTGTTTCAAAAACAATTTGTCTTAATTACCCGCCTTGCAAGTGGAGTGCGGCAGCAAAGTAAAAACGGATGAGTTCAGCACATGCCTTGACTCTGAATCTGTTGAATTCCAAATCCAATATTTTATCCGAAGGATGAGTTCAGCACATGCCTTGACTCTGAGGTCGGGTTGAATCTGTTGAATTCCAAATCCAATATTTTATCCGTGTTTTAAGCCAGTCGATTTAAAGCGACGGAGCCAAATTCGCGGCCAGGGAAGAAGACTCTTGCGATGATGATCGGCCCGAGGCAGGCGACAGCCGCGGCTTTGTGAAGTGAGCCCTTAATCTGGACGGCAGCCGGAATGCCGCAGACAATTTTCCCCAACGTTCTCAGCTGGCGGCTTCGGATTTGACACGCGAGCAAAGCGCATCTTCACCATTGGGAATTCAACGTTGCGCTAAAGTCATTAGCAGTCATGGTGGAGAAAGGGATTCAATTGAATGGCTGTCGGATATTCAAAGCTACACCAATGTTGAAAATAATTGAATACAAGGTGCTAAATGATTTTGTTTCGGGAGGACGAATGATCAAATGTATTGGGACACTTTGATGTGAAATTGTACTTAGGCCTCCCGTTTGCTTGAACACTCATCCGGTTTTTGGTGTGTGTTTGTGGGATTTTGGGGGGTCATTCCGAAGCACTCTCGAACCGTCTGCTCTTCGTTTAAAATCCGCCACTGGAATTTTAGCGTTCAGCTTGGCGGCTCACGCGCATATTGACAAGTGGCCGCCGCCTGCATCGTGTGCAAGCAACATTGGCATCTTCCGACCGCTGTCTTGCATGCCGCCGCTTTGTTCACGCGTTTTACTGGAGCTTCAACTAACTGCCTGCGTCTTTGGCTTTGCAGGTTGTGCCGCAGCCGTTTTGTGACATGACTAACCTATAATTTCTTTCTCTGTCTCTCCTCCTCCCTTCCTCGTCGTCCTCCTTTTCTGCTCTTGCATGCTCCCCGGATCCTGCAGAAGATCTTAGCGGGGATGGTAAAGTGATCAATCTCTCAAAAGTTGTTTCTTGTTTCATGTCACTTGCACTCTTGTACGAAAGCGTGCTGGGGGTTTGGGTCACGGTTGCGTCCGTGTTCCTCCCTCAGCACTGTGTATTGTAACGAGAGGAAAAAAATGACTGAAGCTAAACTGGCCTCATTTTCGACCAACTTGGGATAATTTTCAATACAATTAGACACTTGGCCACGAAAACCAAGAGCGACGCCACCAGAGCGACGATGGGATGTGTCTCTTTTAGGGAATTTCTCCAAATGCCCCCCTCCCCTCCTCTCTCTCTCTCTCTCTCTCGCTCTCTCTCTCTCCCCCCCTCCATTCCTCGGTCCCTCCTCCTCCCTCCAAACACACACTCATGTACACGTGGACTGACATATATTCTTGCACAAAGTCATGCCAAGGTTTGCTGGTTTCAAGCGATGCATTCCTGTCTATAATGGGCACACACACACACACACACACACACACACACACAAAAGGGAGACTGGAATTTGAAAAGCCAAATGTTGTTTTGTTTTTCCCACAACTGGAATGTTTTTTTATGAGCTAAAGTGCAAGTCATGTAAACCAGTTTATGATGAAATGGCTGATGCAGATTTTCCCCCATTCTCTTCTCAGAACTTCTTTTTGAACGTCTCGTAATTGTATTTTCCAAACACCAAAGCACCTCCAAAGCTGCACTCCTCAAAAGTTTGAATAATTCCAAAATACCTCAGGACTTGAGAATTACAGCACTCTTGACATGTCACGTATTTTATTTTATTTTTTTTTTGCCGTGCTGAAATCAGCCTGTTTTGCAGGGGGTTGTCCTGTATCATGCAAGAGAGTGACAATGTGCCCGGCCCTCGTACTACTGGGCCAATGATGAGTAAGGATTTGATTCACATGCAATTTGGCCAAAGTGCATGCAACCCACCCCGAAAAATACCCCCTACAATATTGATTGAATTTTCACTCGTGGAGGCAGCACTTCGTCACCAAGTAATGAAGTATGTGCCGCTTATTCGAAGCTAACACTCGTAGCTAATGCTAATTTTTGCTTTCCACAAAACTCTTTTTGGCGTCCACATGAGCTGCATTGCATCCAAATGTCATCCGGCCTCGCTTGGCCCAGCAGAGCTGTCAAGTTAAGTGCGGGCAGACTTGGGAGTGGTATCTTGTATGTAAATTAGCACCACTGTTCATCATCGTGACTGAGCTCTGTAGTCAATAGCTCAAAAAAACCCCAACCAACCCCCCTCCAAAAAAACAGCTTTTGAAATTAGAACAACTTGAAAGTCACTCCTGTGGCGTTTAATGGCTCCCACCGTTTTAATTGAGGCTGTCTTTTATTAACCTTTAAATGACCCGTTACTTCCTGCCTGGGGCGTTCCTGCAAAAGAGAAAAAAAAAAAAAACTTCTCGCGTTAATCAAGAATTTAAGGAGCAGATTCCCGGTGTTCCCGCAGAGACTCCGATGAATCGGGCGCAAAGCTTGCGCGGACAGCAGATGTTCAACTCGTGTTGCTAGCAGCTGAGTCTGCAGCCTGACTTTATTTTAAACACCAACCATCTGGTTAGGATGGATTCCGTCCATCCTTCCCTCCTCTTTTTTTTTTTTTCCTCCGCCTTCTCCTCTTACTCCTCCTCCTCCCTCCCGCTGCATCTCCGACTCTGTTTTTGATTCTACCAAACATCTCTTTGGGCTCTCTGCTTCTTTTATTGATGTTTTTCTCCTCTTGAACTCTTCCTGGCCTTCTCTCCTAATTTCTCTGCCGCCATCACACTGCAACACCAGCTGCTGTCACTGAGCTCAGCTGACGTGCCGAGCCAATTGTGTGTGTGTGTGTGCGCGCGTGTGTTTGTGAGAGAGAGAGAGAGAGAGAGAGAGAGAGAGAGAGAGAGAGAGAGAGAGAGAGAAAGAAAGTATAGCTGCATGGGTGTCGCTTTGGGCAGGAGTTATCCAAACAGTGAGACTTTTTTCAGTAAGCTGCTGCACCTCCTCAATAATGTGCACGATTCTTTTTTTTAAATTTATTTTTTATTTTATTTTTCGTTGTCATAGTGTTTCATTTTCATTACAGAAACCGATGACTACGCCGAGATAGTTGACGAAGAGGACACGTACACCATGCCCTCCAGTAAGTGCATGATTTCCATTGGCTTTCTTCTCTTGGTTGTCCTACAAGCTAAAAAAAAACAAACAAACAAGGGAGAGCGACACGTTTGGTCTTTCCGTCTCCCTCCTTCTGCTTCTTTTTTGAAAGTAAACTCAAATCGGGCACATTTTCTCTGCATGCGTGCGCGCGAAATGACATCCCCGCCAAGTTCGCTGACTGTGAATCGTCTGGTTGCGTGTTTTCCGAGCTGTCTTGCCTCTTTCCCACTTTTCACCTCCCTGTCTTCCTCTTTTTTTTCTTCCCCCACTCACCCATCGCCAACGCAGTGACCTATGGAATAGTGGAAGGTAAAAAAAAAAAAAAAAACAAAACCAAAAAAGAAAAAACCAAAACCTAAAAGCTTGACATCTCTTATTCTTCCAATCCAACTTCCAAATGCTTGTGAATTTTTCTTTGCCACAAATCGACTCCCTTATTTACTGTATATGATGACCTCGGATGGGCATTTGGTTCCATTCCCTGAAGTGACAATTATTTAGCAATCAATAAATCACTAAAAGTGATTTTTGTTGCTCTGAGCTCTTGCTGATCTATTTCACCTTCATAATTTTCAATTAATAGCGATTAATTAACTATTACACCCATCCCTAATTTTAAAAAAATATATCTTTTCATTTCATGTGATTGGCCAATTCTTTTTGAGGGTTCACTGTTTTTTTTTTTTTTTTTTTTTTTTCCGGGGCAAAGAAAAATGCAAAAATACTACTGCAACTGTTGTGGGTCTCTCCTGTTTGACACATTTAATCGCATATAAATTATGTGGAGTTATTTTATTATATTGATGAATTTAATACATTTGAGTATAATTGTTTCTAATTTTGTTTGACTGAATTACATGTAATTCTGTGATGTTGAATTCTTTTAGCTCGTTTGTTTTAGGCGCTACTTTTTTGGTTGCAAAACAACACATGTGTATATCTAAAATGTGATTCAAGAAAAATGAATAACCCTCTCTTTTGTCATCATCGGCATCATCACTTCATTTCTTATTTTTAGCGCGGGACTACGAGATCCAGAGGGACAGGATCGAGCTCGGTCGCTGCATAGGCGAAGGTCAGTTTGGAGATGTGCACCAAGGAGTCTACAACATCCCGGTACGTCTACGGAATCAGTGGCGCAACGAGATGTACTCATTGAAATTCCGTGTAAAGACAAAAGTTGTTATTCCGCAGGACAAGCCAGCGTTGGCCGTCGCCATTAAGACGTGCAAGAACTGCACTTCGGACAGCGTGAGGGAAAAGTTCCTGCAGGAAGCACGTAGGGCGGCCGCCGAGTGAGCAAACCTGTTTTCATTCGATCTCGTTCCGTTAAAATGTGCTCGACGTGCTCCTGCAGTGACCATGCGGCAGTTTGACCACCCGTACATCGTCAAGCTGATTGGCGTGATCACGGAGAACCCGGTGTGGATCATCATGGAGCTGTGCACGCTGGGAGAGGTCAGGTCACCTGCGCGATAATGATCTGCTTGGACCCATCGTGATTCTTTTGTTTTCTCCCCCCATACAGCTGCGTTCCTTCCTCCAGGTGAGGAAGTACAGCCTGGATTTGGCAACGCTCATCCTGTTCGCCTATCAGCTCAGCACTGCGCTGGCGTATCTGGAGAGCAAGCGTTTTGTGCACAGGTAAACGAGCCATTCATACCTCGCTTTAAGAATATTTCATCATGTTAGACGTACTTGATATTTTTTTTTTTTTTTTTTGTCATTTTTATGGCCGAGAAGCAGACGGATATTGACTTGAATTGACTTCACCGTACTCTGACCCGTCTTAAGAGGGACTGGGCCCTGCCAAAAATAGCAAAAATCTGTGAGCAATGAACCCAAAAAAAACACACAAAAAAAAAAAAATAGAACTGCCTATAAATTGAAGTCTGTTGCCAATGAAAACAGCAGCAGCTACTGCAGTATGTAGCTTCCTACCGCATGTTGCAAAGTGTCCTGTGCACTGCAGAAGATCATTTTCTCTTATTTGGAAAATGGCATCTCATCAGAACTTTGTTGTGTACGTCCCATTTTTATGATCTACGCAGCTTATTTAGTTCCGCCCAATCTTCCTTGCTACTGGACCTTGATCTGCATTTCGACATATTTGACCATTTTATCATGTTTCAAGCTCAATTTTCACTCGACCTATATTGTCGCATTGTGTTAACATGAGTACAAATACAAAAGTAAGAACAAAATCGAGAATATGAAAACACCAAATATAACGGAATGTGACCTCATCAATGCAACAGCCCACCCATCCCCACCTGCATTACCACCGCGACTTCAAATTCAAGAGCCTTGACACGCCGTCTCATTTTGCCTCTTTTTAATTTTTTTTTTTTATTTTTAGGGACATAGCGGCACGTAACGTGCTGGTGTCTTCGATTGATTGCGTGATGCTGGGGGACTTTGGCCTGTCCCGCTACATGGAGGACAGCTCCTACTACAAAGGTGATGATCATGCCCCCTCCCCCACCCCCTCTCTAAAAATCAAACCATTCTTTGGGGATGATATCAACTCCATGGAACAGATTGCGGTCGACTTTTGAGGTAGTACGACTGTGCAGTGTTAACTGCTTGAATTGGGCAGCGTGATGGTGTTGAGTTGAGCATGTCATGACGCTCTGGGTTCGAATCTCTGTTTTCGCTGTGCTTTGGTAGGGATGCATGCTTTAGTGTGACATCGACGCCACCTAGTGGAGGCACGGGACATTTTCTCAATGCTTCTCTTCTGCACTGTTTCAGCCTCCAAAGGAAAACTTCCGATCAAATGGATGGCTCCCGAGTCGATCAACTTCAGAAGATTCACCTCCGCGAGTGATGTCTGGATGTTCGGTGAGCATGTTTGCCTCTGACTAAAATGGCATGGCGTCATTGCGGTGGTGACGGGTTGTTCTCCCTACCATAGGCGTCTGCATGTGGGAGATCCTGATGTACGGCATCAAGCCCTTCCAAGGGGTGAAGAACAACGATGTGATCGGCCGCATCGAAAACGGCGAGCGGCTCGCGATGCCGCCGCAGTGCCCGCCCACCCTTTACAGCCTCATGACCAAGTGCTGGTCGTACGACCCAAGCAAGCGGCCGCGCTTCACTGAACTCCAAACGCAACTCAGGTCATTATGATGACTCTGCATGGATTAGAAATCATTGCAGACCGCATAATTTCATCACACCACAAAGTCCGCATGCTGAACGCTAACATACAATGCGGAATGCCATACATCGGTGAACGGAAATGATGGTAATGTTCCTTACAAGCCTTCCAACAACTGCTACTGAAACACCTACGGCGCATCAACAAAAACAATACAACGATACTCAGAGGCAAACTGTATATTCTCTGCTCTGTGATCAAACTGGAGGTTAGTTGGGGACCTTCTCTGCCACCTCTTGGTGCTGTTAATGGTGCTCCAACGCATCCGGTGGACCTCATTCCTGCCCGACATGTCGTGCCACAATGCGCTACTCCATTGGAGGAGCGCAGCCCTAAATTTGAATATGCCCGAATACCATAAATAGAACATTCGAGAAGGACCTCTTAAAAATCTGCAGTATAGCGGGGACACAAACAAACAACGATATAGAAGTACTTCCCTGTACCTAATAGTTGTAATCAATCAACTTTTTGGATTTCTGCAATAGCACTATACTGGAGGAGGAGAAGGTGCAGCAAGAGGAGAGACTTAGGATGGAGATGAGAAGACAGGTCACGGTGTCCTGGGACTCTGGAGGTTCTGATGAGGCGCCGCCTAAAGTCAGACCCGTCTTATTAGATAGCTTTCTTGACTTAACTTGATTCGGAAAGTCAACAGAATGTGTGTTTGATTTGTGTTTGCAGCCAAGTCGACCGGGTTACCCCAGCCCTCGCTCCAGTGAGGGCTACTTCTCCAGCCCACAACACAACCATTACCAGGTGCCACACGCGCAAACGATCTGAAATACATTTTTATGTGCATTGTTGAACATCATAAGATATCCCTCCCGATTGATGTCACAGCACGCTTGACCCGTAATCACACGTGCACAAATATGAGTCATTGATTATCGTCAAAGAGAGTCATATATTATCAATGTATAAAACCAATGTTTCGGTTGTCATGGTGGACACCACCACCTAGTGGTGTAACATGGCATTGTTTCCCCCGAGTGTGGAAATCGCTGAACTTTTTTGTGGAACTTGCCGAGTTGAAATCAAACACGACAAGTCGCTCAACACGCAATTAACACGCAGCAGTGTAAATGCTTCACTTTGTTTGTCCATTTTCAATTCGTAAAAACAAAACATGGAGGCCAAATCGAAGCAGCACTGGTCAGAGGAGGAGATCCGGTGCTCCTACTTGGCTCTTTGTCAGTGGAAAACCAAACACGTTCTTCGTAAGAACTTGTTAAGCTTCAACTAAGCACAGCACTGGCCCTGCCGCCAAACGAGCGCCAAATATTCATTTGACTTCTTATTATTTAGTCTCTAACTCTCTTTGGTGTCCGCCTTAAGCCGACAGCACACGGCGGCGTAGGAGGCGGCTTCCCCGCCAACGACTCCTGGAACCAGCACAGACCGGAAAACACCGCGCTGTGGAGCTCCAACATGGAGGTACGGCAGAGCGCCACGACTCGTGGCGGATGGAGACTGAGCCCTGCTGTGCTGCTTTCCTATTCGCCAGGGCTTTGTGCCATCTTGTTAGAGCATTATAGAAAAAGCACCAAAACTGCGAGTAGGTGAGTTTTTCAGCGAATGGCACGGCATTGGTTACAGCGTTAAAACCGTCAATAGGCGAGTATGTGTAAAACTTGAGTTACTCCGACACAAAAAGGACTATTGAGGGGGGACGAATAAGTCACGGCGTTCCCTGAAACATCACCAAGGATGCACACAACATTGTGGAGCGAGCGCACGTAACGATCTACTGGAATGCGGGTCATCGTTGAAAAAAAAAAATTGGAATTTGCCAACTAATACTGTGATTTGAGGGAATAAAGAGTCATTTAGCACTTTTTGTTCTTCCAGGACACCGGGTGCGTTGGCCAGGCTCTCATGGAGGAGAGGCTTATGATGCAGCAGCAGCAGATGGAGGACGACCAGCGATGGTTGGAGCAGGAGGAGAGCTTCATGGTAACTCGAACACAAACCACTCTGGTCTAAATATCCGCGGTAACTCGGCGTCGGAGCGGGGTGACGAACGCAGGCTGCAGCCAGTCAGGGTTGAGCATTTGAGAGGCAGGCGGTGAGGCGGGAAGTGGGATTGGCAGGAGTTTAGGAACGAGCGCTGAGGTGTGGATGGAAAGAATGGGAGGAAAAATAGAGGGGATCTTTTCCTTGACTGGCTCCTCCTCTTCTTGGAAAAAAAAAATCCTTTCGGTCCTATTTTTGTGTCATCTACTTCCTCTCCTCTCTTAAAATCTGGTCTGTACCTCTTTTCGCTTCATGATACCTTCTGTCGCTCCACTTGCGCGCCACTCTGCTTCTTCAGACTCCTTTTTCCTCCCAGGATGCAACTCTTCAAAGCATGCTTCACCAAAACGGTACTGAAGCAAAGAGAAAGGGAGAGAACCAGGAACACATTTTTGAATGTCTGTTTTGGGTTTTTTTTCCCCCTCTCTACTCTGGAGCAACATGGCTAATCAAAGTTGTTGTTTTTTTTTTTTTTCCTCCAGAAGGCAGAGCCCAGAAACAGCCGAGGGAGCATCGAACGAGAAGACGGGACGCTCCAGGCGCCGGTCAGTGCTTTAGCTTCACGTTGACCCTTTCTTCCCGCGTGCCAGATCCTTCTTCATTTGGCGACCACAGAGATGCGGCAAGATGGCCGACATCTCAACCTGTCCCTTCCCTGACCTGTTGTGTGCGATGCTTCTTCTCTGTGCAGGGTGGAAGCCAGCATATCTACCAGCCTGTGGGCAAAGCAGGTAGGACAGCGACATTAGCTTGAAAGGAAGCACGATGTACTTTTTTCACTGTTAAAAAATTGCCAGTGAAGAACGTTGTACGTTTGTTTAGAACACGTGGCTCCGCCGAAGAAGCCCCCTCGTCCCGGAGCCCCCGCTCACCTGACCACCCTGACCGGCCTCTGCCCCGTCGACAGCTACAACGAGGGCGTGAAGGTATATGCTGCTCTTAGGTCAACGATTGTGTGCAGTGCCGCCATCCCGTGATAACAGCTGACTGCTTTTGGGCTAACGTGCTGTCCCACGCTCTTTCCTCTACCACCCCCCCCCCTGCCCCCCCAAATAGCCGTGGAGGGTAAGATGATCCGTGCATACTCGCGTAGAGAGTCGGTAGTTAGCCTGTTGTCCCCAGAGACTCATTTGGTGATGAATTCAGTCATGGCAAATACAGTGGAACCTCCAAAAACCTTTGAGCGCTTGAAAAAGGTGGTACCTCCATGGTGGAATGCCCCCAATAGTGGCAATAATTTCCACATAGGAAAACTGTCTGGCTACTCTCTACAACATGAGCCATCGAGTTAAACACGAATAAAAGGCAGTATCGTCTTACCTAGCAGACTCGAACGTCATTAGCATGTAGCCGAAAGTATAATGACTAGCATGGAAACGACCAAGTGAAGAATGGCAACAAAACACACTTTTTGACTGTCCGTTACACTCCAGGGGCAAGTCGTTGTCATTTATTTCACTTATTTTATTTGATTTACATTGGAGGTGTCCACTGTTATTTCTGAAGCCATAATCAGTGTCAGTAGTTTTCGCAAGAGCAGTAGTAAACATAATGTAGATTCGATGTATTGTTCCATCTCTCTAACTACATCGTAGCTCTCTATATCTGTATATCTTCGGCTCTCTCTGTATTAAGTGCTTAAGTCTGTCTTTCCGTCAGTCTGTCTACACTATTTATATCTATATCTCTTTTTGTTTACCTCTTTCTATTTATTCTATCCAACCATTTCATCTCTATCAATAGCAATATATGTCTCTCTGGATCCCTCTCTACTTCGATATTTTTTTTTCTCCATCCCTTTGTCTATCTCTAGCCATCCATCTCTTTAGCTCTCACTATCTCTATGGAGATAAATTATCCTCTAAAATATTTATTGCTTTTTTTTTTAAGTTTAAAAAATTTCATTTGTCCTTTTGGTGCAGTTACAGCCTCAGGAGATCAGCTCGCCCCCCACGGCCAACCTGGACCGCTCCAACGACAAAGTGTATGAAAACGTAACGGCGCTGGTCAAGTCGGTCATCGAGATGTCCAACCGGATCCAGCCGGCGGCGCCCGAGGAGTACGTGCCCATGGTCAAGGTGAGGGGCTGGGGCCAGTCGCTAAGGCAACATTCCACCGGGACCATTTGAAACTTCTGCTGAGCTCCCGTGTGTGTGTGTGTGTGTGTGTGTGTGTGTGTGTGTGTGTGTGTGTGTGTGTGTGTGTGTGTGTGTGTGTGTGTTTCGCAGGAAGTGGGCCTAGCATTGAGGACTCTGCTGGCCACGGTGGATGAGACTATTCCCGTGCTGCCTGCGAGCACCCACCGAGAGGTAAACACACACATTGGCTGACACAAAATGGCCGCCAGACCTTTTCATACAGCAACCAAAAATATTATAAATGTGAGAACCCAATCAGTCGATTTGACATCATCCCGCCTGCCACAGATCGAGATGGCCCAAAAGCTGCTCAATTCCGACTTGGCGGAACTCATCGCCAAGATGAAGCTGGCGCAGCAGTACGTCATGACCAGGTGAGCGCCACGTCCTTCGAACTTTTCCCGCCCGCACCTTTGGTGTTGACGTGGCGCTCGTCTTTCTCTGCAGCTTGCAGAAGGACTACAAAAAGCAGATGCTAATGGCGGCACATGCCCTCGCCGTGGATGCCAAGAACCTTCTGGACGTCATTGATCAGGCGCGTCTGAAGATGATTACGTGAAAACATTGGCTCTGAAGGATGTGCGGATGTCCTAATAGCAGGGACGAGATGGACGTTGGTCGCTATGGAGACAGAGACTTGGATTAAAATGGAGAACAGTGGACGCTACAGTCGCCATATTTTGGTGTCTTCTTGTAATTACTTTTTTTTGTTATGAAGGGAAGCTCTTGTCACACACTTTCAACTATACAGAGTGATTAACTCCCTATTTTAAAATACTTCTCAATTATTCATTAATTGTAAGTTTCTTTTTTGTTGTTGTCTAATGTATGAATTTAAAAAAATGAATATGTTAAAATGTAGCATTAGTACTACATTTATCTGTAAAATTACAGGATGTGGATGGTCTCCATCTTGTATAGTCAACATTTAAACATTGTCCCAAGCACTGGTAATTAGCCAGATTTAATCACAGATCAAATTCTTAAAATGAAAGAACAAACACACAAAAAATGAAAAAAAGTACAGATTAAATCTTCATAGATAAAAACAGTACCAAAAAAAAAAAAATCAAGAAAAAAATGACAATGAATTTGTATTTTAAAAGGGGGCGGTGTTTTTCAATCACCCTGTATATTTTTTTAAAGTTGCCATTTTTCAAAACCTTTTTTTTAAAAATCTAATGCTATTTAACACATGAGGGCTCGTTTTGAAGGCGTTTGCCACATGACAAACTGGAAAGCAGATGAAGTGGTGATGTTTCAACATGCGTGTACATATATAAAATATGGAATATTTACAGCCTTGGCTCTTACTGGATGTCTTTTTTTTCTTTTTTTTTTTTTTTTTTTGTCAGTATTGTTTCACACTCTCATCCTTCAGCGTGAAATCAGGGTTGAGAAGAGTTTTTTCCTACCAGTGGCCATTTTCCTTTCATGTATAAAACATCTGAACATTTACAGGTTAAATGTTTTTAATTATGTCTGTCAGCTCCTCTAAGGTTTGAATTGTATTTAATGTTGCACGGTGGCCCATGTACCACGGGTAGCCACTCCTGCTTGAAAACATCAGTTCGTACATGACAGACCGCTTGTTTTTTTTTTTTTTTTTTAAAGATGAATATAGAATTAATCTTTGTTTTCACACTTTTCTGAGGCATGGCTTGCTTGTTGGATACAAGCAGAGGAAGAAATGGATGCAGAACACCATAAATATGCTTCTAATTATGTTTAAATATAATGTTGTTGGCTTCAGTCTTGTGTGTATATATGCATACGCTTATATATGAATGGTATAGATAATGAAGTCATATCGGGTTGCCTGTTTATTTTTACACAACAAATCACATCGGTAACTTTTCAGACTAGAATCCAATACTGTGAATAGATAAGAGTCATTATTTATTGGGTGAATGGCGACTGCAGTTGGATGCTTTTGGTCAGCCGGTTTGAACCTGATAAATTCCCAAAACGGGATGTGTATATACCCCTCACACAAATGTTCTTTTGATGTTTTTCCCAGCACTTTTCTCAGGAAAGACTCTCATCATGTACAGTTGCAAATAAAAACACTGTTACAAGCAGTTTGAGGGTGACTCTTAATTGACCATAGGATGAGCTATTTCTGCTGGTAGAACTAATGCACAGGTTTTCAGTTGCTGAAAATTAGTCGTTGTTTAAAAGCAGTAATGGAAAGAAAATAATCTGTTTCCGCCCGGTTTCGAACCGGGGACCTTTCGCGTGTGAGGCGAACGTGATAACCACTACACTACGGAAACTGACGTTGGTTGTGTCAGTATATACCGTATTTCAAAGTACGTAACCAAACAGGCAACTACTATTGTATTTATAGTGGAATATTCTATCTGGTATTGAGCTAACGCATAGGTTTTTAGTTGTTTTAAATAATCTGTTATTTGAAAATAATAATAGAGAGAGAGAAAAAAAACATGTTTCCGCCCGGTTTCGAACCGGGGACCTTTCGCGTGTGAGGCGAACGTGATAACCACTACACTACGGAAACGCTTGAAAGAAAGTCCTGTTAAATGTCTATATATCATGTACCCTACTCATCATTTACCCGTACACGTCGGTTTTGTAACAGCAAAACAGTTTGAACTGGAAAATACAGTTTTGGTCTTTGTTGGTACGCAAAATATCGACATTATGCCAATTGTGTACCCTGCGATGGTACGACCACGCTCAGCACTGCAGTTTTTCTTCGTTGGTACATGAAACAGCGACACTATCGTGTTTCCTCGAAATTGTGTGGCCGACAATGGTACTGCTTTTAACACCGCTCCGAAGGCGGGGCGCCTTGGCTCAGGTCGTCGTCGCTTCCCAACCAGCAGGGTTAAGACTTCAAACCCTGATGCCAAGTCATGTCAAGCTGCCCTTGTGCAAGATTCTGCACACCGAGTTGCTCCCGATGCTGTATCATCAGTCGGTGAATGAGGAGACAGTATTAAAGCACTTTGATTACTGAGTTCCTCGAGAGCAGAAAAGCACTCGGTACACAAGTGAAAGCCAGTGTATCATTTACAACGTAAGGTGCATAATACTGGCAAACTAGCATATTATCATACGGAAATGTTCGCGCATGAGTGATGATAGAACATTATTCACAATCAATCGTCCAAACATAATCACGAATGACGTCGGCTTTACGGTTACACACACTTTTTTGGGCAGATATTGTACGACCAGGCGGACCGCTTTACGGTAATACACACCTGTTTGCCATGGTAGTAATCAATGTGCGACATTTTCCGTCTGACAGGTAACTCATTTTATTTACTTGGGTTAATGTGATGTATGGATGTTGAGCGTAATTGAGACGCCAGACCTGTATATTGTACCGATGCTCATTGTTTTGTTGTTGCCCAGTTGCGTCCTGGAGGAGCCCATCTGATGGATACTTCGAGTATTACAGGTAACGTTCTTTTCATACAAATTACACTTTTAATATCCACCTGCTCCCATTTTGACAGTTCTGCAAACCGGTGTATAACATCCTAAAAGATCGTTTTTTTAAAGAGTAGAATTAGAATTTACAATTGGACTTGACAAAGGACCCTTGGTATGTTTATACTTGTTCCTCCTTTTCGAAAACGTATATTTCTCACGACTGGGTTGACGACTGTGTAATTTTCCCTTGTGTTGCTTTCATTGACGCTTTGTTTTTGTTTTGCTCCCACGGGTGTACTTATCGACGGTGCTCTTATTTTAAACTTATTTGAAATAAAGATGGAAAAAAAAACAACTCTTAAATGTTAGCCATCTGTCAACAATATTTTGTAATTTTTTTGAAGGGTTCAACGATTACCTAAAATCTGTTTGACCATTTTTAGACTTTAATAAAATTAAAGTTAAATGTAAATTCCACGTTTTTAACCTAATTTCTAAGGAAGTCACTTTCACGAGTCATTTTTTGGAAACAAGTTAACAGGTCAGCAGCAAATTGTAAACACTGGTGGTTTTGTGTGGCACAGAACATGCATTTATTATATTTTCCAAGATATCAAAACTTTCATAGTAAAGACTTTTTTTTTTAATCATTGTAATTTCTAGATGTTTCAGTAAAGTTTTCCACCTGTGGCTGTTGACCCCTAATTCAATTTTATTACAAATTGGTTCATAAAAACCTGATATGCTAAAGAACTAGTTTACTACAGTCTTTAGTAAAAAAATCTTGTCCAAAGTATGTTTCAGTAAAGTTTTCCACCTGTGGCTATTGACCCCTAATTCAATTTTATTACAAATTGGTTCATAAAAACCTGATATGCTAAACAACTAGTTTACTACAGTCTTTAGTAGTATGTAATGCAACAATTACAGTGCTCAGTGGGCCACATTTTAGAATGAAGCAGGCCATACTTTGGCCAAAACTAGCACTCATTTTGTTGCTGATGTACCAGTATAATTTAAGTCTTGAAAGGGAAGGATTTTGTCATTAGAATAGGAAGAATCACAGAGGCAAGATAATTTTTGGTCATTTTATTGTTTTTAGAAAAACAGGTGGTTTAATCAAAAAGACCAAAGCCCATATCGTCATCAGACTCCTCGGACTCCTCCTTCTTTTCTTCCTTCTTCTCTTCTGCTTTAGCTGTGGAATTAAAAAGGCAAACAAGCCCATTGTTTAAAAAAATTCACATGACCAAACCTTGAAAAGTTTTAATAATTTTGTTTTACCTGGGGCATCTCCAGCAGAGGCCGCGGCTCCACCGGCAGCGGGGGCTCCAGCTGGCGCGCCACCACCGGCACCGACGTTGCAGATAAGGCTGCCGATGTCAACGTTGGACAGAGCCTAAGGGACACAAATGCAGGTAAAAACAGACGTCACATCCGCTTCGTTCGAGCCAGAAAAATGGCAAGTTATGCATTACCTTGGCGAAGAGACTGGGCCAGAAAGGTTCCACGGTCACGCCGGCGGCCTTGATCAGGGCATTCAGCTTGTCCTCCTACATACAAAATGGTTAAAACGAATAATTTTGACACACAGCACTATACAAATTGCCATTGGCATCATGTTCAATCAAAGTTTCAGAGAATAACTCAAGTTGTGCTTCAAGGCAGCTGTTAAGGTTTCAAGCAGGGTTGAGTTACAAGGTAAGATGATTTTTTTTGGACGTTTCCAGCTTTTCTTAAACTTGTCTCAACTTTTCACAACAAGTCTTAGAAGCAAGTGTTCAGTTTCAAGCATAATACGCATTCATGCCAGACAAATTTGATGTATGACGCGTCACGTTTCGACAATTGAAGTTTCAACTCACAACATTTGATAATAAAGAGCAAATGAAATATGTTGTGATGATGGACAGACAATGCAGGTTGTTGGCACATTTGGCACTCGTGTACCCTCCTGCCAGGAGTTAGCCTAGCATTAGATACTTATAGCTCAATTTTAAACCCCAATGACTAGAAATGTCGTTTTCTCACTGTACAGACAAAATGCAACTTTGATAACGAAACTGTCATTTTATGTTCGCTCATTTTGTGACGACCGGAAGCTTAAAAGTTAAACCCAGATGGCGGCAAAGCTAACAGGGCGAGCGAGACACTTACGGTGACAGTGACTTCATCATCGTGGAGGATAAGAGCCGAGTAAATACAGGCGAGCTCGGACACGGAAGCCATTATACAAGTCTTTATTCACGTTTACGGTGTTGGATGCCTAATTTTGATGGTGCTAGTCGCCGGATTGCGGGCCTTAGCTTCGGGTGAAGAACCGAGCACCTCAGGCACGTCCACTTCCTGTTAATGGGGAAAGGGACAGCAGTGGGCGGGAGTTTGGTTTTTATAGACTGCGTCGCTGGAGAGTGACGTTGTTGCGCATAGTCAGTGACGACTGACGTACCCGCCGCGCGGAAACTATTTAAAATCTTAATTTATTTTTAAATATTTTCTGTTGTACTAATTAAGACTTTTGATCATATTTCAATGAAAATAATTTAAAGAACACAGATTAAAGACCTGTAGTTTTGGCGTATTTTTGCACTTGTTGGTACATTTAAAATTCTTGAATATTATGTATTTCTTTGGATGAAATGTACATGTATTTCAGCGATTATATCTACTGTATTCCGAAATATTTAGTGAAAATAAATCGCGATATCTTTTTCGATCTTTATTCACAGTGATAATACAGATGATTTGTGGAAATTAATACAGGTGTTCAAGGGCTAAAGTCCTGACTACACGAATTTAAAAACTGTTTGCAATTTTGTGATTCTTAAATCCATCTTTTTTGGATGGAACATACATGCATTTGATTATATTTGATGTACAGTTTACATAAATTATTACTGTCATTTTTCACTAATAAAAATAAAAAAACCCGCCAAACTCAGTTTGTATATTCAGTCAGTTTATTACAGCTCACATCAATTGAAATCATTGAAAAAAAATGCAAATACACCAGGAGGGAAATCTTGAAGTTTATGTGAGAATGGATTAAAAAGTCACACATTAAAACAAGGGAATGGAATCTAGATGGGCCAAATATGTAGTAATACTTTCCAGTTAATTTCAATACAAACATTCAACAGAGTGACTCTGCTAAAGGGAAGTAAGCTGAAACAAACATTCTAAAAGTTCCTCCTACATTTGGCACCGATGCATTGCGTGATTTATGGAATATGTCACTTGGACAAAACAGAGTTGAGGCATTTTAAAAAAAAATTACAAAATGCTGTCATCTAAAATCCTCACAAAAATGTTCCTCAATATTTGAGGTGGCAAAAAAAAAATCCAGTTCAAACATGTTTGCAACAAAGGAAGGACGTAGATGTTCCTTCACTTGCCCGCCTTGTTCTTTTTAGTCCTTGTGAGATTTCCTTTTGGGTTTGTCATCGTATGAAATTCCATATTCGTTCACTCTCGTCTTGTCCACTGGGTAGAGCCTGAGGAGGGGAAAGCGGGTTAGCTGTGGTTTGCACTCGTGTGTGTCTGTGTTAGTGTGTGCATACCATCGCTGGTAAAGGTAAATGAGAAAGACCACGTCGTCTCGGAAACAGGCCAGTCGGTGGGATGTCGGCATAGTGATGATGAAGGCAAACACGTCGTCAATGAAGGTGTTAAATGCCTGACAACATAATAATAATTAAAAAAAAAGACTCATTGTAACAGAGAAAAAAATCACACTTACTCTCTTATAATAATAATACATTTTATTTATAAGCGCCTTTCAAGACACCCAAGGACACTTTACAATGACTCGTTCAAAAAAATAACACTTGTCGCTTTCTACCCGCGACAAATTTATTTCTGCAACATTTATTCTTGTAAAATTTTAAAACATGACCTTTTATTTATTAATTCATTTTTTATCTTCATGTGGAAACATTATTAATAAATTAATATGATGTTTGTGACAACTGTCCCTGTGTTCTCACCTTGTACATAAAAGCCTTCCAGGGCAGATGAGCCACTGACTTCAACTTTTGGTTGGAGAAAAAAAGAGAGAGGGGGGGGGGGGAACATTTTTAATACATATTCGTCTCTGACAGTTGATTGTCAAATACCTGTGAGCTCACCTTATAGTTGACAAACAGTTGAGGAAGCATGAAGAGGAAGCCAAAGGCATAGACACCTACAATATATTTTGGGGACGGAAAAAAAATAAATTAACTAGTGATGTTGAGCATTAAAAGCAGCTGCGGGTCCAAACTTACCATTCACCATACTGTTGATGAGCCACGAGTACCAACTACAACAGACACAAATAAGACACCCAATTATTGAACGCTTAGCCAACGCTTGTCAACTGACAGCCTCCCAACCTTTTATATCGCAGGAATATTAGGGCGTACAGGGCCCCCCCCAAGCAGAGCGGGTAGAGAAGGTACGAGAGGTACTTCATGGCCTGATAGGGAGGACACGAGGAATGATTACATTATAAAGTAGATCACTTAAAAAAATAAAGACAATAACAGGAGCCAAGTTTTGCGATTGGTTGTGGGGTTACCTGAGTGTCGTACTCTCCTGTTTTTCTCTCCGACTCGTCTAACTTGCCAAACTGCAGAGAAAAGCACCATTTATTTTTTATATGAGATCTCACTGGAGTAGTAAATCAGTGTTTCTCATACAGTTGTTAAGCAAAGGGATGCATTTTACATCTGAGAATATTGACAGCCATTTGAACGTTTAGAGGACGTTCAGTTTAAGGTCTATAAGGTACAAGTATGCTCTTTGTGGCTTCTGATGAATATTCCCGCCCGGGTGATAACGTCCATATGGGGCATATATGATATATTGGATGTGCAGCTCAGTGCTTGGGACCGCTGCTGCCGTAAATATTTTGGGTGCGCTTGAACCTACCAGGAATGTCGGTTTTCCTCCTTTCCAGACCACTTGAATCTTCAAGGCCTTCTTCACTTTCCACACCTACAACAAACGTCCTTTTAACATATCTACATAATAACGGTACAGTGTTCCCTCACCTATTCCTATCAATGTAGAACTACTTTTCTATCTGACACGGGTTTGCCCCATCCGACCAAATCATCTGGAAGCTATTTATTTTTTAAGGCGTATGCTATAAAATCAGTTCAAAATTACAGTATGTTTTGAGATCATAGTTTGAGGTTGATTTACAATTGAAACTGCTAATATAGGCAATTACTTGGGAGTCTGGCGCAGTTAGGATCAAATGCTAAACTGCGCAAGCTCACCTCAATAACGGCGCCAATGCCTGCGGGGATGAGGACCAGCAGGCTGGTTTGCTCGTCGAACAGGTAGAGGAAGATGATGATGGTGCTGAAGCATCGCCACAGCACTGACAGAGGATAGCAACATTATATACATAAATAAATAACAATAAATTCATAGATTTCTGTCAAATAACCATGTTCCATGGTTAGAGGTTACAGCACCACCTATTGCTCTGGCATGCACATGACAGCTTGTGAATGCATTTTAGCATGGTTAATTTTTGAGAGGCCAGTTTATAATATATATATATATATATATATATATATAAGACACACTAAGTTGTCCTACCCGCTTTGCTTGACATCCCCACCATGCTTTTTTTCTCTTTCCAGAAGCTGATGTCATTCTTGAAGGCCAAGAAGTCAAAAAGCAGCTGGAGACAAAAAAAAAAAAAAAAGGAACATTTTTTCCAATAACAATAAATTCATAGATTTCTGTCAAATAACCATGTTCCATGGTTAGAGGTTACAGCACCACCTATTGCTCTGGCATGCACATGACAGCTTGTGAATGCATTTTAGCATGGTTAATTTGAGAGGCCAGTTTATAATATATATATATATATATATATATATATAAGACACACTAAGTTGTCCTACCCGCTTTGCTTGACATCCCCACCATGCTTTTTTTCTCTTTCCAGAAGCTGATGTCATTCTTGAAGGCCAAGAAGTCAAAAAGCAGCTGGAGACAAAAAAAAAAAAAAAGGAACATCTTTTCCACTGTTCTTTTCATTTGATTCGATTCAAAACAAGCACGGGCATCCTAGTAAAGAGACACACGTGAAAGGCGGCCACGAAGAAGGTCAAAGCCAGGAAGTACAAGTTGGTGTCGGTGAAGATCCCTTTAATCTCGTCTGCGTCCTTCTCCGTGAAGCCTGCGAGGGGCAAACGGCAGCGTGAAATGGCGGCACAAGACTGGAGTGTTTCTGAGGGTCGTACCAAACTGTTGCAGGGAGTAGACGGCATCCTGCATGTGGATCCAGAACCTGAGTCTTCCCAAGGAGATGGCGTCATAGGAGATGGTGAGCGGAAGCTCCAGGGTGGTACTGTTTATTTCCTATAAACACAACATAGGCTGTCTCAATGTAATGCCCATTCACTGCTGCTTTAGGGATTATTGCAGTGGAGTGAATGTCACTTTTTGTGGAACTATCATTTCTTCTGAATTAACAGAAAGACAAAAGAGTTTGGAATTACCAGGAGATCCTTGATGCGGTTGCTGAGCTCATCAACAAAGAGCAGAGGTAGGTAAACCATCTTCTTGCCATTTTGAAACCTGAAAACAACAATCAACATCTTCATTCCATTAAAACAAAAAAATGCACACACACTCACTCACACTTTATTCCACATCGATACATATAGATTCGCAGAGCCTTACGCTCTGAGGTAGCGGCGCACGTCACTCGGAAGGTGTTCCTTGTCGAACACAAAATGGTCGCCCACGATGTTGAGCGTCAGGCGGGAGCGCCAGTGCGAGACGGGCTGGTCTGACATCCGACTTTCTTCTTCTTTGCGTTGTTTGGTCTGGCGAGCCTCTTCCGTGACACCCTTTAGAATGGGATTCAGAATAAGAAAATTAACCTGGTAGTTGGTTTGTCAATCTGTGAACCTTCATGAACCGCGCTTGAGTGCGTCACACCTGCGTGTGGTCCTCCCCGGTTATGAGGGAGATTTCGGGGGGCTTGGGTACCATGTAGGCAGTGAGCTGGGCTGCCAGGTGCACCTGCCGGGGGTCCTGCCACGGGGTGACGCCGGCCTGGTGGACAAACACTAGCGCATACAGAGTCCCGTTGTTGCGCGTCTTCTTGGGTATCGAGACGTTCACAGTCCTGGAGAAGAGCCGAACATTTGGTCACGCCATCAAGTTCAAGAATTTGGCTTAATAATTGATTAATCAAGTAGCAGGATGAACAAAAGTGTGCCAAGGACAGCCCCTTGTGGGTGACCACTACTATTTTCTTCACAATATAAAATCAATTTATTGCATTTTACAGCTAGAAGGTGACAATCCCTATCCACGGACCTCTCAAACTTTTCGTTGACATTAAAATTTTCCTCTTTGTGGATGAGGGTGTGTCCCCCATTTGCATTGGGCCAGAGGGCTGTGTAGATGCTCATCTGGAAGATACAAACCAATAACATCACAAAAAACAGGTCAAATTTTTCTGCTTGCAGATGACATAACACATTACTGACCTGGAGCTCGGGGTTTCCTGCAAGAAAGGGCGTGATGCATCCAGTGCTGCTGGGCAGCTCGCAAGGTTTGGTGTAAACAATGCCGTACATCACCCAGCAAGTGTGCACCACATACACCACGAACACACCCACCACCAGGGTGGTGAAGGACGACTTCAGGAGCATGTCGGCAGGGGCGGTTTGGCGTCTCCTCGGCTAGCTCCGGTCTTAGCCCATGTCAGTCCGGATACCAATAAGCTGCAGCTACAAGAACATTTGGGGAACCTGCTCATCTGGTTTTGTCATTGTTAGTCTCAATGGCTGAAATGAATCATTATTTGGATCTGGCGATCAGGAGGGTTGGAATGCAACTCACATGTCTAAACTACAAGACAAAGATAGAATAGTAAGTGTGCGATCGCAACAGAAGTCAGATGAATACACAGTGATCATAAATTAATTTTAGATGTTACATATTCAGCAATCTAAGAAGGCTGGGTGTGCGTGGTTTGCGCTCATGTTAGTCCCACATATCAATGTTGATCAAACCATAAATTGTTTTAATTCAAACTAACCGGTGTAGAAATTGTCAGTCTGCCAGAGACCGAATGACGGGCCACTAGCGGCTCTCTCGCAGCGAACTGTCTCGTCCCCGGCTCACGGCCGTCTCATTCACCGCGACGACATCGTCATAACAAACAAAAAAAAAAAAAAACGCCACAAGTGCCTCGGCGGCGGGTCCAAATTTCAGTCATACGTGACCCAATCCAGACGCATCTAGATTAAGGCAGCAGCCCCACTCCCAAAAAAAAAAAAAAAAATTCACATCAACTGTCGTGAAGCGTGAGGTGGATTTACTGTACACTACTTCCGGTATCCACTTCCTGGTCCCATCTCATACCGCGAGAAATAGCGAGATTGCAACTCTTCAGAACGCCACTATCGTCAAAATAACTATAGTATACTGTGTAATGTAAATCGCCGTGTTTATTACTAATAATTAGCAAAGAAATATTCGCAATTTCCGTTTGAATAGCAGGCTACCTGTGCTTTCAGTTGGGCGCTTCTGCCTTGAAATACTACGGAAGGTAGGCTATAGGCAATGTATACTTTTTAATTTGTACCTATCAGTAAATTTACTGTATTTGATTTGTAGGCGTACCGCGTTGTCTAATTTATGTCAATATGTCGTCACAAAACGCCATCGTGTACAGATGTATTGTACTTTGAAATACTACAGGATTTGATATGGGATGTGTTTCTTTTTTGTTTTGGCGTTACCTCTGTTGAAATGAGTGGGTCAAAATTTTCTAATTACATTTCACTAACGGAATATAAAGTATGAAAAATGCCGTGACCCGGATTCGAACCGGGGTTGCTGCGGCCACAACGCAGAGTACTAACCACTATACGATCACGGCTGGTAGTTCGCGAAGTGCTTAACTGTCGTGTCACCAATAGTGACATTGTTGTAAACCCCATCTACTCTGACAACCGCCCCCCCCCCCAAAAAAAAAACCAAAAAAACGTACAGGTCTTTTTTCAGTTAGCACTTGCTAATTTCGTTTTTTTTTTTTTATTATTGGTCACTTCACAAGATTAGCTATCAGAAGTCATTAATAGCTAACCTTTTACTTTTGTTCACATCAGTGTGTATTTTTACTTCAAGTGTATCAGTGCTTTGACATTGAACATTACTTTTTTTTAACGCCAAGTCTGCACCTGATGTGACGTCACCCAATGCTGCTCATAGCCACTAGGGGGTATATTTGCATCATATTTTGGGTTTGCCAGAATGACTGCTTTCACATACGTTTCAGTCCTGACTCAATTCTGTTTGTGGCATTTCAGCCTGTCGACCTTTTCTAGCTGCAGAGTTTTTAAAAATACGTAATACCACAATATTTCCAAGCAGAGAGTGTGGAAAGTAAGGAAAAGGGGTCAACGTATTAAAAAAAAGGCTCTTGTCAGTGTGTTGTGAGCCTTTGGGCAGAAGAGAGAATGTCAAGAACAGTGTGAGAGTGTAAAAAATGCAAAGGGGAATGGTAGCATTTCAAAGATAGAAGGATATGACCCCCACCCTCCTCAACCAACATACCCCTTGTACTTGTCAGAAGTGATTAAAAGGCTGCTTCCTGTGCCAGTGACGTACTTCCCTGCCTCCCCTCGGGATACCCGAGTCAAATACATGAAGCAAATTGCTGAGTTTCCAATCCCCTGCGAGATGGCGAGCTGGCAGAGATCCTCAGGCACATTCTTGCTGTCCAACTTTGAGGAGAAAAGGTAGAAAAGGTGACCACGTTTGGGCCATTGGCCCTCAGCTCAGAAAGTCATCCTGGCAGAATGTTGGTCACCCGCTGCCATTCGCACGTCATGCTCATAAAACATCTGCCTTCACAGTCCCTTTGATGTGGTGTGCTTTAAGGAATATTAATTGCACCGGCACAGTTAACCTATGAAAGAAATGCAATGGTACTACTTGTATGTGCTACTCGATACAAGCATGTAATACAACGTAATACTCAAATGTGTACAAGTCCACCAATTGGTGGCACCGCAGCTCCATGTCGCGTTCAAATCCTCCATCCCTGCTGTCTGTCCTGCAGTCCATTAACATCCCCACGCAACATCATTGCACGGCGATGATCCATAATCACCCCGTCGTGGGTCTCCATTAACATCCATCGCTCTTCGGGGAGTTTTGCTCCAAATCGAGGAGAGCAATCGACATTGAGTAAAACTCATTTCCAAATGACCTCCCACGTGGATACAATGGCAACCTTCACGTTCCCATTTGCAAGTGCGGCGCGATGAAACACACTTCTTCAGCTGTCAGATGAGCAGACGAGTTATTGAAAGGGTGCAGTGCATTTCCTTGACAAAAATCGCTGTACTTGTCGAAAAAGTTTGATGTTTTTAGCCTGCCAGGCAATCGGGCCTGCTTCACATTCAAAAGCGCCACATTTGATGAAAGCTTCGACACTTGAGCAGAAGTAACTCACGCCCAGGTTGCTTGGGGTGTATTAATATCCGCAAATTCACCAAATTCTGTTCAGCCAGATGTCAGAAAATATCTTCAGTTGGCCATTCTGTGAACAATTCAAAGGTTTATAATTGTCTAAGGATATCACAAGATGGCTTCAAACTGCTACTTTTAGTCTGTACTATGGCATGACTAAATAAAGATCCTCCCCTCACTTCAACATAGTTTCTTTGCACCAAGATGTCACAATGAAGGTGCCGAATGGGGGGACAATGTTTGTTTTTGGAGTTTGGTCATGTAACATTCACAAGCTGAGCCCTGATTGGTCCTTACCTGAGCCCCGAGCAACTGTGATGACACTTTTAGTTGACAGCAAGTGGCAGTGCAAGGCAAAATGGCCGCCCCGTGGGACGGATTTTGCTGCTTAATTCATATTCCACAAACGCAATGTGTTTTGACTAGCAGAGCCGCATATAACATATTATTGAAAAGAAAAAAATGGACATGACTTCCCCTTACACCCCCTTCCCTTTATTCTCATTCCACGCTTTCCCTCGTATCTGTCACTCTTTTCTCATTTACCTATCTCCATTCGCCCCTTTTCCCGCCGTCTCGTTTCCCAATGATTAAACAATGCCGCCGCCCCGGCGAACCCACACTATTCTTTTTAATGCCTTCCGTCTGTCCCTCCCTCGAGCCGCTCTCCCGCCCGTCTATCGGAATCTTTAACCTCTCGCCATTCGTCTCGCCTTGTCGCCTTCATTATTTCTCTCTCTCTTTCTCTCTCCGTCCATCTCTCTGCAGCCTCCCGTGGCCTGTCGCCTTGTGATTGAACGACTTGAGAAGTTAGTCCCATACCCTTCTGCCGTCCTCCAAGGTAACACACACACACACACACACACACACACACACACACACACACACCTGACCTGGCCCCATACCATAAATATCTGGCCTGGAGTGACTTTAGTGCTCTTGATCTATCGATCTATTTATCTGCCGTGAATTGAGGAGCTTCATTTAGAGAAAAGTAGTGCTTTGCAGTTATCTAGTGGTATCTTGCTGTCAAGCAGCTGTGTAGGACAGGATTGAGGTGCTTCATTTAGATTGCTGCGATCCTGTGGCAGCTTGGTGCCAAAGAACTAACTACATGGGAGTGAATTGAAGAGTTTCAGTTACACAAAAATATTGCTGTGCTGCCATCTT